>NW_027104105.1:228301-380491 GCF_902728285.1 Clytia hemisphaerica | reverse complement strand
CCTCAAAGGAAAATTGAATTCAAATTAATCTGTTAAACAAGGAATTATTTGATTTATTCTTCTAAAAGATTTTTCCTGAGAAGCGGAGTATGGGGTACGAGTTCAAGTTCAAGTTCAAGTTCTCCAGAGGTCGATTTACACTTCATAAAAAAGATTCCTTGTCTATATGCTACCCAGACGACACACAACGTCAAAACAAGATTTAAACGTTTTAAAACAACGTTGTTTGCTGTATACGATGATAGTAAAATAGAAGGAAATAAAGCAAGTTGATGAAGCCCCAGGGTATAATGTTATTTGGGATGGCAGGTATTTCCACCAGACTTTAGCCACTTGGGTTTTTAGGGGGCTGATAGCTGAAATCAAGGACAATATTGTAACCGTAGTTTGGACAACTTTACTTAAAATTAAGGCATGTTGAAGATTTAAAATAAGGAATTTTTTGGATTGTGCTGAATTAGATTTTTTGTATTTTGAAACCCTTAACCTTTTCCGTGCACAGGGGGGGGGAATAGCAAAAAGAAATTTTACAAACATTTTCGAGGCGATGCAGTTGTTTTCAGCGGGAGAAAATGAAAAAAGTATTTTGAGCAGCCGATGGCATGGATATTTATTCCAACCCGTTGCTAGCCGCCAGGCCCGATGTCAAAAAAAAAACTGGACATGACTTATACATCTTTGCCCATTTTTTTTTTTTGTGCGGCTGCTCACACCATACACCTTTCCCGAATTGTTTTGGTATTTTTCGAAGGTCTTCAACCATATTGAAAACTAGCGGTACCCGGCGTCGCACGCCGGTTAAGCTGTAGCTGAATGCACTAAAAGTCCTTTGGATGTTAAAGCTGGCTTAAAAAAGCGATCAAACAAAAAAAAGAGAATCTCTATAACGTTTAACTCTAACCTACCCCGGCTGTCTTATCTTTTAACCATATTTGGATCGTGTACTGTCCCCCCGTGATATAATTTTTTAGTCAAAAGTTATCAAAAAGAGCATCGTTTACTGTACCAGTGTCGTTTAAAACGACTCTGCAGGTAGTTATTTTTCTCGCTTCGCTTGCGTTAAATATGCCAGTTTAAATGACAATTTTTCAGGAAAAAGTGGGAAGATCACAAAGGTGCAACTCCCGTGCAACTCTTTGTTTTTTCTCAGATCGAAAGAAATAAGACAATTCTAAGTTGCTTTTTAAACCCTTGGCATAACTTTTCGAATTTAAACATAAAAAATGACGTACACACTTTTTAACATAACGACGACTTGAATATTTTTATAAGAAGAAAGAAGTGAACTAATTTCTTCTTATGCTTTATATCGTCCTTTGAATGCTGTTGTTGTCCACAAACATTTTGATTTTTATGTTTTGATTTACTTTTGAAATATTATTTTCTATGAAATGAAATTGTTTTGTTTTGAAAAGAATTCGAATGTCATTAATAAATACGATCGTTAAATTAATACATTCGAAACATTTAAAACAAAAGAAGAGAGAAAAAGACAACTCTGGGCAGAAATTAAAAATTACTAAAATGTAGATGGACCTTAAATTTCAAAACAAAGGCTGAATAAAGTCTAAACCAAGCTCTATCCGATCTTTTGCAAATGGCACGAATCCAATAGAACAAACTTGTGGAGCAAGAGACTAAAAGTCATAATTTTAAAACACAAACAAAGCGAAAACGAAAGTGGTGACACACAGACACACAAAGCACCGCTATTAATATATAGACTACATATTTGTATTCCTCGTATAAAGACAAAAGCGTGCTGAAAATTTGAGCTCAAAAGCTTTTTTCTATCAACTTTTGTGACTGTTTTTGTTCACGGTGAAATCCCTTATAAAATTAAAACATACAGCCCGGCCCTCGTTTCCATGTAATTCTATTGTTTATAAAGAAATTTCAAATCAAAATAACTCAAGAATCGGAAGTGCTTTTCTCACATTTCTTTTTTTATTTGTTTAGTTTTGTGACATACAATTTTATGAAACTAAATAGAAACATCCAAACATTAAAACAAAAAAAAGTCAAAAAGCCTAAATAACAATTCGGGTAAGGTGTATTGATTCTAAAAAGCATTTAGGCAATGTCGAATAAACTTGACATGGGCACGGAATGGGTTAAGAGGTCTGTTACAAAACTCGTTGCATTTTTACCCATCCGACATGAAAATTATACTCAACCAGAAGGACGCCAGGCAAAGCAATATTTCAATCTAATTTTGTTTTGCATACGAGAGGCATTTAAATAGCCTTTGGAAAGGTGGAAGGTGCTAAAAGGTTATAAAGAAGAATTGCTCTATACATGAGGTCTTCAAATCTCTAAAAAAAACGAAATCCAAGTTTCATGTTCTTCTTCTGAAGAGTTTGAAAAATTACTTAAGAAATTCACAAAAGAAAATTAAATTCCCTGCAACTGCAGGTTATGCCGTAATTAAAAATCTAATAGGGGTTGGTGTTTATTAGAATTTGTTATTTCATTATAATTTCTTAACCCCAGCTGTTAATTCTTAAGCCAACGTGAAATAAAGAAACAATACGATACAATACAATACCCTCAATTTGTCCATCAGATATGTACCTTAATTTTGCAACAGATCCTAATGTGATTTCGAAAGTCCAAAGAATAGCCCGCGGGGGGTACTACCTTTGTCGACCGACGGGGGTGCTCCACTGAGGTTCGAAAAATGGACCCTACGTGGGACTCGAAATTTGCGAAAAAAGTGACCCTGAATGGGACTAAAATTTCAAAATGTTGTCAAATTTTCTACTTTTTCCCCAAATTTCCAAAAATAGGCACCCTACGGGAGACTGATTTTTCTATTTTGGTGTTTTTTGCGACCCTACCTGGGACTCGTGGACGTTAAAAAAGGTACCCTGACCAGCGGAGCATCCCCGTAACCCATCTTGCCCCCCCCCCCGGGCAAAGAAGGCGCCCATAAGATCGTTTCATATTCGTAATTTTCTTTTCTGTTGGGTTGCCAACAATACGAAAACTTTAGAAAGAGTCCTATACTCGAACACCTGGCCCTTGTTTGGTCAAGCTTCTTTGATACTAATATAGCAGGCGATTTTTGTCCTTTCTGCGTATGAAATTTCCTGTTCAATTATCTTAGTGTTATTCCCTCTATGAATTTTCCTGTTCAATATTAATTTAGTTGATACCTCTATGAATTTTCCTGTTCAATATTATCTTAGTTGATACCTCTATGAATTTCCCTGTTCAATATTATCTTAGTTGATACCTCTATACATACAACGTTACATACAGTATCATTTAGTCTAAATCACTGGACTCTCAGCGTCATCAAAAATCATCAAAAAGAAAATGTTCAGGGGGAAGTCGACTTTGTTGTCACAAGACCACCAGTCATACTAATTTACTACCTTATCGGCCCTTTTTACGCCGGTCCTAATTTAACGCTGGCCTCTTTTACGCCGGCCCTTATTCCGCCACAGCCTAATTATGGGCTTACGCCAATTAGGGCCGTAAATAACGCCAAAACTTGTAAAATCGCTTTTCAGGCTTTAAAACAGTAAGTATTAACTAAAATTTACATTAAAATGTCATCTTTCAGTGTCAAACTGTTGAAAATTCCATTGAAAATCATTGATTTTCGTGAAGTTTTGGATATAGAGTATGACGGATAGTATGGCTGGATAGTTTTCATCCTTTAATTATGCCTAAAATCCTTTAAATTGAGAAAAAATGGTCAGAAATTAACGCCGCTTGTAGACGTAGAAATTACAAAACTTTGGCCCTTTTCACGCTGGCCCTTATTACGCCACGAGTACAAAAATAACGCCAATAAGGGCCGGTGTAGAAAGGGCCTATAAGGTATGGACAATTCTTACTTCACTACTTGTGATTATTTATCCTCCGGGCCCGGGGGTACTACCCTTACCAACCACTTAGTTTCAAAATATGGACCTTATTGCCTTGCCTTTCTTTGAAGATCTCAGCCTTCACTCTGTCAATTCTATGGTGATGTCCAAAGAATCTTTGCTGTTTTTGAAGAAGCATAGAATTCAATTTGAAGACGCCTGCTTTAGAGCAGAACGAGGATATGATATCCCTTTTACGCCTATACACCTTTTTATCAGTGACCACCCGATCAGATTCTCCCGGTGAAAAACCTGGTGAAAACTTTTAAGTCCCACTTAGATAATGAGTGAACTCGGTCAAATAGTGCAGAAAAAATGTCAAATTCATTTAATCCTGGGAATCTATTCTGGTCTGTAAAATACACAAATGGGTGCCAATTTTTAGGTCTGAGATTTAAATCCATTTTTGACCCCTAAACTACAGTTGTGCTTGCACGCCTTTGTGCACAATTTTTACACAATTAGAACGTACTAAAAGTACAATAAAATTTTCTATGATCAAAAATCGCATTATTTATGTCAATCTTCCTGTCAACAAGAATTCCAATTAAGCACTGTCACGGTTTTTATTTTAAGAATGGTGTTTTTTTCATTCCATCATGGATATTCTTAACATTTTGGCGAAAATCACCCTAAAATATTCTTACGGTATTCTTAGGTTAGGAAGAATCTAAATTTAATCCAAATTTAAAGCATTTTTGTGAACTTGAATTTAGCTTAACTGGGGAATAATTGGCAATTTTGAGTTTAAGATGCTCTAAAAATTACATTCTTAGGTTGGTAATACTCAAAATCTTTTTGGCTATTTTCATCATGAATATTCTTATAAAGTATGTTCTTATAAAAAAAGTGTGTACTCTAAACTTTGGGAAAGGCGGAAAAGAGGTTGCAGTAGTTTATACCAAGATAGCCAGTTAAGCTGAACGAGTGGGTTAAAAAGCAAAGATTTTCTCCGTCGACGCAATACTATGGATGCAACTTATACTTTATTATACTCAGTCTGTTCTTCTAAAAGATCCTGCATTGTAACACGCATGCGTACTAAAATTAGTACTAGAGAAGTGCGAAGATGCAGGTAGAAACGCAACTCATCACCAAGTAGAAGTTAGCTGCGGAGGTTTCGTCGGCAATAGGTTGAAGAAGTGGCTCATAAACATCGGCCTCCTTAAACACATGATCAACAAGTCGATAAAAGAATGAAGAGGCAACCGAGAAAGCAAGTCACTGGATTTGGTTGAAGAGAAATGACGTTTCTTGGAAAGAGAACTAAAGAAGAAGACAGTGAAGTAGGCAACCGATTGCCTTTTGCAAGTTGGACCTACATGACTGCTTTTTATCGTCACCAAAAATTCAGGCCAGTCACAACAAGTTGAACTGTTTTTTTAAGCCGATTATTTTCTTTGAGACATGAGAAATTTTCTTTATGGATGGTGAAAAAAAGATGCAACTATTAAGACTTTGCTCTCAAATCAAATTCTTCTTCACTATCGGCTAGTTTACCGCTGGGCTAATTTGCCAATTCTTTCCTATATGGAGGTTTTTCCTAGGTAATGGGCTATCTCGAAGTTGGTTAAAGAGAATGCTTTCAAAGGAGTATAAAAATACCTATTCTAACAAAACTATTGTCTAACTCTCAAGTTACAAGCTTTGGTACTGTTGAAAATTTTCACAATTGTCAAAAAATTTTGCGTGTTAAAAATTTTCTCAGGAAAAAGTACAAGTAAAAGTTTTTTTCTAGTTTTTTTGTTTATATTTACGTTCGTTAAATTATTTCAACATAAGATAAATATTCATATCCAAGTCCTTGTCAGTCCAGGAAACAGGTTGCCATCCCTTAGGTGAGATGATGTTTGTATCTATAGATTACCGGGGCCTGCTTAGAAAATTTATTTTATCCTCTTTTGCTACATGTAACCTCTCTGTTAAAATACAGACGAATAAATTATGTTAAATTCGATTCAATTCAACCAAATAAAGACGAAAGGATCGATCCAAAGAAGAGAGGCTTTGCATCTGCGTCCAATTGGCGATCTAGAATTTCGTCATCGAGGTCTTCGTCGTCAGTTTCAGCTTCTGAAAGAGAAGACAAGATTGTTTATGAAACGACTTTGTTGATATAGTTTTGTCATTATAGGTCTTGACTGAATTTCAGCCTTTTTTACCCAAGTTTTCTTCCATTAACAAACATCTAAAAAAGGGCTTTAACTTAACCAACTTTCTGAGATTTAAGCTGAAAAATGTTTTTAACATGTTCTTATTTTAACCAGTTTGTGAGTATTTATGTCAACTTAACCAAGGAATTAGGTGTTTTAGAATCCACAAAGCCCTTAAAATGTTCTTAACTTGTTCTTAGCATTTTGGTCATCGAAGCCTATGTTCTTATGTAGTTTATTCTCCTATTCTCATAACTTCAGTTGAGCTAGAATCTGAGAATGTCTGTGTGTTTGTGTGTATGTCCCAAAACTTTGGAGACTTCAAAAATTGTCAGATTTGGCAGAAATTTGGCACATTTGTTCCTTGGGTGAATATCTGAGGGTGTTTTTTCATTTTTCAAAAATTTTGATTTTTGGGGCCTAGGGACGAGTTTTTCGCCAAAACGAGGCGAATATCTAGGGACCTACAATTGGGCCTATCAATAATTTGAAGCCACTAAAGTTTAATTTAAAAAAGTAATAAGTAATAATGACTCGTTTAGTTCTTTAAGTTTAGCAGACAATTTTGTTCGTACGATGGAAGGATCGTTTTCCCTAGCTGAACAAAGAGCTTTTCCGATACAAAGCACATGCAAGATGCCATCTAAAATAGATCTTACCCAATACTGCATCATCATCGTCTTCGTCGTCATGATGAGCTTTTTCTTTTAATTCTGAAAGAGAATATTATATTGTTACTTCAACATGATTTTTTACATTTTAAGCTCCAGAGTTGACGCTCTCTGATTCGATTTTCAAAGGGATTTTCATCGAATGAGGGAGAGTATGGAATAGTAGAGCGTCGTTTACGATAGACTTGTAAACAAGTCTGTTATTTACCGCGCGCAACAAAATTTAGGACTCGGGTACTGGCTAGGTATAATCGGAAAAACGTTCACACGGGAATTAGCGCGCGAGAGAGAAGGAAAAGAACTGAAATTTGAGAATATCGTTCTAGATACGGTTTCCTGATTTTACCACTCTAGTAAGATTTTCCGGTGTGATGTTTTTCATTCAACGACTATACTAGTCTACGTTTACGAGAGTTTCTTGTCAGACTTTTAATATTATTGAATAATGATGCGTATCGAAAAGTAGAACCTGGAATTAGAGAACGGCCATTGTATATTTAAAGTTTGCTGAATTATAATCGTTTAGCAAGTGTTTTAGTAGGCAGTTTCCTAAAGTGTTAGAGATGTTTGTTTATAGGTTATGGTTAAATTTTAGTCCAACTTTTCTTCCATTAAGAAACAGTTTTAAAAGGACTTACTTTTCACAACTTCTTTGGATAATTCTTTGACGATTCCCTTCTCAAGTTCTTTTTGAATTCTTTTAGGTACAGCGGGTTTGGCAGGTCGGGCTAAAAAGGAAAATGTACTAAAATAGTCAATTGAATCATTATTGAGACCTCTAAGCGAATCTTTTTAATTGGTCAAGGAAGACTTTGATAACAAAAACTTGACCACATTCCTGCTTTGATTATCATAATAGTCCAGGCAATATGGAGCAATTACCCCCACCTGCCGGTGAACACGGTCTTTAACTGTTTTTGGGATCCTGCACATCTATATTTTGAGAATCACGGATGGTTTTCAGGCTAACCCTCTATCACGAACATTCCAGAGGGGGTGTCTTGTGGGTACCTGGGGACGCTTTTTCTAGTAGCTTTGCCTGGGGTAGGGCTAATAAACTTTCTTCGTGATTATATTGTCCGCCCCTTCAAACTTTTCTCAGTTTCTTTCATGATAAATTAAAGAAGATTCAAAGTAAAATTGAGCTTACCAAGTACTGCGAATGTGGCAAAGCCAACGATCAAAAGAATTGATAATGTCTTCATCTTTTCAAATGTTTCAAAACAGCTGATGAATGAAAATGGACACTTTTTGAACCTCTTTTATGTGTTTCATTGCGGAAAATCGTTTCAAAAATTTCTCCCACTTTGGTATTTTTCATTTCCTCAAGGGAAATTTGTTTTAAATCAATCTGTTTAAACAAGGAATTATTTGAATGTGTATCCTTGCAAGGTTCTTCAGGGAAGTAGAGCATAGTGGAATAATTTCAAGTTGGAGGGCTGATTTTTTTGTTATTTTGAAATCCTCGATATTTGATTCGGGATTCGAGGTACCTTAAGGGCTCTGACCATAGTCAGAAAATTGATTTTAGTATCTGAACATAAAAGTTACGTTTTAGATTTTTTAACAATTTTAACAAAGAATTGTCTTTATAAATTGCTTTTTAGTCAAACCCCTTAAGAGTAATTAAGAACTTAATTGCAAAAATGATGTTATGAACTTTAAAAAGACGTTAATAATATGTTGCATCACCTTCTTTTATAAAAAGTGCTAAGTTTTAATGGGTAATTAACCTTTTTGTTTCGAACTTTTTTCAAACTGTCCGCAAAGAATTGAACTATTTTAAATTTTGCGGAAAATTTTTCTAAAAAGATGTGTCAAAAGTTATAACTGTTTTTTAAAGCAAAATCCAGATGAAAAATTGATGAAAAACCACTATTTTGAAGATTTTGAGACAAAGAAGCATTTACAAAAATTTTCCGCAAAAGTTTTTATTGTTCAGTAAAAGATACAACATTTACTGCGAAAATTTTTTCAAAATGTTTTTTCTTCGCCAAAACTAAGCTCTTCTAGGTTGAAATACTCTTCCTCGCAAAAGTCTTCATTTTCTTCTTCATCAAATTTTTCAATGCAATTTTTGAGTTTTCAGATTCAGGAATAGTTTGTCTAACAGAAAATGTATAGCATACCATAGTTTTGTTGGTTACATCAGTCAGAAAACACATTTTAAACACGACAATTATGAAAAATTCACTATGGTCAGAGCCCTTAAATTTTAAAGGTTTTGTTTTTAAAAAGGAGTGATATCGTTTGCTTGCTCATCAAATTTTAATTTACAAGCTTTCTCACATTGGATTGACACAGAAAGATTGGTCCGAAAGAGGAAAAGAAAACCTTTTTTTCTTATTATTCAGCAAAATATAACAATAGGCACCAGACACTGTCCTGATATGAGATATGTGTCTGATATGAAACGGGAACATTTGTGTAAAAATAAAATCTTTAAGGTCGCCGCATACTTAATATATATTTCCAAATTACGGAAAGGAACCCTATCCTCAAACACCTGGCGCCCTTGTTTGGTCAAGCTTTTTTAATATTTATAAAGCAGGCGGTTTTCGCTCGTTCCGCGTAGGAATTTCCCTGTTCAAGTCTAGACTCAGTGTCATCAAAAATTATCTGAAATCACCAGACTGAATTTACTATGGACAATTTTCACTTTTTCACAACCTCGTATGAATTTTGTTTGAAAAGTTACCTAACCTTAAGGTTCAAGGTAGAAGTTTAATTGCTTTTTGCAGTCCAGGATAACCGTTCCCAGAGCTTTCGCAACATTATCTTCAATCTTCAAATTCCTACAACAACCCCTTTCTTATTAATATTACGGTTTTTTATAAATTAACCTGTGTTCGTCCGTCCGTCCGTCCGTCTGTTACCAATTTTTTGATGAGATAGATGTTTGTTTTGCTCACAAAGTCTTGAATATGAAAAAATATTCCAAGAGCATGAAATTTTGGTTTCTAAGCGTTTTTTTTATAAGAAACAAACGACTAATTTTAATAGATCGTCACTATTGTGTTCTGAATGATTGTTTAATGGTCACGTCACGTAGATATCAATTATAAATGTGTTAAATGCATAACCAGGTAGATCCATAAAAGTATCACTTGTTTCTAGGAGATTTAATTATTTAAACTCTCCTGCTTATCTTTTTCAAAATACCTTCTTCTGTTTGAACCTGCTCTCTATTTTTCTTACCGAGTAAAAACTCTAATTCCTATTCCCTCTCTCTCAATGCTTGTTCCAATCCAAATTTATGAGGTGCTAACAAGTACTTGAAAGTTATACATGGTGCGCCACAAAAAGTTTCTTTTTTCTAGTTCCAAAAACTGTGAAAGAACCAATTGGAAAGAATGAAGGATTTTCAACATTTTCGAGCATTTTCTGAAAGTAACTTGTTTATTCAATTAAGCATAACTTTTGATCTGTTGAGCCGAATTTAAATAATGACCCATCAAAATTTAAGTTTATCTTTTTTCTTTCAAATGAAAAAGGAATGATTTTTCATGAATGAAATATTTTAGGTCTCGATAAAATTAACTTTAAAGAAGAGAGAAACTTTTTTGTGGCGCACCCGGTAGAGAAAGTCTGGCGAATACAGGTACCGATAAGGATTTGATCAAAAAATATTTTAAATGATAAGTTTTTTAAATCGTATATTTTGAAATAACTGTTCATAATGATAACAATTGCGTACAATATTGATTTGCATGCACTTTTAAACAAATTCTGTTGACTAAGATTCTACTTGGAACTTATATGATAAAAATAAAATATTCACATACAATTACGTACAAGTGACACCAAATCGTTTGAAGAAAATGAAACTATATTTCAACTTTAGTTTTCAATCTTCTTGCTTTGGCTGGCTATTCGTCCGATCTTTTTCCGATCGAATATTTCTCATCCAGTCAGATTTAAAGGTTTGGTAGTACTTTGTATACTGGACAATTCGGTTGCCTTGGGTTACTCGATGATGTCTACAATGTAAATTAAGGAAGATTATAAGTGAAATTGTTACTAATCAAAGTATTGCCTTGCCTTTCTTTGGAGATCTCAGCCTTCATTTGGTCAAATCTATGGTGATGTCCAAGAATCTCTGCTGTTTTTGAAGAAGCATAGAATTCAATTTTGAAGACGCCTGGCTTTAGTGCAGAACGAGGATATGATACCCCTTCTATTTCTATGGTAGCCTCTAACTAAGTCTTTTTTTATTCCTTTTAGTGACGGTTTTTCCTTTAAGTTTTTCTTATATTTTATAGCTTAGTACCCCTGGCGATATCACTTAGTGCCTTACAAAGGGGGAGGAGCTAGGTATTATTTTTTCTGTGTTCGTTTTGTAAGTAGTATATGTTCGTAAGTGTAATGTAGTTTTTCAAATTAGAAATAAAAAAAACGTAACGATGTTCCCGGGAAGAGTTCTCAAAACTAAGACCAAGGGGGTAAAAAACCACTTCCCCCAGATATCATTCTTTGTAATACTGGAATTGCAAAGCAAGATCTTGGAGGTAAACCCTTGAGAACAGGGACTACAGTCGACTATGTTTGAAACGCTCTGGTGTTCTTATAGAATTTGTTCTTATACAAAAAACTTACAATAATCTTCAGCATTGATGGAAATTCACTTTGACATCTACTCCTTGCTGTTGATTGGCTGCAAGAAGCACGTCGATCACAGTCAACGTTGATTGGTACATCTGTCATATAATCATCCACTGTGCCAACTTTACCGTCAAGACCATAACAAAAATTACCGCGTTTTGTCCCTGGAAGGAAAGTTTGGGGAAAGATTTGGGAATAATTTCCAAATTTCATTTCTTGTCAAAAACACCTCTGTCTCCAGTGGAACTTCTTTCCATAGCAGAGATGAAAATTTCTATCGAGATCCGAATGAGATTAGAAATTCTATTGTTCTTGGTTGAGAAAAGCAAGTGATTTTAGAGTGCAACTTTTGTCCATTGAGTTTTAAATAGGGATGAAAATAAAGTAAATTTCCAGTCGTGCTGGAATTGTACGGTATTTTCCCACCGGCGGAGACGAAATTTTACATAATTTTCCAATGGAGTGGGGGTCCCACTGTGTCTGGTCTGTGGCTCAGGGTTGCTAAAAATGAAAACATACCCTATCAATCTTACTTTTGTCCAGGGTTCCCGGCTTGAGGGCTGAATTTAGGGGGCCAAATATTGAAGTAAATTGACGTTGGCCACCATGGTTTCGGAACGGAGAAAAATTTTGAATTTTAAGGGGTTAAAAGTGCTATTTTAGGACCCACTTCGAGACAATTGGAAAAGAATTTATTATGGAAAAATAGGTTTTAAAGAAAGTTTTCAAAATAGCCTTACTCGGCAAAAAAGTGAGGTGATTCATTTACATAATTTTGTAGGACTAAAAATGTATTTTTTACCTTTTCATGAATTATTTGAGTGTGACCACTACCTGATTCTGTAACTATAGCAATATTTTGAAAACAAGTACGAGGTAAGCGTTGTCCATGACGTAATTTTTGAAAAGGTGATTTCCAATTCAAAGTCTTGACATTAATAACACGTTTTTATTCTTTATTAAACCTTTTTAAACACGTAATGCGCTGGCGGAGGTTTCTTACTCTAAGGTCCCGAATAGTAAAAGAGGTGGTCCGAATAATAACGGGGCGGTCCAAATATAAGGGGGCGGTTTGAATAAAAGGAAGATTCCTAAAAATTCTTCTCCGTTAGAGCCAAAGAGAACATGACCTGAAATCGTTGCTTTACCTGATTTTATGGGCGAGATATCTTTGCTCAACGCAGTGCGACAATTGTAAGAAACTGGTGTCTTGCTGGAGCTGCACGTGAATGACGGGCTTCCACCTGTGACCTTTAGTTTAGCACAACTATTGTAAACACCTCCATTGCCTACTATCATAGAGGCTTGGAGAGAGTAGAAACCATCTTTCAAGTTTGTTGGAATTCCGATGGTTGTGTCGTAACGCTCAAAATCAGATGGGTCTAAAAGTTAATAATATCTCATGAGCAATATTATTGGTTGAAAGTGATAGATTCTGTGGGTTGAAATACTATCAGGTCTCCTGACTTGGACAACAAAAATGTGCGGAACCAGTATTCTTTCGAGTCATAGAGGTTCAAGTTTCTGAATCGCAGAACATTAAAATGAAAGTAATTCTGCAAGTTTGACGAATAGGGGAGCATTTTGTAACCTGATCAAAAACTAGAACAAAAGGTTACAACAGTCAAGGAAAAATCTTAAAACCCCTGGCCTGGGAAATGACAATTTTCGGGATTGGATTTGCCCTGGAAAAATGAAACAGCTACAGGCCTGGAAAGTGGTTATTTCCCTGGCTTGGGTTTTCCAAATTTCGGGTTGTAAAATGACAATTTCCCAGGCATGAGTTTTCCCAATTTTGGGATGTAAAATGGGGATTTCCCAAGCATGTTTTCCAAATTTCGGGGTGTAAAATGATGATTTCCCAGTCAAAGGGTTTTTATACGGACTATAGTGTGACCGAAGGGTAAACCTGCAAAGTTGCAAAGATATTTGAGAGTTTTAAGTTCCTTACCAGATTGATATTCGCATCCAGGTCTTCCATTGCAAGGATGTTTACAATCGCCAGATCCATATCTACCAGGTCTCTCATCATGTCCATAACATGCGAACTTCATGACATTGTTTTTATAACTTTGAGCATTTTTTCGTTCATTCCAAGGTACTAAAGCAATGCGTGCAAAACCGCCACCATGGTTATTCGAAACCCATCCCACTTTCAACCGATCGCCCGCTTCAACTTCGGTAACAGGAACTAGAATGAAATCAAGAAATTCATTTCATTGAGTTTTGATCCCAACATCGAAAAATCAATATGCAGGTAAGCCAGGGTAGTCTAACGTCTAAAACTAATTTATAATCAGCTTTTTTTCAGCTGAAATAAAGAATATTTCACTGTCACCAATCTTAAAATTAGTGGCTGAGGAAAGTAAGAATTTCTTCTGTTTTGTTAACCTTAAATCTTGAGCTTGGCCCTTTTTTCATAGTGAGGGGGATCTCATCTACATGAAAAAGGGTCAATCTCAAAACTTAAAGTTAGCCAAACAGAAAAATTCTCAGTTTTCTGAGACGCTTATTTTGAAATTGGACCTTTTTGCCTTGATGGCAGCGATTTCTACTCGGCTATTGAATTCAAAAAGATCAGGAGTTTAACAGATTTTACTTACTTGTGCCCCATTCCCCTTCACATTGTGCGCCTCCAATGATCCCTCCTCGTCCCAGTCTTGGATTGAAAGACCTGAATGCGCATTTAAATGAAAAAGTTACTTGAGATTCCATAATATGGGGTTAATGGCCAAATGGTAAAGTTTTCAGCGCCTGAACCAAGGGTTCGAATCCCCGCTTCCTACAAAGTTTCGTCGAGCTCGTAGATAGCCGATCCGGCTGGCTGTAGACCCCGTTAAAACAATATAAAACTGTTCTAGATTACTGAGCTATTCACGTTGAATATCGATCTATGTTTATTATTTCAAAGAGTTTGATCATATAACTTATTTAGGGTCAGCGAAAAGGCTTACGGTCTGTACGACTGATATCTTGAAATGCACACTTTTGTGAATGCGGCCTTTTCATATTTTGTTTACTCCAACGTTCAGTTTTCAAATCTACTTACGGTGGGCATGTCATCCACGAATGAGCGAAAATCAGTTCTGGAAAACATAAAACTAATAACGTGATGAAACTCAAAGTCATCTTCATGTTGATTCTGCTTGTTTTTTATTGGCTGGTTAATATCACTCCAATCTTTCTTTTTACTTTGCTTCTTAATTTAAATATTTTTCCAGCTCTTTTTATACCCATTTTTCAGGATACAGTTGTCTTTGTCATTGCGTCCAAAAGTACCATCACTCCAAACTCCACACATCCGTCCGTTTAGCCGACACACGATCCGGTCAAAGACGGTTTTGGCTTTCGGGATGCATTTTGCAAAAGAGGTAATGACGTTTTCTCTTCTTCCACTTTGTGGTAAACCAAGTTTACGTCATTATTTGGCTACTTGATTTTCTGATTTAATTACTTTTGATTAATACCCCCTTAGCCGTATGATAGTTTTGGCTGGTTTAATGTTTGGCTTCCAGAAGCTTGCACTGTCATAGGTTCTTTTTTGCTTCAATTATTTTTGCTGGGGGGGGGGGGGAGGAGATTACGTTATAAAAAATAAACACGCGCTTTAAAAAAAAGTTGACTGTTCTTCAACCTCTTTAAACGTTAAATCAGGTCTGAGAAAATTTTCTTTTCGCCGATACATATAAGTGTATAACATAACATATAATCTGTCTGCTTACGCTCTGCTCTAAAGGAAAATGGTGAATTATTGGACCTGGGTAAAACAGTAAAAAACGTGTTACTTATCGCTTGAAAACGAAAGTGAAAGCCATTGGACTCATATGTTTATGATTAATGTTTGATTTTGGTGCAATTGTTTTGCCTTAGCAAATCACAACGTGCTCAAAAGCTCACTCAATATTCATCCCAAGTTGGATAAAAAAATTCTCTTGCGAAGCCATAGCCTTTAGAGTGAATACGTGTCATGCACAGAGTATCAGAATTTGCTCGGAGATTACCAACAATGGCGAGGCTTCGATCAAAAAAGTAAGCGATCGTAGCACGAGCTTATGGAGAAAAGTTTTTATTCAGTCCGTACAAAAAATTACTTTTTAAGAAATTCTCCAAAGTACTTGGGATGGTGGTATTCAAAAGAAATTCCGAAAAACTTTTCAGTCCTTTTATTACATATATGCACTTCAGTCATGTGACTTAAAATCGTCGCGTGAAGATTTAGAGGGAAGTGTGACGGGGTTACAAATTTTAAGGTTTTAGTATAGTAGGGGGCCAAGCCTAGGGTTCCGTGACATCTTTTCTACGACCTAGCCATTTTTAGTCTATTCCAAAGAACAGTATATTACAAGATATTTTGAGAGGGAGGACGCGGATTAGGCCCGGGAAAACTTTTTATGACCAAAATAGTGACACCATAGGCAAAACTGCAAGGGAAATAAGGGGTAGAGAAATAGCTAATTTTCAAAAGTCAAAATAAACGAAAAAAAATGATTGGTACCATCTGAAAGAGCATGAAATTCTGAGCAAAAGAATGTACAGTGTTACAACAACTCTCTGACTAAAACACACAAAGAAATACAATCGCTTGAAGTTCAAAAACATACCGACGTCAGTATTACGATCAAGACAAGATTTGACGTCAAATCACATAGAGCTACTAGTACTGGTCCTAAAAAGGTATCGAAAATGAAGATAAAAAAAAAGAACTCGTAAACTTTGAACCTCCCTAACTTCTGTAGTTTCTGGTCAATTTTATGTACTTTAACTCCAATTGACATGGCACATGGCAAGTTTCTACCACCTTTCCAAAACAGCGTTTTACAGACCGTTCTAAATTTGCTCTTTTGGTCTAGATTTAGGGCTAAACTTTCAGTTATAATTCATGAATGTCATCAACTTGAATTTTTTGCTAGTTGGGTAATGACAATTACCATCCCAGAGATTCCCCTCTATCCCCTTCAAACTCAAAGTTTCCTGTGATAGGTTCGAAAGTAGAAAAACTGACGTTGTAAGCAAGATTCCTAACACCAAAAATAGGCAAAAATAGACGATTTTCAAATTTTGAATTTAACAAAAATGATTGATACCATCGGATAGAGCATGAAATTCTGAGCAAAAAAAATATACTACAGCAAACTAATCAAACATATAAAGAAGCACAGGCTTTCGAAGTTCAAAATTCTGTCAGTTTGACGTCAAATTTTGTCTAAAATGTAACAAATTCTACAGGATTTCGAACTTTCATTCGTCCTATCTTTTTGTGTGTTTGAGTATAAAACTTAATGTAGTATACTTTTTTGTTCAGAATTTTATGCTCCGCTCCGCCCCCTACAATTATGAAGATAGGATTATGCACTAAAAGTTTTGTTGTTTTGAAATGACCATCTTGTAAAAATTGACAAAAGAATGACAAATCTATTTCTTGTTAAATTCTGTTAAATTTACTCTTTAAAATATTAGTCAAAATTAAATTTTTTTGGAATCAAATAATTATTGATATATTCAATTCGGGAGGCACATCCATCGATGGCAATTTTGATTTCATTAAATCTTTAGTCTTCCAATTTTACAATAAGGGTTCCAATTTGATCAATTCCTCAACAAGCTATCTCTTCCATGTTGATGACTTTCATATCTGTGGTAGGACTTTGTATGCAGGACAAAACGGTTGTCTTGGGTTACTTCCAGCATCCTGAGAAAAAACAAAATTGAAAATTCATCAACTAGACTACATAACTACTTCTTTATAAGAACGTCAAATATATTTCAAACCCTTCCAGTGTTCTTAATCCTTTGGTTTTAAGTTTAAAAGTGTACTCAAAATGTTCTTTTTTCGGCATTTTGTGAATGAATATTTTGTTCTAGACCCTGTAAATCCTTAAAATGTTCTGATGCGTTATTTTTTTATACACTTATTCCTAAATCAAAGAACGTGCAACAGAGATACAAAGTTGAGTAAATCGGTTACCCTATAAAGCAGCAATTACCCTTGCCACCCGACGGGAATGTGCCACTGAAATTCGAAAAATGGACCCTACGTGGGACGTCGTTTTTTGAAAAAAGTGACCCTGAATGGGACTGAAATTCCAAAATGTTCTCAAAATTTTCCACTTTCTTCTGGGATTCCCCCTATGAGGGACTGATTTTTCTATTTTGGTGTTTTTGCGACCCTACCTGGGGACTCATTGAGGTAAAAAAGGTACCCTGACCAGCGGCACTCCCCGTGCCTTTTTTTGCCCAATCAACCCCCATCCAATGTCCTCTCTAAATGCAAACAAACTTGGTGAAACTTTTAAGCACTTTGAAAAAGATTACAGGGGTTTTGCGAAAGTGTTTGATTAATTATACAAATTTCCTATTAGCAGATTCATGTAAAAAAGTCACACGAAAACACGTCGAGGAAAGCTCTGATTGGTTAAAAAATGCTCACCTAAACTTATTTTTATCAACATGTCCAAAGTATGAGGTAATCTTTTCTTGTCTCAGCCAATCAGAGCTTTACTCGAAGTTTAGAAAAATCATGTCTTAACACTTACCACGATGCTTTTCATGGATGGAAACTGTCTATTGCATGAACCTTTGTCTACTGATTGATCGCAAGAAGCACGTGGGTCGCAATCAACGTTGATTGGTACATCTGTCATATAATCATCCACTGTACCAACTTTACCGTCAAGACCATAACAAAAATTACCGCGTTTTGTCCCTGGAAGAATAGAAAAGAGCTTATTGTCCCAAATATTTATAGTAAGGAGTACTTTTTGGTCGTAAGAGTTTAATAATAATTTTAGCGGTTTCAGGAAAATAGTAAAATAACTTTTAGAAAGTGAGTACAAAATAATGTTCTATTTTTCTCCTTTCTTTTCTTTTTTCTTACCTTGTCTTAATGTAGAAAGATCTGATTGGCTGTGAGCTTCAACACATCGGTACGTCACTGGTGCTTTGGTAGAGCGACAGCGAAATGACTGGTTTCCACCTGATACTCTCAGTTTAGCACAACTATTGTAAACACCTCCGTTACCGACAACCATTGACACTTGTAGAGAGTAGAAACCATCTCTTAAATTTGTTGGAATTCCAATGGTTGTGTCGAAACGTTCTACGTCAGATGGGTCTGTGTCAAAAAATATATATTTTTATTTAGTTGTGGAACGATAACTATCTTTTTAGTTGATTGTTGTCTCGAATGTTTTAAGCCCTTTCAACGTGGCTTTAAGAGCTGCTCTCTGTTTAATGCTGAGTATTTAAAGTGAAAAACAAGGGGAAGGAGAACTACCTTATGCAAAGGAGAGTTACGATTGTCTTGGGCAGAAGGCTATCAAAAAAGGGAACCTTCAAGTCACCCTTGATAGGCTGTGACTGACTTAAAAAGTAGAGCTCCATAGTTTTCAGATTCACTAGATTTTCTCTATCTCTTATGAATTTAAGCTTTCTTTTTTTCGTCTCACAGGAACTTTCATCTTGATGGAAGGGACGCTTTTTCCGCCTCGGAAGTTGAGGGATTTGGGGTGTAAAATTTAGAGCTTTTTCTGACACCAAAAACTTTGCATTGACAACTTGATTCTATCCATACCTGACTGATATTCGCAACCTTTGCGTGCATTACACGGATGCAAGCAATCCCCATTTCTGTATTTGCCAGGTCTCTCATCATGTCCATAACATGCGAATTTCATGACATTGTTTTTATAACTTTGAGCATTTTTTCGTTCTATCCAAGGTACTAAAGCAATACGTGCAAAACCGCCACCATGGTTGTTCGAAACCCATCCCACTTTCAACCGATCGCCTGCTTCAACTTCGGTAATACGAACTAAACATGAATTTCAAAAAGTCACATGCTTGCCAAAAAGTCATATTCCACTTAGTTCACATTTTTATGATTCTGATATCGTTCAAAAAGGGAAGAAACTTCCATCAGTAAAGTCGAAAGAGATGCAAAATTCGGAGCTTTGTATGTCTAAGATTATTGAAATTATTAAATTATTATCAATGTACTGATATGAAACATGCGTCTGCTATGAAACGGGAACACTTATGTTAAACCTTTAAGCCTTGAAAGGTGTGATAGTGTATAACTATTATACAGGGTGCAGGAGAGTTGACTTAAACTCAATTTTAGACATGAAATCCCTCTGCTGATCCATTTTTCCTTCAGGAATTGCGGATTGAACGAAGATTGTGGTGTGGATCGAGAGATTCTTGCCAGAGCTATAGGCTCGAAGACAACCAAAAGTAACGAAAAGTAAGTAACTTACTTGAGCCAAACTCCCCTTCACATTGTGCGGCACCTTGTATACCACCTCGACCAATCATTGCGTTGAAAGATCTATGATAAATAAAGAAGAACGAAAATTGAACGAATCATTTACTTAAAGGTTTTTGAAATTGAATGATGAGTAAAAAAGAACGAAAATTGAACGAATCATTTACCTAAAGGTTTTGTTTTTAAATAAGAGTGATATCGTTTGCTTACTCATCAATTTCAATTCACAAGCTTTTTCACATTGGATTGACACGTATGTGGAGCAAGATTGGTCAGAAAAAGGAAAAGAAAAACATCTTTTTGCTTATATCAGCATAATATAACAAAAAGCAGACACTGTCCTTATATGAAATATGTGTCTGATATGAAACGGAAATACTTGTGTAAAAATAAAACCTTTAACGTTTTTCAAATTGAATGCTTACATGAGGTATTTTTTCCTCGACCGCTCATGAATTAGCATATTCAGCTATAAAGTGCTTAATATTAAAGCTGTAACTCGCCTACAGTTACCGAAAAATTTTTTTTAAATGTTATTCGATGTCCTCTCCTTGATCTTTCAATAAAACACTTCGGGTTGCCCTTTGATTTTGGTCGTAAAAAAAATATGTTTTTCAAATCTACTTACGGTGGGCATGTCATCCAAGAATGAGCGAAAATCAGTTCTGGTAAACATAAAACTAATAACGTGATGAAACTCAAAGTCATCTTCATGTTGATTGTAATCTAATTTGTCTTGAGTTAGTATGTTTTAGTCTTCTTCTGTCTTCTATCCAATGTTCTTCGAAGTGCTTGTTTTCCTAACTACTACTTTATCTATCTTTTATACTACTTTGAGAGAAGTCCAGACTTAATTGGTTGTTAGATGATGTAATGTCCCCTCTAATTGGACTTGGATTGCAGTCTTACCATTAGAAGTCAATCCTTTGGTTTGGTTCTAGGAACGGTTCTTATGACGTCTTCAATGTTTGATGATTACCAGGCCGGCCTTCTTTGATATTGTTTTGTTCTGACGGGTGTAATCATTGATTCAATCCAAAATTCTTGGTCTTGGTCTTCTCAGCTCATTCCTTTGAAACCTATTTTCCCATATGAAAACAGTCGAAATAGAAACATACACTATTATACACGTTTTTTTATGAGAATGGTGTTTTTCATTTTATCATGGATATTCTTACCTTTTTGGGGAAAGTCATCTTAAAATATTCTTACAACATTCTTAGGTTGGAGTAAAAATTCAAACTAGATTTAACATGCAATACATATATCTAAAACATAAAATGACTTTACTTGGGGATAGTTTGCAACTTACAGTTAAAAACTGCTCTGAAATGGCATTCTTAGGTTTAGTAACCAAATTTCGTGGCGGTGATATTCTAAACATTATTCTTAATTTTTTGGCCAATTTCATCATGAGTATTCTTATAAAGTATATTCTTATAAAAAAAGCGTGTAATCCCTCGTCTCTTGATGTTTATACAGAGTTTTAGCTTTAAGTTACCACAGTTAAATCATTGCTTTCCGTGTGGAAAAGTGTGGGAAAATTCTGATACTCCGCGAATGGCACAAAATCATTCTAAAGCCTATGGCTCTGTAAGAGAATCTGTCCAAGTTGGCAGAGGCTTTGATCTTTTTCATCCAGATTTGGGATGAGTATTAAATGAGCTTTTTAGCAGGGCGATTGGCTAAAGCAAAACAATCACATCAAAATCAAGCACCGATCATAAACAAACATTAGAACCCAGTCGCTTTCGTTTTCACTTTAAAGCAAAAAGCAACGTGGCTTTGATTACTTTGGCTGGACAACCAGGTCAGATCGTCACTTTCGCCATATCCCTTCACAGGGTGGGCAAAAAAATGTCTTGTGTGGGAGCACTCATGACGAAGTTTCCAGCGCAACAAACAAAAGAGAAATAAAATTTTTATATCAACCAGGTCTTGGCATTGGATCTAAAAGATGTTGGTCTTGGCATTGCTCTGGAAGTAGCATATTCTTTGTCTTACAACATTTTTTGCCCATTCTGTAGAGCAGAGCTTGGTATGCGCAGAATGGATGATCTGTTATGAGATCAGGGAAAAGATGAAGATAATTTAGGAGAAGAGGTACAATCAAAGTCATAATATTTGAGAAAAAAGGGAAATTCCCACGAAATCTTACAACCACAAACGATTTGGAAGCGCTCTAAATTAGGTTGGACGGGTAGAGTTTTAACTCTGAGTTTTAACAATAGACTTAAAACTTAAGGATCTGAGGAACTAAAAGTTCAAGATTGGTCCAATAGGGCTCAAAATATTGCCTGGAAGTCTATAAAGTCCTCCCGAATTGAAATATTTGAATAAATTTATCAATTTGCCCAAAAGCGACTTTTTCACCAGAACTTTAGGAATTAACCCGACCGAGATTGTAGAGAGGAAGATTTGTAGACAGATAAGTGAAAATAGTAGAGAAGCGAATGGGTAAAAAAAAAGAAAAGAGTAGAGAAATGAAGGGGTTAGAGAAAAGATTGGGAGTAGTCTACACAATAGACAGCTCCAGGCTTTTAGGCCTTACTAGTAGGAGTTTAACGCTCGAAACGAAGGAAGATATGATGTAGCCTAGAAAGGAAGGCTTTGAGGAAAGAGGGGAGATTAGCTAACTGTAGAAAAAAGGTGAAAAAGGAGGGGAAGGTAGTTTATAGAAGGATAACGAGTGTAGGTCAAAGCCTAGGAGTCATGCGGACATTTATAATTAGCACGATTATCAAAACACAAAGATATTTCACAAAGTTTCATCCTGACCTACAGTATGAATGTCCTGCTTATTGTATCATCACAAAGTGTGGTTTTGGCTAAGCAATGTACGTATTAATTGCACTTGTTCCGACCACCTAACGTCATTAGCAGCATGTCATAACCTGTGTTTTGATTAAGAGCAAAAGACAAAAGTAATTAAGTCCAAAACCACAAATAACACTGATAGTAGTTAAGAATGATGACAGTGAACCATTTTAATGAAACTCATTATTAATTCTTTATACCTCCATGCTTTGTATAGCACCATCAAATCTATTGAGTTTAAAGCACGAAAGGCTAGAGTAGAATCTCTAACCTCTCCCAGGCAAGAAAAAGTGAAGCCATTTATTTCCCATCCAGAACGCGCCTAGAACGCGCCAATGATCTAATCTTATCAGGAATGCTTTTAAAGATAAAACATTCTCATTACTTTGGAATTTTCCCATGATTTTTTATACGTGATCGCCATTATGCAAGGAAGCGTTTTTTATTGTCATGACTATATTGTCCTTGACATGGAAATACTTTAAATTGTTTTAAGTTTTACTTACCGCGACAACTTTGTTTGGGCTGTATCAGTTTGTGCCTACATTTATAAAACATTATGAACCCCCTGTCTAACCAGCCGCCAGCCAGCCAGCTTGAAGAGAATTATAGATAGTGTAATAAGTATTCCTGATACTCTCGTGCTGTCAGATTAACGTTTTATCTCTCTATAATTTGGTTGTATATCTTCTGGAAGGTCACATTAAAAATTGTCATAAAAGAAAACACTTAAATAACAGCACCCCGGAGGGGAGGGCACAGACCTTGACGGCCGATGGGGACGTGCTGCTGGAGTTTGAAAACTAGACCGTGTCAGATATGAATGTTTGGTAAATTTAGGATTCTGTTCGGAACGAAAAATCGAAAAAAAATTCCCATTTTTACCCTGAAAAGTAGCAAGAATTACGAAATGTTGGCAAAAGATTGAAATAAACTTTGTTATTAACCCTAAAAATTGTCCAAAATAACCAAAAAGTTGACCCTGTCAGATAAACATCTTGATAATTAGTAGATTTGGGGCCCTTTCAGATATCTTCAGAGCCTAAAAAGGGACCCTGATCAGCGGCACATTCCCGTTCCCAATTTTGCATGGGTGCCTCCCCCTGGAACAAGACAAACAATAGAAAATAATTATGAGTTTTATTTTTGTGACTTGTGACATTTTGTAGAAATAGAGGGGAAGAAAGGTCTTATTCCAAAGAGTATACAATTTTCCCCAGAAAGCCTCTTCTACACTTTACAGATCATCTAAATAATGACGCAATGTTTCGAGCTCCAACCCTGACCCTAACTGATAAGATCGAAATAATCAAAAATCGAAAATATCGAAAAGGTCAAAAAGGAAGAATAAAAAAAGTCCACTTTTGGCCATCCACAACCCCGACCGAAAAGTGACTGAACCACCCCTACCGATTCATTCCTAATTGTTTATCACGCGGGAATTAACTACATGTGGTCTAAAAGAACGACAAATTACGCATGCGTGTTAATGCAGTCTGATTTTTTAACTCTTCGGAACGGGACCTTTCTCTGACTGCATATATGGAATTGTTTTATTGGTTGGTATTTTACAGACAAGAAATTAAATTTAGGCTAAAACCCAAAACCACATATCGGGCTGATTGGTTTACTCTGTTCGTCTATTAATTCTGTGATTTAGTCAAAGTCTGGGTCAAAGTGTCGAACAGACACTGACCAAAGGGTAATAGGGCAAAATGGGTTACAGGGATGCGCCGCTGGTCAGGGTACCTTTTTTAAACTCCACGAGTCCCAGGTAGGGTCGCAAAAACACCAAAATAGAAAAATCGGTCCCTCGTAGGGTGCCTTTTTTGAAAATTTGGGGGAAAAGTAGAAAATTTGAGAACATTTTGGAATTTCAGTCCCATTCAGGGTCACTTTTTTCGCAAATTTCGGCAAAATTTTTGAAAAAGCGAGTCCCACGTAGGGTCCATTTTTCGAACCTCAGCGGAGCACCCCCGTCGGTCGGCACCCCCCCCCCTTAGGATCAAATCACATATCTTTACATTGTACGAATAAACAAAAAAAGAAATGGAGTTTTTCAAAGAACATTTTTTGCTCAATTCAGACAGCCATCATACAAATTTTTCCAATCATCCGCCGAATTTCTTCCGTTGGGGTATTTCTTTAATAAGTCCTTTACATCAAGGTTTCGCCTAAACCTTTATTGTTATGTGAAATTAACTGAGGTATCCCTTTGTACTGATTTGAAATGTTCTCTGAAATGTTGGAAGTCAATTCCTTCATTCGTACGCGGAACTTGGTGTGAAGTCTTGCGTATACAAATACATTCGAAATACAATTCGAGCATTGTAGCACTTTTAAGAAGCTATGGATCTTCAACGATATTGTTCTGTTAAGTTCTTTTTTAACTAGAATACTTATATTATGTGCGAATTGGAATATATCTTTGGGTAAAACCAAGACGCCAAAGATGACGGATAGTAGAACCAGCATTTTTAATGTTTTTCTAGCATTTGTGAGACATTGTCCTTCTAAGGCCTCTTTCTGATTCTTCATATCACCGTAGATGAGATAAATACATATACCAAATATGGAAATAAATGAAACATCTCGGATCCCAATGAAAAAGAGTTTAAAATACAGATAAGTCTTGGTTCCATCTGGTGCACATGTATGATAATTTTGAGTGCAAGTTTTGATCTCGCATTTGATATTTGCAAAGATTGGGCTGATAGTCTCTGTCGAATTACTGTTGCTCACAATCTGGTTACATTTTGATGGAAATGTTTTGATATTTGGAATTTTATTGCATAATGCTGGAGCACCTTCTCTATAATTACCGGAGCTATTCATGTTTGTGAATTTGATTGTTGTTTTTGCATTAAGGTTACAATCCATACCATTGGAGGAAATGCTAAGATGTTTAGGAACAGCAGTAAATGTCGTAGAGTTTGTATAGCTCTGTGACTGGTGCAAAAATTCTGAAGAGTTATCAAGAGAACATTTATATTCGGCGCTCGAGTCCTCATACACTTTGAGGTGAACCATGTACGGTAGTTCCAAAATAATCGAGACAAAAATAACACTGGCGAACGCTTTTCGTACACTGTTTCGATTGAAGTTATGCTTAAAAGGAGATCGTAAAACAATGCAGCGTTCTACCATTATCGTTACAATCAATCCACATGAAATTGTGTCTAAAACTGAATTCACACTTCCAGCAATCAAACATCCTGGGCTTCCGAAATCCCATCGATTCCATCGCGTGACTTCGTAGTATATATACATCAGTGGGTTACAAATACTTGCTGTAAGATCTATAGCTGCTAGATAGGTGATTAAGCGTTCCATGGGAGTTAAACCGAAGTCTCTTGAGCTTGTGATACTGTGTGTGGAATAGCGGGTTCTATTGGCCGTTTTCATGAAGCGAAACGCGTACAAAACCAACAAATTACCCACAAATCCAACAAAGAAAATAAGACAAAACGCCGTAATAACAAAAATACTCCATGCTTCTAAAGAAGCGGACATTATCTTCGAAAGAAGACTTTTTGGATTTTTCTTCTTAGTTTTTATCTTTAAATTTTCATTATCTTCCTGTATATGAGTAAAAAATGAAAGATATTAACAATATATTGCTCGTCAGCTCGATTAAAATAAGGTAAAATGTATGAGACAAGCTGAGGCTGAAATTCGATTAAAAACAATCACAACCCATGTGACAGCCTTTTCTGGAGCCTCCACTCTATTGAAATATTTGAAACAATGGGCTCTTCCAGAAAATCTTTGTACATGGGGGGTGGAGGATGTATTGGACATTTTGTCCAAGGGTAGTGAAAAATATGTAAAATTTTCTTGTTTTAGGGGCAAACTTGCTCTGATTAGGGGTGATTTTGAATGTCCGGGGGTCAACTGATACGGGGGCCTGATACTTGTCCGGAGGCTGAAATCCGTTGTCCGGGGTCAAAATTCACAATGTCCGTGGGGAAAATTTCCAAAAAATGTGAAGAGCCCAATCGCACTGAAATTTCAACCCCCAAAAAATGTCCTTTGATTATAATCCAACCCTATTCCCATTGGAAATTAGACGGAAAAAATGCACTCTTTTATATTGGGGATGTCATGTCTTTATTTTGGTGTTGGTCTTTTCAAAGCTGTGGGCCTTTCAATAACTTATCTTCTTACACTAGACTAACATTCATAGATCTATATCCCTTTCTTATGCAAATACTCTCTGCTTTCTTCTCTGATAGTACCTTTCTGATAATTTTCAGAATTGTAATTATAAGTTCGACAAAAGACAAATAGTAGATGAAGCTGTGAACACATACGTACATCTTTAAAGCCATGTATGATTTCCAAACCTGTCAAATCTGAATTTCATGTGAACCCCTGTAAAGTCTACACAGTAATCAAAAGCTTGTCAGATTTTTTTTTTTTTTGAAAGAAGTCTTAACACATCGTGCTCAAATACAGCTCTTTTTCATGTTTTTATATAATAACAACGTATATAAGAACGCAAAGCTTCTAGGCTAGAAATTTAAAACCACTCTAAGAACATCTTAGGGCTTCACCACGGCTACTAGAATATAAAATTTTCTAGAAAATTGCACCAAAACACTCACAACATGTTGAACAATAATTACATGTTAAGAACATTTTTAGGCTTGAAACCTAAAAAGTGCACCAGCCGAAGCCTTCAAATGATTTCGAGGATCTTTTAAAAAACTGTTTACATTTACAAGTACCGTCTCAAAAACAAAAAAAAACCCATTGCGTTGTCTATAATAATCCACAAACCAAATAAATCTATGATATTGTGTCACTACTAAATCTTTTGTTTTTGTTTCTAGATTGTTGTTTTTCATAGCAGATGTAGAACCAGGAACAGATGCTATAGTGATTTGATCTTGATTATATAACTTCCCTGGATACCATGAAATTAGTGTAAAAAGCGGCCGTCCTTTGACGGAGATTGTCGCTAATACAAATTCCTTTTACATGGATATTAGACTAGCAAGCGTCTGTCTTTCCTTGGACACAGCAACGCGGGAATAGTGCTTATAATAAAGAGCTCTTATGAAAAATAGAAATTGCCGCGGGAGAGTTGTGTGGTTTGTATTCAGTGAACATATAGACATAGAGCCCATTGCAAGTTTAATCTGCAGCGAATTACAACGACGTGGTTTACTAGTCTACATAGATTTGTACTGTATCGACTCTCAATTCATGATATTCGTGATGTAATGTTTTCTACGGAAATACCCCGGTTTTAGCCAGTAGTGGCAAATTTAAACTAGACAAAAGTTGTATAATATTTACCACTACTGGCAAAAACTGGGGTCTTTCCGTAGAAATTACGTCATAAATATCATGAATTTTTTATACCGTTCTGGTTTGAAAGGCTTTGAAACTCAATAATTCGCGAGATAACTTCAAGCAGTAATAAGTTTCTTAGTGTTTTTTTATTATCAGTCATAATGAGGCCCCCAGTCACCTTTCAAATCACACAATCACGCAAGAAAAATTTCCCAAATCACGTTATCACGAGTTAAATTTCTTTATCCACGTTGATCACATTGGTTCCTACGGTCACGAAATCACGCACTTTAAAATTTTAAATCACGAACTCACGAACTTGAAAAAACGCCAATCACGCCGTCACGAACCGCTGGGGGTCTCCATAATACCAACACAATTTTTTTAGAACTCCCACTGACTTAAGTGAATCAACAAAGTTTCAGTAAAAAGCCAAACCTTTTATATAATGTCGCATAAACAGCTCTTAATCCTGAAAACTAACACTAGATAATTCGTCTGTTGTTTATCAATTTTAGAACTTGTGATTCCTCTCTCGCAACCAAACACACTTATCCCATTTAGTATAATTTCCCTGAACAAATCTTTTTTCACTTTAACTCTGATATTCAATAAACGTTACTAATGAACCTAATTGGATGACAACATCTGATCATCAACAACTGATTAAAGCTGATTAAAATGTTCTTTTCAAACTCTAATTAGTAAGTTTGCTATACAGCCGACCATCAATTTATTTTCTCATCTATGTCCGGTCATAAAAATAATAAAGCCGGGGATTTATTACTTCTATGGTTCGTGTGATTTATTCTATTATATTCTACTAGCCGGTATCCGGCGTCGCACGCTGGTTAAGCTGTAGCTGAACGCAATAAAAGTCCTTTGGATGTAGACGAATTTTTTCTTTAAGTCAAAAGTTATCAAAAAGAGCATCGTTTACTGTGTACCAGTGTCGTCTGAAACAACTCTGAATATGCCGTCCAGTTGAAATGATAATTCTTCAGGAAAAAGTGGGAAAGTCACCGCAAAGAATAACTTTGTTTTTATCAGATTGAAAAAATACGACAATTCTAAGTTGCTTTTTTAAGCCCTTGTCATAACGTACACACTTTTTGACAGTAAAGACGACTTGAATGTGTTTATAGGGGGGTTTGTAGGGGTTCGAAATACCGTTTTCCCGTCAAAATTTTTGCTGATTCCCGGAATCCCGAAAATTGAAAAAACACCGTCACACTGGCTTCTACAGGGAAAAAATGTACCTAAATACCGTCACCGTCTGATTTTAAAATACCGTTCTCCCGTCTCTTTTTTCGTCAAATCCCGTAATACCGTACTAAAGTAAAAAAGGGCCAATCCCGTCACACCGTAAAAGTACAACCCCCCCCCCCTTTATATGAAGAAAGAGGTGAACTATTTTTTTCTTATGCTTTATATCGCCCTTTGAATGCTGTTGTTGTCCGACAAACTTTTTGATTTTTATGTTTTGATTTACATTCAGTTACATTTGAAATGTCCTTTTCTATGAAATATGAAATAATTTGTTTTGTTTTGAAAAGAATTCGAATGTCATTAATAAATACCATCGTTAATTACATTCGAAACATTTAAAACAAAAGAAGAGAGAAAAATAAAGTCGCGGGCAACTCTGGGCAGAAATTAAAATTACTAAATTAAATGTAGATGGGCCTTAAATTTCAAAACAAAGGCTGAATAAACTCTAAACCAAGCTCTATCCGATCTGTCAATGAAAACAAACTTATCGAGAAGAAAAAATTGCTTGCGAAAACGAAAGTGACACACAGACAGAAAACAGACATACAGACTACGGCTATTAATATATAGATTTCTCTCTTTAGTACCACTCTATCCTAAGGGGGGTTCTAGGGTTGCGAGCTAACGGGGGTGTGCTGCCCAACTTTCGACCCTCAGACACTTAGCGGGACTAAAAAAGAGGAAAAAAGGAAAATCTTGTGGATTTGATCAAAGTTCGATCTTTCAAGGGGCAAATAGTTGAAATTTTCTTATTTTTCCGACCCTTTAATGGGACTGAAATTTGATTTTCTGATTTTCCAACCCTTACCATTAATTGCCTAAGAACCCACCGTATATTACATTTTCAAAATAAACTCACCACAATTCCAATCCATCGCCAAGTTAGCTTTCGACTATCAAGAGCAGCCACCGGCTAGAGTATGAAATATCTGTTCTTGAGGTCCCTTTCTCTAGAAAAAACTATCTGTTCTGTATCCTGGGCTCTCCTGGATTATATCATCTGTTTTTGGGAAAAATGGGACTCCTGGAAAATGTATATCTGTTCTCTAGAAGTATTATGCTCTTGGAAAAATATAACAGCTATTCTCTAAGAAGTTAAAATGCTCCTAGAAAATGAGACGTTTTAAGAAAATTATGAAGCTGCCTGAAAAAAAAATCTGGCATCTGGTTGTGCTTTTCACAATGTAGCTCCTGGATTTTTTGAACAGATTGTCCGCTGGAAAATTGTATGTTTTTTTCCTTAAAATGTGCTCCTGGATTTTAAGAACAGATGTCTTTAAGGCGACCCCTGGATTTTACCTGGGTGTTTTTTAGGAAAGTCTCTCCTAGATTTATCCATAAAATTTACTCTCCTGGAAAAAAAGAACAGTTATTTAAGAAAAATCTGCCGTCGGCTGCTCTTGGACTATAACATTCACCATTAGATTTCCAGAATTCCGTTCACATTAGCAACGCAGTAACGTATATTCTACTTTGTGACTTTTTTTAATTTCGCTTAGCGAAAGTATTACGATAGCCTTTCTGCGGCGGCGGTGTCATCGGAAAAAAAAATTAGAAAACGAAAGTGCTTGATACGGTGGACGAACTCACTAAATTTAATTTACAAATTACTCGCTCGTATAACCACGGACGATTTTCGCGGGTTTTCTTTGGATTACGTCATATATCTTTGTGTCTTTAGCTCCACAGTTTTGATTTTTTCTTTATTTTCTTATAAGCATATACTTTATAAGAATCAAATCAATAACTCTTGATAGACGGTAATATACCTTTCGGTAATTAGTTCTTACAAAGTAAAATGAGCTTACTTATTTTTCTTATAAGCATATACTTTATAAGAATCCAATCAATAACTCTTGATAGACGGTGATATACCTTTCGGTAATTAGTTCTTACAAAGTAAACAAATGATGGCGCACAATATGAGATTAGTTCTTACAAAGTAAACAAGGGATGGCGCACAATATGACCTGATTTATTTTTCTTATAAGCATTTACTTTATAAGAATCAAATCAATAACTCTTTATAGACGGTAATATACCTTTCGGTAATTAGTTCTTACAAAGTAAACAAGGGATGGCGCACAATATGAGTTACTTATTTTTCTTATAAGCATATACTTTATAAGAATCCAATCAATAACTCTTGATAGACGGTGATATACCTTTCGGTAATTAGTTCTTACAAAGTAAACAAGGGATGGCGCACAATATGAGCATATTTATTTTTCTTATAAGCATTTACTTTATAAGAATCAAATCAATAACTCTTGATAGACGGTGATACCCTTTCGGTAATTAGTTCTTACAAAGTAACAAGGGATGGCGCACAATATGAGCATATTTATTTTCTTATAAGCATTTACTTTATAAGAATCAAATCAATAACTCTTTATAGACGGTATATACTTTCGGTAATTAGTTCTACAAAGTAAACAAGGGATGGCGCACAATATGAGCTTACTTATTTTTCTTATAAGCATATACTTTATAAGAATCCAATCAATAACTCTTGATAGACGGTGATATACCTTTCGGTAATTAGTTCTTACAAAGTAAACAAGGGATGGCGCACAATATGAGCATATTATTTTTTTTATAAGCATTTACTTTATAAGAATCAAATCAATACACTCTGATAGACGGTGATATACCTTTCGGTAATTAGTTCTTACAAAGTAAACAAGGGATGGCGCACAATATGAGCATATTTATTTTTCTTATAAGCATTTACTTTATAAGAATCAAATCAATAACTCTTGATAGACGGTGATATACCTTTCGTTAATTAGTTCTTACAAAATAAACAAGAGATGGCGCACAATATGAGCATATTCATTTTTCTTATATAAGCATTTGCTTTATAAGAATCAAATAAATAACTTTTGATAGACGGTGATATTACCTTTGTTTATTAGTTCTTAAAAATTAAACAACAATTGTTCTTAAATTGGTCTCTTTTTTTAGCGATTTTAAGCCTCGTTGTTCTTGTAAAATTTCATCAAGGCTCGATGTAAAGTAGATTTCAAATTGGCTTCAATCTCTACTTCTTGTTTTTCCTATATAGTTTAAATTCTAGGCGAAATTTTCGACTTTAAGTCGTCTTGTTAATGTTTGAAGCGCAGGTCGTTGGGCTCAAAATATCTGTATTGGAAGTACCTTTACTTCTTATTTTTGACGTCAGAAGCGTTCATCGCGCAGCACGTTACAATGCCTAGAATAACTACCCACAGTGAGTAGTGTGGTACTCAATCCCCCTGTTGACACTTACCAAGTGATGAATTGCAGTGACCACAGATCTGTAAAGCCCGAAGGGCTAGATTTGCGGCTTTTATCGAAAAGTGAAGCCTAGGTTTGGAAGGATTTCCTACCAAAGTCACGTGACTAAAATATGCAATTTCACCGGTTTGAGAGATGTGAAATAGCGTTTGCCGCCTACTTTTTTTTATCTCGCGCTCCGAAAACAATTAAAATGCTAGATCCTATCTATCGGCACGAAATTTAAAAAGTCAAATTTTTGCTTCACTTTTTTTTGCTGGAGAAAGCTTAAAGTTGCTTATCTAGCCCTTCGGGCTTTACAGATATCTGTGGCAGTGACACGTGGAACCCGCAGTACAAGAGCCATGACCACACAATTTATCATAATTACAAATTCACTAAGAAGTAGAATAAAAAACATTCCAAGCTTTTGTCGAGGTAGATACTCGCTACATTTACTTACGATTAGCCTTTCACGAGCAGAAACTTTAGCAAAGTAGAAAATCGCAAAATTTAATGCGAAAAATCGCACGAACTTTTGCGAATTATTTAACACAAAAATTTTTTAAACTGTTGTAGATTTGACCATGAACATATAAACGACTGGACATCCATCTCCTTTGTCCTTTTGTAGAAAGGGCTGCTAGCTTCGTTGCCGCCTCGTTCAAAGCATAAAATGAAACAATAGATTTTGATGATATATCACTTGGGAGTACCTTGCTAACAACGTCAAAACTTCGACAAAAGTCTCTGTTGTTCTACTCTTCTCAAGTCTTTTATCTATATCATGACAAAGATAACAGAGGCAAAATCATCGTCAGCTTGTCAAAACTCCGATTAATATTTCTAAATTTTGACTTAAAAGTGTCTAATAATTTTAGAGAGTGTCACATTCTAATTTCGATATTTTTATGACACAGGCTCTAAACTTTGGCAAGCTATTTTTTTTTAGTCATAAAAAAATCATTGGAGTGACAAAAGGGATTCAAAAGTTGAAATTCCGCATTTTAGAGTTGAAAATGTTGATAAAATATATTACAAACTTGTGAAAAAATTCGAAAATAATTTTTTTGTACATTAGGAGTAATGTTCAAGCTCTATCAATCCTTTTACCTAAATAATTCAAAGAAATAAAATTATGACGGAATATTGTCGGATTTTTCATACCAATTTTGAAATACAGGCGGCAACGAAGCTCGCTTCAAAGAGACAATAAGAGATAGATGTCCAGTCGTTTTATGTTCATGATTTGACCAAAACAGAAACGCGAAAAAACATCATCCACTTAAGTGCCCTGTCCAATATTTTTGTCGAAAAGTGTCACTTTGTCAAATGGTTAATGAAAGGTGTCGTCTTTCTCGTGGAAGTAACACGTTCTTTCAAAACTTTTGAAGTTATGTAATGCCCTGTGAAAATAAAAATAAAAATAATAAAATAAGTACTATTTTCATATCTCTAAAACAGCTCTCTTGGAGCATTTAATGTATTCATTGCATCACAATCTATATCCATTTGCACCGCCCGCATCCTATTGAGCATGAAAAAACAACTTATTGTAAATTGGTGTATACACCTCATATTTTTTGATAATGTCCTTATTTACATAACTTAAGTGTCATTTTTTGTCAATATTTGGGATTTGATGATTTTGTCATTGAAATCTTCTAAATAGCATATTTTGTATGCAACATTTCCATTGCATATATAATATATTCATGTTATAAATTATATGATACGAGCGCGTTACAATTTTTCTGGTCTGTAATTTGTATGACCTGTGCCCTGTGTCTATGACACGTGTGACCTTATGTTCTAAAACATAATTTCAAAGTTATTTTATGATAAATGATAATGATATGATTTTATTTCAAGAAATACAAATAAATAGCCGGTCTATAAAATTTAATATGTGGTAACCATGATACAATACACGGGTTTCGAATTAAATCTGGCGCGAGAGAAAAAATCAAGTAAATAAAAGGAGCGATAAGGGGAAATGCCTTATAAAAGGTTGATAGATTTCCTTTCTTCTCTTTTGAAAGCCAGGTGTTCATTCAAAAGATGTTTTTCTATTTTAAATTCAATAAAAGAAATATGATTAAACGATTGACTTTTTATTTTAATGTTTTTTGTTTTCATAATGACCCATAAAGTCTGTCAAAATGGAAAAATGAGCTAAAATTGCTTGATACACGGCCAATTTTCGTTCTGTTTACTTGATATTTTTCGTGCAAATTTACATGGGATCAAAGCTAAAGGTAAGCAAAAATTTAATTCGAAACCCGTGTATTCAACCGCGTGGTGCCGTAATGCAATTCGCAATTTTTGAGGGGGGGGGGGTCCATATTGGGGTCCATAATGGAGTCCATTTTGGGGGGTCCAAGTTATGTCTTCTCCCTCAAAATATGTATATGCATGAATCTGGTGACGCTGGTGATAAGGACAGTGAGGATGAGGACGAGGACGAGGACTGGGTTGATAGTGATGGGAATTGTTTCGATCTATTCAACGATACAGAAAAAGGACGAAGAAGATTCTCAACCAGGTGATAACGAGGACTAATAAAATTTATGACTTATTTTCTTTACAAATATAATAAACATTATGTTGTTCAAAATTATTGCTTCGTTATTTTCTCACTGAGAATTTTTTCTTCCCTACGACATCTTTTGAAACAAGACTTATTTAAATAAACTTTATTCTCCATTATTTGTGTTTTAAAAGAGCTTTACAGTTTCTATTTTTTGAGAAAATCACAATTGTTTGAAGTTTTTTATTGGTCTACTGTTCGATTTTTTAGTTTTGAATTTTCGAAAAAGCCCACTTCTCGCGAAACTTGCGAAATTTAATCCTCGTGAAAATTTATTCCCGTCTTCGCGAAAATAAGTCCCACGAAAATTAAATTATTTCGCGAAAAAAAATTGTCCCGCGAAAATAAGTTCCCGCGAAAATTAATCTTTCAATAATTAAAACTTTTGTAAAATATAAGTTTAGGTACCGTATTACTTCGAATAAAGGCCCGAGGCGTTTATTGATTTTTTGGATTTTAAGGGAGGCGTTTATTCAAGGGTGGCTTTAAAGACGATTTATTCGACGTAATACGTTATGTACTAAAAATCTAAGGCTAAAATATGCCGGCGAAGTAAAAGCCCGAAGGGCTAAAAGTGAATCTTTAGTTTTTCTCAGGCAAGACAAAGTGAAGTTTTAAACTACCGATCTCTCGTGAAATTACACTGTGTAAACCATACATAGAGGAATCGCTTCTAGCCCTTCCAGCTTTTAGTTCGTTGGTCTATTTTTTATTCTCTTTTTTTTCGCCCGGCGTGTGCCACCCTCGCGATCTGGAGCATCTTTTAATATCTTTTGAAGTTTGTCCTTGACAACAGCATCGTCCGCGTTGACTTTGGCGATTACATTCTAAGGAAAATGTGTTAAAACTTGTATAATAAATACGTTCATACATTTCAAATGGAGGATTTTCAGAAGGTAGCAAAAATTCTTAAATGTATCCATAAGATAATAAGATAGTAGATCGATTTTTTCCAATAAATAACTGAAAATTACTTTTCCAGATTTCAATAATATTTCGAGGTGAAATTGCCCCTCCCCTGCTTGCGAAGTTTACAATGTTTTTTCAGCTGCCATCGGATCTTGTTATTACCCCTTTTATCAATTTTTGAAAATACTTTCAGCTGTCAAAGGAAAACTTTGCTCTAAATAATCTGTTTAAGCCAATGTATACAATAACGGAACTAATTTTCGCGGAACTAATTTTCGCGGAACTAATTTTCGCATTTTGGGTGTCTAACGCGAAAATTAGATCCGCGATCGAAATGCAAATTTTACTAACTAGAAATCCTTGAAAACCCCTAGGAAAATGAAAGAATTTAGGCCAAAAGTGTGGCGGGACTTATAATGGAGCCGATTTGAGTTTGTGTTGATAACGTGTGTTTCAACTAAAAATTGAAAGCAAAATTTAGTTTCATTAAAGTTGAAAAATAAAAAGAAATATGACAAAGTGGAGGACTAGAAAATTTCAAGAAACGTCTAGAAATAAACAAATGTGCCTGAAAATGTATCTAGAAAGGCTAGAAAATCGAAAAAACTAAGTCCAAAAATTGGCTAGTTCTGGCTATGTTCTGCCGTAGAGTTCGGACGTGAAGGTGTGTCAATATGGCGGAATCAAAAAACGAAGAAAGTACTGAAGCTGTGTTTGATTTTATTGATAAGGCTTTTGCAGAAGGTCAAGAAACCAATTTCATCAAGAAGCTGAAGGATTCTATATGTTTTGAATTGGATTCGCGTCTCAGAAAACTTTCAAGAGAAGTTGGTAAATCACCTGATATTTCATTGTATGAAAGACTTGTAAGTAATTTAGAGGGACATATCTTATACTTGGAAGATGAGTTGAGGAAAAAAGACCTTTTAATTGAAAAGTTAAATAGACAACAGCTTGGTTTCTGTGAACAACTCTCAGTCAAAAGTACATACAAATGTACTTACAAAAACAACTTCAACAAACACAGACTTTTTATCACATCAATTAATTAAACAATGTTAATGGCAAACAAAACAAAAGAAAAATTGGTGTCAAAACGAGTGCTTCTACTAATACAAATTATGCTGCCAATACACTTATTGATTTTCAAATTCGATGAAAAGTATTAACTCTGATGTTTGAAACTTTGAGTGAGGAGAATTCTACAAATAATGTTAGCGTGAAAAAAGATCAAAATAAGAAGAGGGAGTCTGTTTAATTTGTGGTGACAGCTTGTTAAATGGAGTCGACGGTGATGGGGTATCGAGCAAAGAGTTTTGTACCGTGGTAAAATCTTTTGGAGGGTCAACCTCTCTTGATATGGTTGACTACATTAAACCTAACGCTCGAAAAAAGCCGGACAAATTGATCATTCACGGGGACAAACGACCTTACTAAATCAATCGCTAATTTCAACCGAAAATCTCGATCTTCTCTTCAAAAACTGTTAAAGAAATAAGTCCTGAAACCCAAATTTATTTTTCTGAGCTGTGTTTGCGAAATGACTTTCAAGGAAGTTTTAGTAAAGTAAAGTTGAAAAATGAAGAGCTGCGGAAGTTTTGTAGTGATAGAAAACATTGGATTGGTTGAGCATGGTAATATAGATAACTCATGTTTAGCAAAAAGAAAACTTCACATGAATCCAAAGGGATTGAAAAGATTGGCATTAAATTTTAAATCTTTTCTTGGGAAGATGTGATTGGATAGTACACCAAATGAATTTGTCATTCTCAAAGATACTGAATATTCGCCCATTACAAATCTCCGAAAATCAAAAATTGAAATACCCTTTAAATCTCACAATAGGATATATAAAATATAAATTCAGTACGCCATAAGTTGAAAGGCCTTGATACTTTTTTTGGAAAATAATATAGATGTTTTAGCTATCTCTGAAACTAAGCTTGATGACGCTTTTACAACCAGCCGTCTTATTCTTCCAGGTTACAAAATACCCCCTGCGCTTAGACTATTCTGATTCTAGTGGAGGTCTGCTGGTTTATGCAAGATCTGATATTTTGATGCATCAGCTTACATCTTTTGTTTTTCCCTAAAGGTATCGAGGTCATTCCTTTTGAAATCAATCTTAGGAAAACTAAGTGGTGCGTTTTTATGATTTATAGAAATCCTACAATTCACAAATCTAAAGAAAAAATCGAAAATTTTCTATCAGTTCTTTCTGCAGGCTTAGATTTTTATAGTAGATCTTATAATAATTTTTATGGTGGTAGGTGATTTTAACTTGGAAACCTGATAACGAATTACTAAAAAATTTCATGAATGCTAATGATCTCTACAATCTGATCAAACAAAAAACCTGTTTCAAGTCAGATAATGGCACCTGCATTGACTTAATTTTAACAAACAGGAAGCATTCCTTTCAATTTACAGGTGCCTTAGAAACGGGCTCAAGTGACTATCACCTTCTTATCCATACTATGATGAAATCTACTTATGTAAAATTACCCCCTGTACGAAGGAAGTTTAGGGATTATAAAAATTTCAATTCTGTTATATTTTTAAACGAACTAAATTGTCAACTTAAAGATAGAAATATTGTAGATTATAGCTTATTTGAGAAAATTTTTGTAAATTTAGTAGTAAGATATGGAGAGAGCTGGCACATTTTTAACACCTCCAGCAATGCCGAAAGTGAGTGACACTACAGAAAGTGAGTGACACTACAGAAAGTGAGTGACACTACAGAAAGTGAGTACACGACAGGACGTGATTGACACTTTACAGAAAGTGAGTGTCACCACAGAATAAGTTTTCAAGTGGTAAATAATTTTCTGGTGATCTATAAAAGCATTAAAGTCATTTTCCCTATCGGAAACACCCGAAAACACCGGAATTTGACCAATGAGTGTTACTAAAATTGCAACACATGGGACAAATTCAGCACTACCTAAGAATAAGTTCCAAGTGGTAAATAATTTTCTGGTTATCTATTAAAGCACTCAGCTTCTTAGTCTAATTATTCATAAATCATAAAAACTGAGTACATTGTTTGACAATAACACCATCACCATATGAAAGATTTTGTATATAGGTAATTTTATCAGTAACCGGAAAACATATGCGAGATAGCAACAATTGTTCTTATTATAGAAAATAACCAAATCTTATTTCTAATTGTAAAAGATGAATTCGGAAACGTTCGTTTTTTGAAAGTCTTCAAGGCATTTGATTGAAAATTCTTTAAGCGTTTATTAAACTTGTACATTTTTTGAGGTAAGCAACACTGCTGCACATGTAAAAATCGAGTCAGGTATAAACAAGTCGAGTTTGATGAATTAAGAAAATCAAAGTGAAATTCTCAAATTGGAAGAACAAAAGAACATTAAATTTTGATGTTGAAAACTACTTTAATAAAGACAAGGAGGAATTTTTTATCATAATTCAACGACCCAACATTTGAAGTCTAAAGAAAATTCTAGATTGTTAAATAGGGAATGAATGAAATAGTTTATTTGAGAAGAAAAACAACAACAATGGTAACAAAATTGAACGTGGGTACACCAAATAAAAGATGTGTAAACGAATGTATTTAAGTTATTACTATAATCCAAAAACCCTATGTAACACTACTTTGAGTTAAAATCGTAGAGGCAATAAAAAGAACTAAGAAAACAAAAATATTTATTGATTGATGGTAATATATTTCTAGCTTATAAAAACAATGTTATCATTTACAAGAATCAAATCTCATTCTTTCATTGCATCATTTGGAATTTGTCGATTAATTAGAAAGCGACGTTTTTTCAACAGCAAAATCTAAGGCTTCTTCAAAATCCATATCTTCCTCATCTCTAACCCTTTGTAAAGTTTCCATCACAGATTTATGTGTTTTATCCTTTTTCATTGCTCGAAGAAAAAGGATTTTGTATTTATAAATCTCATGAATTGATAAGTCAGTCTCTTGACATTCGTTCAACATGCTCTCCCAAATATTAAATGTTTCTTTAACACCTTGAGATTCTTCACTATCACTGGACATGGGCTCGCTGTCTGTAAAGTCTTCATCAGAATCTTCATCTTCTTCTTCAGATTCTTCATGGTGAGCCTTTGCAACATGTCGATTATAATTGCTTTTATTGGAAAAAGTCTTTTCGCAATCGTCGCATTCATACATCGTGCTTCTCCTGCTGGTTTTAAACTTATTTGAAGAAGTAGCATCCTTACTTACGAATTTATATGCAAAACACAAGAGTAATCCGATATCGGGTTTCTCTTTAGGAGCCTGGTTTCTCTCTAAGATCTTTGTTTCTTCCAGATTACCTAGTCTTTATTGGTCCACGTTCGTTTCTTGGTCCGGGACTAGCTTGAGAAATCTAGTCTTACTTGATCCTATTTTGGGACTCCAGTAGTTCTTTACCTAGTCCTTGTTAGTCCCTTTTTTGAGACCAACCAATTATTATTGGTGGCTGCAAAAAGTAATCCCTTTTTGTGTCGATATAGTCCCTTTTAGACTTCTATTAGGACTACCTGACTACCTTCCTGTTTCCGACTACTTAGTTTTAATAAATCTTTTTCGGAATTAGCTAAATCCTGTTTAGGATACCCAATTTAAGCTTCATGAGTATCTAATCCTCTTTTGTATCTACATAGTCCTAGCTTAATTATCCTTAGGATTAACGGGATTACCTAATCCTTCTTTGGAACTAACCAATCCTTATTTGGGATTGCCTAATCCCTCTTTGGGATCAACTAATCCTCATTTGAGATTACCTGATCCCTCTTTAGGATCAACTAATCCTCATTTAGGATTACCTAATCCCTCTTTGGGACCAACTAATCCTCATTTGGGATTACCTTATCCCTCTCTGGGATCAACTAATCCTCGTTTGGGATTACCTAATCCCTCTTTAGGATCAACTACTCCTAATTTGGGATTACCTGATCCCTCTTTGGGATCAACTAATCTTCATTTGGGATTACCTAGTCCCTCTTTGGGACCAACTAATCCTCATTTGGGGACTAGCTTGAGAAATCTAGTCTTACATGATCCTCTTTTGGGACTATGTAGCTCTTCACCTAGTCCTTGTTAGTCCCTTTTTTGAGACCAACCAATCGGAACTGCGTGATTCTAGTTAATCCCTCTTTTAGGATTACTTAATCACTAGTTGGATCCTTTCTTCCAATTCATATCAAAGGCTCATGGTATGTTGTTGTTGTTGTTTCCTTTTTCTTTTCTTTTTTGTTTTGTTTTTTACGCGTTTTTTGTTTGGTGTGGGATTTTATTATTTTGTTAGTTACACTCGTAAGTCCCGCCAAAGGCGGGGCTTACGCCCCGGGCCCCGTCAGAAGTGCAGTGAAGGTCAAATTTAGGGATAAATATAAATCCGATCAACTTTGACGTTTCAAGTAATTGATAAGCATCTTTGAAGCTAACACGTTCATGCAGTAAAAGTCGTAACGACTGCTAAGAAATTAAACTATGATTTAAACAATGGATGTAAAGCTAAAGCATCCTTTTAGTATACTCGTTAGCTGTTTAAGAGGTGCAGAGAAATCTGTTTTTGCTCAAAATCTTATCAAATACAAAGATGATGTTTTCGATAAAGAGTTTGATAGAATAGTATGGTTGATCACCAAGCATTATGAAGATGCTTGTCAATAACTTGAAACGTTAAAGTTGATCGGATTTATATTTATCCCTAAATTTGACCTTCACTGCACTTCTGACGGGGCCCGGGGCGTAAGCCCCGCCTTTGGCGGGACTTACGGGTGTAACTAACAAAATAATAAAATCCCACACCAAACAAAAAACGCGTAAAAAAAAAAACAAAAAAGAAAAGAAAAAGGAAACAACAACAACAACATACCATGAGCCTTTGATATGAATTGGAAGAAAGGATCCAACTAGTGATTAAGTAATCCTAAAAGAGGGATTAACTAGAATCACGCAGTTCCGATTGGTTGGTCTCAAAAAAGGGACTAACAAGGACTAGGTGAAGAGCTACATAGTCCCAAAAGAGGATCATGTAAGACTAGATTTCTCAAGCTAGTCCCCAAATGAGGATTAGTTGGTCCCAAAGAGGGACTAGGTAATCCCAAATGAAGATTAGTTGATCCCAAAGAGGGATCAGGTAATCCCAAATTAGGAGTAGTTGATCCTAAAGAGGGATTAGGTAATCCCAAACGAGGATTAGTTGATCCCAGAGAGGGATAAGGTAATCCCAAATGAGGATTAGTTGGTCCCAAAGAGGGATTAGGTAATCCTAAATGAGGATTAGTTGATCCTAAAGAGGGATCAGGTAATCTCAAATGAGGATTAGTTGATCCCAAAGAGGGATTAGGCAATCCCAAATAAGGATTGGTTAGTTCCAAAGAAGGATTAGGTAATCCCGTTAATCCTAAGGATAATTAAGCTAGGACTATGTAGATACAAAAGAGGATTAGATACTCATGAAGCTTAAATTGGGTATCCTAAACAGGATTTAGCTAATTCCGAAAAAGATTTTATAAAACTAAGTAGTCGGAAACAGGAAGGTAGTCAGGTAGTCCTAATAGAAGTCTAAAAGGGACTATATCGACACAAAAAGGGATTACTTTTTGCAGCCACCAATAATAATTGGTTGGTCTCAAAAAAGGGACTAACAAGGACTAGGTAAAGAACTACTGGAGTCCCAAAATAGGATCAAGTAAGACTAGATTTCTCAAGCTAGTCCCGACCAGAGAAACGAACGTGGACCAATAAAGACTAGGTAATCTGGAAGAAGAAACAAGATCTTAGAGAGAAACCAGGCTCCTAAAGAGAAACCCGATATCGGATTACTCTTGTGTTTTGCATATAAATTCGTAAGTAAGGATGCTACTTCTTCAAATAAGTTTAAAACCAGCAGGAGAGAAGCACGATGTATGAATGCGACGATTGCGAAAAGACTTTTTCCAATAAAAGCAATTATAATCGACATGTTGCAAAGGCTCACCATGAAGAATCTGAAGAAGAAGATGAAGATTCTGATGAAGACTTTACAGACAGCGAGCCCATGTCCAGTGATAGTGAAGAATCTCAAGGTGTTAAAGAAAACATTTAATATTTGGGGGAGAGCATGTTGAACGAATGTCAAGAGACTGACTTATCAATTCATGAGATTTATAAATACAAAATCCTTTTTCTTCGAGCAATGAAAAAGGATAAAACACATAAATCTGTGATGGAAACTTTACAAAGGGTTAGAGATGAGGAAGATATGGATTTTGAAGAAGCCTTAGATTTTGCTGTTGAAAAACGTCGCTTTCTAATTAATCGACAAATTCCAAATGATGCAATGAAAGAATGAGATTTGATTCTTGTAAATGATAACATTGTTTTTATAAGCTAGAAATATATTACCATCAATCAATAAATATTTTTGTTTTCTTAGTTCTTTTTATTGCCTCTACGATTTTAACTCAAAGTAGTGTTACATAGGGTTTTTGGATTATAGTAATAACTTAAATACATTCGTTTACACATCTTTTATTTGGTGTACCCACGTTCAATTTTGTTACCATTGTTGTTGTTTTTCTTCTCAAATAAACTATTTCATTCATTCCCTATTTAACAATCTAGAATTTTCTTTAGACTTCAAATGTTGGGTCGTTGAATTATGATAAAAAATTCCTCCTTGTCTTTATTAAAGTAGTTTTCAACATCAAAATTTAATGTTCTTTTGTTCTTCCAATTTGAGAATTTCACTTTGATTTTCTTAATTCATCAAACTCGACTTGTTTATACCTGACTCGATTTTTACATGTGCAGCAGTGTTGCTTACCTCAAAAAATGTACAAGTTTAATAAACGCTTAAAGAATTTTCAATCAAATGCCTTGAAGACTTTCAAAAAACGAACGTTTCCGAATTCATCTTTTACAATTAGAAATAAGATTTGGTTATTTTCTATAATAAGAACAATTGTTGCTATCTCGCATATGTTTCCGGTTACTGATAAAATTACCTATATACAAAATCTTTCATATGGTGATGGTGTTATTGTCAACAATGTACTCAGTTTTTATGATTTATGAATAATTAGACTAAGAAGCTGAGTGCTTTAATAGATAACCAGAAAATTATTTACCACTTGGAACTTATTCTTTAGGTAGTGCTGAATTTGTCCCATGTGTTGCAATTTTAGTAACACTCATTGGTCAAATTCCGGTGTTTTCGGGTGTTTCCGATAGGGAAAATGACTTTAATGCTTTTATAGATCACCAGAAAATTATTTACCACTTGAAACTTATTCTGTGGTGACACTCACTTTCTGTAAAGTGTCAATCACGTCCTGTCGTGTACTCACTTTCTGTAGTGTCACTCACTTTCTGTAGTGTCACTCACTTTCTGTAGTGTCACTCACTTTCGGCATTGCTGGAGGTGTTAAAAATGTGCCAGCTCTCTCCATATCTTACTACTAAATTTATTAAATGAGCATGCACCATCAAAGACAAGGTTAATCCGCGCTAATAATAAGCAGCATGTAACCAAAGAACTCAGGAAAGCCATTATGCTCCGATCAAAACTAAAAAACATAGCAAATAATACCAAAAATCCTGAAGATGTTGCTCGTTATAAGCGTCAGAGAAATTTTGTCGTCAATATGAATAGGAAAGCCAAGAAATCTCTCTTCAGTAAAAGTGACCCAAAACAATCTCCTAAAGGCTTCTGGGACACATTCAAGCCTTTCTTTTCAAATAAGGTCAATTTTGTTGATGAGAGAATTCAGCTCATTGAGGATGATAGCATTTTATCTCGAAATATAGATATTGCTGAAACCTTCAATGAGCACTATCACACTGTAACTGAACGCTTAGACGTTCCTCGTTGGAATTCTGTTAGTGGTGAAATCTCGGACAACGTCAATTCAGCCATAGATAAATTCTCTTGTCATCCAAGCATTATAAAAATTCGCGAAAATAGGCAAGATACTGACGCGTTTGAGCTTTCACTAGTAACAAATTCAGAAACACTCAAGGTTATAAATAGCCTGAACGATTCTAAGTCAGTCAGTGGTGATATTCCTACTAAGATCATAAAGTTAGCCAAATTTGTTTGTGCTCCTACACTGACATCGTGTTTCAACCACAGTCTTGAATCACAACATTTTCCTGATAGCTTGAAGCAGGCTGATATTATCCCAGTCCATAAAAAGAAAAGCAAGCACGACAAGGATAACTACAGACCCGTCAGTTTGCTCCCTTCCCCGGCAAAAATCTTTGAAAAACTAATATCGAAACAATTAAACATTTTTCTCGAATCCTTCTTCTCTACTAAACTCTGTGGTTTTCGCAAACAGTATAGCACACAGAGTGCTTTACTTAACATGTTGCGAAAATGGCAGATGTCGCTTTCTAATTCTGAGAAAATTGGAGCAATTCTGATGGATTTGTCTAAAGCCTTTGACTGCTTGCCTCATGATCTTCTAATCGCTAAGCTTCATGCGTATGGACTAAAAGCCTCGCTCTTATCCATAGCTATCTTTCAAATAGGAAACACAGGGTCAGAGTGGGTTCATCTTACAGTAGTTGGCTACCTTTGCTATTTGGAGTGCCTCAAGGATCTGTTTTAGGTCCAATCCTTTTCAATGTTTTTATCAATGATTTATTTTATTTTGTAAATGAAGATGACCTCTGTAACTTCGCCGATGATGATACTCTTCATAAATGTGCTTCTTCCTTGCAAGAAGTCATTGAAGCCTTAAAATTAGACTTGCAAGTTATTCTCGCTTGGTTTGAACATAACTCTCTTGTAGCCAATCCGGAGAAGTTCCAGATGTTATTTCCAGGTACTAAAAATGCAAATATATCTATTGACATAGGAAGTTTTTCACTAATATCTTCTGAGAATGCTCTTCTTCTTGGTGTTACTATCGACAGTGCTTTATCATTTTATACTCATATTGAGGATCTATGTAAGAAAGCCTCTCAAAAAACTAAATCTATCCTGAGAATGAGATCATATTTGAACCAAGATCAGGCAGACTTATTATTTAATAGTTTTATATTATCTACCTTTAAGTATTGCCCTCTCATTTGGATGTTTTGCAGTAAGATGGCACATAATCTTTTGACTGAAGCTCACTACAGAGCTCTTAGAGCTAAAGAAAATCTTCTAAATCTTGATTATGACGAGCTTTTGGTTAAAGCAAATTGTGCGTCTATCCATACTCAAAACCTCCAACTCATGTTAGTGGAAGTTTATAAGAGCGTCAATAATATCGGAAATAAACTAGGCTGGGACCAGTTTGAAATTATCCAGCGTGAAACAGGGAGTGATGATGAGGATAACGATTCCCCACGTCCTCCAAAACTTAGAAGAGGCGCTCAAATTAAACTTCCACTGCCAAAAAATGCAGTTTGCTTGAACTCCTTTAACTATCGGGCAGGACAGGCTTGGAATAGATTGCACAATGAGACCAAAACATCTGAATCATTAGAATGCTTTAAAACAAAAATTTTGAAAGCAAAAATATATTGTTCTTGCAAACTGTGCTCAATATTTTAATGTTTTTAGAATTTTTATCCTATATTATTTACTATTAAGTAAATATTAGATTGTCATGTTGGTTTGAATTAGTCTTTTGTACTATTTTGTTTTGTACCAACGTTAAATAAAGAATAAATAAATAAAAAAATAAAAAATAGAAATGTCTAGAAAAATGTCTCTTGAAGATCTACTCTCGGGTACCTAATAGCCGCGCGGGGGGGGGGGTTTGGAATAAGCAGGGGGATTTGAAAAAATCTCATAAGTAAATTTAATAAGCGGGGGGGGGGGGGTTGGAATAAAAATGTCCTGGGTGGAAAATGTTTGAAAAGGAGGCTAATACAGCAGAATTAAGACAAAAAAGGGAACTTTCAAAAACATTTTCCCAAAAATTAATAAGCGGGGGGGGGGACGGCTATTAGGTACCCGACAGTAGCCTGGTTAACCAAGCCAGTTTTTACAAGGCTAAGATACGACTGAAGACAATATAGCGTTATCGGTGCTTTAATGATTTTTATGATGTACGGAATTTTAAGTTTGCCTTGAAAAAATGGCTTGGGCGAAGCGAGCGTTAATTTTTTGAACGCAGAACTCGGCGAGATTTTGACCTCTTCTGATTGGTTAGATTATGTCACGTGATGAAAATTCGGAAACTTTCGTGAAAGTTGAAAACATCAGTTAATTTTACAAGATGGCGGCTTCAAATACACGTACTGTCGAATCTTGCTTGGATGAGATTTTTGCAGAAACTAACATAAAGCTGAAACCAAAACAGATTGAAGCAATCAAAAATATATACACTGGCAAAGACACGTTATGTATTTTACCGACTGCATTTGGGAAATCTATGATCTATCAATGCCTACCCAAGTTGTTTTCAATGATGGAGTCTTCTCAATCTCAGCCTGCCCTTACCAAAATATTGACCAGAAAAGTATACTTTCAGTATATAGAAAGTATACTGCATTCATACTTTTGCTCAAATTTAAGGATTAAAGTATACTTTAAGTATACTTATCAAAATCAAAGCATCACTCAAATTAACAAAATTTGTACTGCATTTATACTGCAAGCAGAAAGTATAAGAAAAGTATACTTTTTTTATACTTTACTGTACTTGTTTTTGAAAAAAAAGATAAAAAGAAAAATAATTGGGTGCATAAGTCAAAAAGTATACTTTAAGTATACTGCCCTTGGAGAGGGAAAGTTCTTATTTGTTTTGAAATCATTTTTCCTTTGTTAATTTTCATGCATGAAAGATTTTTCTAAAAAGAAGTGAATTTCATAAAAACTTCGAAACACATGAAAAAATTCTCTCATAACATCAGAACATTAATGTGTGTGGTGTTGTGAGAGAACTTTGTTTTACCATTTTTTGAACAGTTGAAATTTTAAACATTTATAAATTTAAAGATGAAGTGTTTGCTAACAATTAGCAAAGGTTTAATGGATGATGTACGCGACCTTGCTTATGTAAGTATATAGATTACCTGTATATTATTCAAAACTAATGGACCACTAATGGTGCACTAAGTGAATGTAATGAATCTTGTTTGTGATTATACTAGTCTGTGACAGCATGATGAGTTAAGGTAGTTTAAGTTAAATGTTAAACCTGATGTGAGTATGACCATATGTGAGTAGATACGGATTTTCTTTATCTGCTTAAGAGCTTTTAAGATTATTTACTTTCAATGTTACTGACAGTTACTTTACTTTCAATGTTACCAGATTAATAGGAGTTTGGTTTTAAAATTTCTTCAAATTCATAAGCTTTATAGGCATGAACTTTTTAAATTTCATCATTGAAGAATGTGTTTTAAGTGGTCATGTGGTTAATACTAGCAATTTGTATAAAAGTATACTTTATTTATACTTTTTTGCAGTATATTTGAAGTATATTCCCATGCAGTATACTTAAAGTATATGGAATATTGTTCCAAAAATTTAGTACTTTAAGTATACTTTCTATAACATCAAAATATATACTGAAAGTATACTTTTAGTACCTCTGAAAGTATACTTGCAGTACAATATAGAATATACTTAAAGTATACTGAGTTTTGGTAAGGGTGTTGTTGTTGTCATTTCACCCCTTGTCGCTCTGATGCAGAATCAGGTAGAGGAAGCAAACAAATTGAAGTATCTGGGCTCGACTTTCATGTTGGACAATTTAGTTTGTATTATGGTGGATGAAGTTCATAAAGTGACATGGTAAGAAATTAGGTCAAAATTTGGCATCATTTGATAAAATATTTTCCTACCCTTCTTCAGTTGTTCAGACTAGATTAGAGATTCTTATTCTTTTTAGCTCCAGCTCTAGTCTAGTTCTATTTGTTGATCAAAATATTACACAGGATTCTGCAAAAAATCACATGCGTGTGAAAATGTAATTCACAATCCATCTTTTCTCACTTGTTAAATAGAATAGAAGTGAGTTACTTTCAGGGTATTAAACCTCTCTCTCTAAGAAAGACAAACAATCCTATTTGTGATTTTAGATCTAGTCAGACACTCCATTTAAGACGAGAAAAGATGGCTTGTGAATTGCATTTTCGCACGCTTGTGATTTTTTTCAGAATCACATGCACAGAAATCAGTTTTACCAAGCATGTGATTTCCATATTTTTCCTGTGTTACATATGTGACATCCTGCGAGGCCACAGTATTATGATAGGAAGGAGATAAAATATTTTGAAATATGAAACGAAAGCTTTCATAAGTTCTTTTTTTGTATTTCTTTTCATTTCCTGAATAGTCTAAAGGGTAGAAAAACATGTTTTTATCAGTCTTTATTTATTTTTTTTATTTTTTGAGCATGTAAAAAAAATTAAAAAAGCTCAAAAAATTTTCATGGATTTTTTTTGCGAACTCAAGTAACAATGAATAAAATTAACTTAACAATTTCTATTTTACAGGGGCCAATCGTCGTCCAAAAATTCAAAACCTTTTTGAGAAACGTTCAGCAGAATTGGTGAGCTAAGATCTGCTTGTGGTCAAAATGTTCCTGTATTAGCTCTCATTGCCACAATTGATTTAGACCTTCAGAGCCTTGTGAAGAGTAGCTGTAATTTGTCCAAGTCTGTAAAGATTATTTCAACGTGCAGCAACAGAGACAATATTTTCTTTGGAGTTAAAAAGGTACCAAAACAAGAAAACATTGAGTGTCTTCAATGGATTGTCAATCTTTTATCTGTGAAAGGGTTCGACACTCCAAAAATTGTTGTCTTTTGTCGTTCAGTTGATACTGCTGGCTTGGTGTACAGTGAACTGAAGAGATTGTTGTCAAAAAGGAATTAAGAAATTGACCCAAAGAAATTAATTGGTATCTTCCATTCAAACACAAAGCCCAAAAAGAAGGAAATAGTAATGACAACCTTGACAACATTGGATTGTCCGATGCGTGTTGTTGTGGCAACAAGCAGCTTGGGATGTGGCATTAATATGAAAAACGTCAAATATATTGTTCACTTTGGTTTGGCTTACCATTTGGTCGACTACTGTCAACAGATTGGTAGAGCTGGGAGAGGAAAAACTTCAATCTAACACGCTATCCTGTACAATTTTCCCCAAGGAGGTACAACTATCAGTAGGTCAATGAGAAAGTACTCCTTAAAAGCAAATGAAAGTTGTCTACGAACAGCACTTTTCACACCGTTTAATGACAATAATGAACAAGTAAGCCCAAAACAGCCAAGTCATTTGTGTTGCACTTTTTGTGCCAATGTCACATTTGTCAATGTGGAGAACCATGTTGTGAAGGTCTCAAAGTACCAGATGTTATGGATTGCGAGTCTTCTTAACCAAAAATTCCTGTTCGAAACGTGACCCCAGATGATAAAAAGCTTATTCGGAATCTTCTTATTGAGTCTCACGAAAATCAGTGTTCTTTTCTACCACTTCTGACTCCACCTGAATTAGTTACTGGTTTGAATGAGCAAATCATCTCTAAAGTTGTTGAAAATCTTGAATATACTGATTCAGGAGATAACATTCTTAAAAATTTACACGTGATTAATCTCAAATGTGCTCGAGAAATTGCTGTTATTGTCAAAGAAGTTTTTATTGATGTTGATGATGATGAGAAAGTATTTTTAGACTTGAAATTTGATGATGGGCACACTGAATTGTTGAATTCTAGTCGTGGACCAATTATGTTTGATGAATATTCAGACTTTTCTGCAAGCTCAGAAGGGGAAAGTTTGGATGATAGTAATAGTGACTATGACTAAATAATACAATATACATTTTTGTACTTTTTTTATTTTTTTTGTACATTTTTATACATTACATATTTTTTTGTTTCTTTAAATAATTTAATATAAACTCATACAGGGTGCATTTAAAAAATTAGCACAGAATTTCATATAAAGAAAAATCCTCATAATTTACGGGACAGTTCTAACAAGCTAAGTTATAAATTTTTCATCATGAAAAGGCAATTTAATTGCTTTTGGAATTAAAAAATGTAATGAGAAACTAATTATCATAATCTTATTTTTAAATGATGAGCCTTTATTGGTGGGGGGGGGGGGTTTGTAGGGGTTCGAAATACCGTTTTCCCGTCAAAATTTTTGCTGAGTCCCGGAATCCCGAAAATTGAAAAAAAAAGTAACACCGTCACACCGGTTTGTACAGGTTCAAATACCGGCAAAATGACAAAAATTAGGCCAAATACCATCACCGTCTGATTTTAAAATTGTCCTGTCTTTTTTTTCGTCAAATCCCGTAATACCGTATTAAAAAAGGGCCAATCCCGTCACACCGTAAAAGTACAAACCCCCCCCCTCTATTGCCAATTTTTCTCTATATATCAAATTCTGTCCTATTTTTTATGGACACCCTGTACTCCAGCAACTCATAATTATTTACAGTATGTATCTTTAAATTCAGTTTCTTTTGTTTTCATCTAATTGACAAATCCTGTAATGTCAAGCTTTTTCAAAATACATTTCTCAAATTTTGGGTAGGAGTCGTGGTGCCTTTTCTCCTTTAACAAAAACACTTCAGCATTTTTGTATGATTGAGCTAGTTTTTTTACATCAGCAGCAGTTTTAGGTTCTCTTCTGTGTCCTTTGGTGGTCTTAATAGAATGGACTGCTTCTGTGTTGCTGACGTTGTTGACAATTTTCATCAAATTATTAAGAGATTGAGCCTTTCGTTTAGCGTTTTTCTCATTAACATTGCTTCTCAAGTCTTTCATGAGTTCTTTCAAGAAACCATTAACATGCTCAAGATGTAGGTCTAAACTTATGTTTCTTCCAATGTAACCTGCTGTGTTGATGAATCTACACCAGATAAGCTTGAAGGCCATGTCTGGTAGCAGTTTGATTTGATGGAAAAGTTTGATTAACGAGTAGCAGTATTGATGGTGATTAGTCGCCTTGAAATAAATCAATACAAACTTGTGAGTTCTCATGAGTCTTTCCCCATCCCCTTCTCTTATAGCATCATTGATGTTTCTGATGTAGAGATTCATCGTGAACAAAGCTTTCTGATAATCAAATATATAATCGTTTGGGTCGTTATCCTCTCCTTCCTCCTCTTTGTTTTTGTCTTCAATATTGCTTTCTGCTGATTCTCTAAGAATTAGACAACATTTAGATTTGTCTTACCAGTTTCTAGTTATTTATTTTGAAATTAAAGAGGCATTTAAAAGTACTTATTTTTATCATTTTTGTTATCTTTCGTCAAAATATCACTTGATTAGAAGAGAAATTTTTATATTTTGTTTTCATTGTTTTGATTACTTTATTGTTTGAAAAGATCTCATTTTTAACATGTGCATGATCAAGTATATTCTCGAGGATTTAGAAACTTTATTCAAAAATATTTTACCTGTCATAGACATGTTTTTTCTTTTCATGATTGTTTCTAGCACCTTTCTTCTGGAATGGTTTATGATTGCACTCTCCTAACTCAACTTTCACACAATGATAAAGCTCAGGTTGGACTTTTTGATTGACTTTTTCGAAACTTTGTCGCACCCTTTGGACTTCGTTCTTGTATTGTATAACATACCTAAAAATAAAGCATAAAGAGCTTGTTAATGCCTGACTTCATTTTGTCATTTCATTTAAAGTATTTTGAATATTATTTCAGTTGCATAGTGAGTTAGAGATAAAGTCTTATTATTGAGAATTTAATTCCATTTAGTCTTTTTTTATTTACTTAATTTACAGTGTGTCCGGAAAAAAGTGGCCAGAATCTTATTTGAAATAAAATTGTTTGCTTTTTTCCGGACACATTGTATAATGCTTGTTTATATTTTGAGAATAGTAGATCCTTACTGCTCGATAATAGAGTCTACTGCAGATTTTAACCACTCAATCCTTGCATCTTTTGTATCTTCGAGGTCAGTAGGTACTGGATCGTCTGAAAAAGAAATAAAAATTAAAGATAAAAGCATAAATTAGAGTTTTTTAAAGATCATGAGTAAGTTTAGTTTCCGTAGCCTAAGTGTTCCTGTTCAGATTGTATATGTTTTACGATATCTCAAGGCAAACATCCTGTTTCTCTTACCATCAACATTTTCCATCCCAAAGTATGTCATTGCAATAGCCAAAATTTGTCCGTTAAGCTCTTTGTCATTATACTCAGAGTAAGCATTGAAAGCATCATGGGGTCCTTTCTTGGCATTTGTACTCCTTAAGACATTCATTGTCCAGCGACATGTTCCAAACTTACTCCCTGAGTTTGAATGGTTGAACAAACTTTCTTTAACCTGATGATATGAAGAAAAAAATGAAAAATTATCACCTCTCTGTGGTTTAATCGATTGTGCGTTTTTGTTTTTCCTTTTTCAGGTCAATAAAAATCCAAAGTGACATGACTTTTAAGATAGACCCCTGCAAAGAGATTTTTCCTTACCTCGCTAAATGTTCTTTTTCAAGTGCCAGTCAGCAAACATAGGGTGTAGGCCTTCTAGTCTATCATATTTCGTATAGCCGTCAGACATGTCCGGATGATTGCGTCAGCTCGAACCTCAGTTTTTTGGTCACCGGCAAAACAAATTTTTTCAAGTACCTGAACGATATGAATATTCTGCATATTGTTTTATTATTTACACTTTATGTTCTGATTTTTTTTAGTAATTGCATTTTCATCTGACAAAAAAATATTTATATCATCAAACAAAGTCATTGTATGTAATATTGTAACTCCCACAGTATATACCTCAGTTTCTCCGTCTTCTTTTACGTAAGTAGGAACATATTCCTTTTGGAGATGATCAAGTATAGTGTTCATTCCTGACGATTCATTTTCATTTTCAAAAATCAACCCTAACGGAACCTGGTTAAAAAAATGAAATGAAAATAAATATCCTATCCATTCAAACTTTAAAGAATCTAATTAGTTCAACTTTTGAAAAGCTTTGATCTCCAAATGTCACCAAGAGAACTGTGACGAATGTATGATATCAAAATGAGAGGAATTAATCAAATTTAATGCCATCATACCACTTCTGATTGTTTTGACATCTCTTCTGTGAATGGATGAGGCATATTTTTAGGAATGTACTTTTGAAAACTGTAAAGCTTCGGCATGAATTTCACGATAGAAAGAGTGACCAAAAATTTAAAATCGTCTAGTATGTCCACTTGGTCTTGAACGGTTGGAAGGATTGAAAAGTTTTCATAATATTCTTTAGGTTGATTGTCTAGAATACAATGAAAAGAATATCAGTTTTTTATTTTTTCGGATTGTTAAGCATGTGAAAAAGCATAAATTTGAGCCTGATAAAAAATATGGCCAAGTATAACTGTTCCCATGTAGGTTACACCAAACATTTGGTTATCTATTTTGGTCATTTTGGGTTAAAGATTTGCAAAACAGCTCTACCAAAATAAAACACTTACCTTGAGATTGAAGAACAGGGTGTTTAGCTGCAATACTGTTCATCCAGTGGAGGGTTTCGTTAAGATTATTGATCCCTTGGTGTCGAGTCCGGAGTTGAAGATCAAAATTGTCACTGATCAGCTGAAATTTAGATAGCCTCCCTTTTTTCATAAAAATAATTTCTACAGTATAGATTTTGCAACATCAAAGGGAAGAATTCAAAATTTGGAAAATAATTCTCATCAAAATAGGTCGATCTGACAAATTCATACAGAACATACAAGGTACTCAGGCTTATTCTCTTCGTTCTTTTTTATCTTCTCCTTCCATCTTTTTACTTCTTCATCGTGATTTTCAGCTAGCTTTTTGTTTTTGGTGATCGCAGTCGAGTATGAGTTTGTAAAACCAATTTTGTTAAACCATTTAAACACTCTTCTCGTTGTTCTACCAGCAATTAGCAGTTGGTCGTTTCGGTGCGCGAGAAGGATTGGTTTATTTCTTGGGTACCTGTGTGATTGAAGAGTGATGAGTGTTGTACTATCAATCAAAAATTGAAACCTCTAAAAGCTTTGTCTGCTACAATTGGAAAAATTTTGAAAAGTGAGGTCTTCATTCGACAAAACCACACTCAATAATCGAAAAAAAATCTTTGAATAGTTGAAAATTGATTATGACTTAGCTAGCTTTTAACAATATACCATAAACAGTAGCTTTTGTCCCAAACTTCACATTTTCTTCATTGCAACCAATAGCTCCATTGATCACAGTTGAAAGGAGGGGACACAATTGATCTAGCTCCTGGAATATTTCTTTCTCGTCAACACACTTGTTATTGCTTCAACACTGGTATCTTTAATCTTTGGACTCGCTGAATATGCTGTGGAAAGTTCTTCCTTGCATATTTCAGAGATTGCTTTGAGGTCGAGCCCATTGTCTGTAGCATTTGTATAAGAATGCTGTTCCTAGAAAGAAAAAAATTGGCAAATATGACTTTTCGCAGAAAGTTTAGAATTAAAGTTTTTAAGTGGGTTGTGATTATTCCGAGATTTGATTGTATTGTATTTTATAGCATAGGGGGGGGGGGGGGTTCAAAAATAAACTGGGGGGTATCGTGGAAATCTTTTTCAAATTTAATAAACGGGGGTTGGAAAATGTACCTCTAAAAACACTAAAAAAGAGTGAAAATAGACTAAATTTAGGCCTTTTAGAGCTAAAATGAGGAGCTTTTTGGGGGCTTTCTTTTGTTAGCTGGGAATCTTTTCAAAAAACAAGGGGTCCTAACAAGGTCCGAGGGTGGGGTCTATAAAATCACCTGAAAGTAACTTACAGCTGGAATGGGATCGTGTTCATTCCTTTTTCTTTTTTTGAAGACAGGACATACCCAAGACTCTCGGATTTCATCTTTTTCTCTGATTGATTTTATGTGTCTTTCACATTTTCATTGGATGCTATCCTCACCGAATAAAATAATCAAATTCAATGCCTATTTGTTTCAAATCTTCGATCAATTCTGGATGATTTAAAAGATTTTTTCTAGATTCACGTAATTTAAATTGTACACCACACAATTTACAAGAACGTGCTGAAATTGATGACACGCTTTCAGCTATTTTTATGTGTCTTAAATTTTCATGGTGACATTTTCACGGTGACATTTTCACAAATAGTCAAAAAGTTATGTTTAGAAGAAAAGAGGTTTTTTGGAAGAAAAAATACTCTAACGCAGAGGATTTTGAGACATTACTTACACGCATTATTCAAAAATATATTTCAATTGTGTAGGAGAACAATAATTGATGTGAGAAAATCTGAGAGATCCTCTCGAGAGAAAACTACACACATATAAAAATTTTTTTTAGACAACATGTGTTTTACGTTTCCCGCCATAACTCCATCGCATAGAATCTTTTTTTGAAATTTGAAATCTAATTTTTTTAACCAATCAGCATTCATTTTTTCAAAGGGGCGCATTCTTTTACGTGGTTGTTTTGTGTCTGATAAATTATCTTCTATTTTGAATTTTATTGCTTTTTACTAGTATGTTGGGCCATTTTCAAAAACATATTTGAAAGAATTCAAAACATAAACAAAATGAAGTTTCAAAATGGCGTTTCAGCATATTTTAGAGAAGGAATTTACGAGGATTTTTAAAGTGTTTTGGTTGATTTTTAACAAATAACTGATTTGAAAAACGTCGTAAAGACATATTGTATGAAGTCAAAGTATTGTTTTTGATTTATCGTTGAATGTTGGAGCTTTTGGGGTTTAATTTCGGCTTCGTGTACAAGAAATAACGTAAATAAATTGTGTTCAACTTGCAAAGGCTCGTAAGTAACTTTCCTGCTCTTGCTTTAAGCATTTTGTGCTTCTTATTTGTTTACATTTTGATTCCGCCATTTTTAAAGGGACTTTTCGCATAAATTATGCTAATTATGTTGTTTACGTAACAAACGAGCGCGATTTTTGAATTTTCGTTGTGGTCAGTTGATAAGCTACCGAGTTTACTTGAACTAAGCCAGATATTCAGTCACAACTTACCATCAGATTTTACTAAGCAGTTACATCAATATGCCTTCTTACCTGTCTTTAAAAATACTAGGTCACAGTGTGGATGTAAACCACACTGAAACGACCGCCTTCCATCACGCATCCATCGGAGAGAAATAGTAGTCATCCATTGATGTGCCGACATAAGTTTAGCCCTCATTTTCGGGGCCGTGCTGAACGCTCAAAAATTGTTTTTTTGAGATCTGGCGCCTCAAAAAGACCGTCAAATCACTGTCGTTAGTTACCACGTCATGAGTATGTCGGCAAAAATTACAAACAACATGGCTGATGTAATTTTCAAAAAATGTGTGCTGTTATGGTTGTTTTTGGTTTCTTTTGATGGATTTTTTGTAGTTTAACTGTACTTATCACTCCCTGAATATTAGTTTTAGTATCCAGTGTAATTTCTGTATGTGCACCAACCCAAAAAATGTGTTTCTACCACAGAAAAGTTGATAATCATAACTTTTGTTTTTGTTTGTTTTGATGGCTTATTTTTTCTGCACTTTCTCAAATTTTATACCATTCAAAGACCAAAGAAACTAAAGCAGGTATGTTCCTATTAGCCTTATTCCGTATCCGCTCTGATTCCGCTCGCTGTTTTCAAAAACTGCGCTGTAGGGGCGTTTTTGAAAGGTAGCCATATTTGTTTACGTTTTCAAAGGCGAAAAGGCTAAAAAATGGTGAAGTGGTGCTGCAGCTCAGCACTTTGCTTCAATAACCACAGAACAAAAACAAAGATTAATGGAAAACCACTTAAATTTTACAGACTACCATCTTCAAAGAAGACACAAATCTTATATCAAAGATTGTTTCGAACCACTGGGATGAATTTTGAACATGGCCATATATGTGGTGAACATTGGATGAATGGTATAAGAAAGAATGCTGATTCTGTTCCTGAAATCATCGTTCCTGTGACACAATTTACAAAACTCAAAGACAAATTGAGGAACTACAAATCTCGATACGAGTCAAGTAAAGATGAATCTGAAAAGTTGAAATTACAATCAAAGTTGAACTTATTCAAAAAGAAGTATCAGGCAGCCCTATCCATTTTAAATTCAAACATCACTCCGAATAAACGTCCTCGAAGAAAATTGTATAAACACTCTCCTGTGAAGAAACGAAAAACAACACAAAATTTGGTTCCAAAGTCTTCACCAGCTCTTACATCACCCACAATAATTTTAAAACAGCAGGGTATTATTGAGGCCCCCCCAGCGGACACAAAATTCACGCCATCACGCCAATTTTTTTTCGATTTCACGCCATCACGCCTGAAAAATTTGATTTTCACGATCACGCCAATTTTTTTCGATTTCACGCCATTACGCCTAGAAAATTTAGTTTCCATGCTCATAATTTTTGTTATATAAACTGGGTGTTTGGTCGTCAATCAGTTTTTCATCGGTATTCTCATACGCCTAAGTAAGTCAAGATTATATAATTTTTCCTATCGGAAACACCCGAAAAATCTGGAAGAAATTTGACCTCTGTTTTTCCATGGGTAAATTCCAGTTTTTTCGGGTGTTTTCAATAGGAAGAATGACATAATCTTGACTTATATGCATATCAAAAATTGTTGGACAACTGGTCACATCAAAGGGCACCGGTTTGAGTAAATTAACAAAGCCCAGCATGGTTTGGTAACGGAGAAAAATTTTGAATTTTGAAGAGTTCAAAGTGCTATTTTAGGATCCATTTCAATTCAATTTGAAAATAATTCATGTAAAAATAATGGAAATTTTTTAAAAGTACAAGCAACATGAGGGGGGGGGCATTAATTGTGAATTAGCGTGTATTTTGAAAAGTTTTCAAAAGGGGAACGAGGAGGCGCAACTATGGTTTGCGCCGACAGGAGAAATTTTCAATTTAGTATGGCTAAAATCGCCCTCATTTACTCTCTTTTTTCCAAAATATGGTTTAAACATCACAGGATTCCTTTGATCAATCTGCTTAAAATTACACCTCATAATAAACCTGTTGCTTCTTTCTGTCTATGGCTTTGCTACAAATGTATATTTTCCTGAAATAAAGGAACTGATGTCTTGGGTGCATCTAAGAAAGAGAGGTAAATGTTAGTTACGGAGGAAGCGCAACCATGGTTTGCGCTGACGGGGAAAATTTTCAATTTTCGACCCTCTCATAGCATTCGACTTTATTTTGAAGACTAGCTAGCAACTGCTAAAAACAATCGGAAGTTACAAGGATAAATGGCAGATGAATAGAACTGTTTGCACCGTTTCTTTTATGTTTTAAAATGAAGGCTTATCTATAGGAGGCCCCACCATAGTTGGGGGTCCGACCAAGAAAATGAGCAGGGCGGAGGAAGAGCGGAGATTTTTCGAAAAAAGGTATTATTAGCTACCTCGAAAAGAACTCATTTACGTACAAGAATTTAGCTGAAAAACCCAAAACATTCAAACTACTTTGTGGACTTGAAGTAGATGAATTTAATATGCTAATGGAGTGTGTCAGACCTTACTTGTCACTATTTGACAAACTGAGACACCCCAAAATATTTGGATGGGAAACTCAATACTTAGCAACAATGACAATCTGTCGTCACTCATTGAATTTTGATTTCATGTCCTTTGTTATTGGAACCTCTGCTACAACTATGCAAAGAATTGGAAACAATTGGATCATCTTTCTTGCAACAGTTTTTAACAGGATTGAATTGAAACCTGAGCACGGTTTTTTGATTCAGAAAATGCCAAAGTCATTTATTCATACCGGTCACGGTAATACTGATTTAATTGTTGATGCAACTGAATTCAAATTTCAGATTGCCACCAACTATGATGTAAATTCGTTAATGTTTTCACATTACAAAAATCACTCCACTGGTAAGGCACTAATTGGAATCGCCCCCCATGGAATGGGTATTGTCTTTTCGCATGTCTACCCAGGGTCAATTTCAGATAGTGAAATAACAGCTATTACAGATATTTTAAAATTTGTCGAAACTGAGCATGAAATTATGACTGATCGTGGTTTCTCAATTCAAGACCTTTGCGCCGAGAAAGGGGTTACTTTAAATAGGCCCAAGCAAAAGGAAGATGATCAATTTTCTAACACTGAAAATCAGAGGAACTTCGATATTGCGTCGACAAGAATTCATGTGGAACGTTTCATTGGACGTGTTCGAAAATGGAAAATTCTTAATGATATTTGGCCAATGAATCGTGTTGACATTCTGACTTGTGTTTGGCAAATGTTGTGCCATACTGTTAATCTTTCATGCCCTCCTATTGGTCCAAAAGAATAAGAGACAAGTTTTTTTGATTTTCCAAACACAACTGTGGTTTTATATGTAACTTTACAAAATACCTAAATAACTCTAAATAGGAAAAAAATTGAACTGGTTAACAAAATATAAACTAAATATAAAGCGTATTTCGAGACTGTTATAGGGGCTGAAAAATCTAAGTCTTTTTGTCTTTGAAAGTGAAAACAAACAAAAAGCCACGTGAAATTGAACAAATAAGAACTCAAAGTATGAAAATCGAGAAGAGATTTTTGAAAATTTAAACAGGTCTGCTATTTTGCTACTTAATGAAAGAGCTAAGTTAAAATAATTTTTTCTTAGATATTTTATAAATTTTCTATCTGAAAGTCAATATTGTCTACAAATTTGATTGTTTTAATTTTTTTAACAAGAGCACTGATATGCATACGTAATGGTTTCAGGTCATCAAACCCCAACTTTTTACGACTCGTCAAGGAATTAGCTAGTTTTTTCATTTGATCATCAGTATACCAGGTGTCTAAGACATACGGTTCATTGGCAAGAATAGTTTCACAAACATCAATCATAACAGCAATCAGAGCGTCATTTCGTTGTATTGCAAAAAAATTTGCAGTTTTTGTTTCTGGGTGGTACGAGACCAAAATACACGTGTGCGAATCTGTGCAAGCCATTTGTAATTGGCATTGTATATAGTAGTTTCTACTTTTGTTTAGATTTTGTAATGGTCCATCACAATCTTTTGCTCTAGTTTTAATTTCAATTAAAATACCGTGCGGACCAAGAGCGTCAGGGCTTGATCCAAATCGTGGTTTTGAAGGGTGCGAATAAAAACCGCATTTAGATGTTGTAGCTTTCGACAAATTTTCAAAATATTGAACAGCTTCGGTTTCAAAATCATGCCCCCTTTTAATGTTTGGAATGTTTGACATATCCTTCTCATTAGTGCCATTGATAACAATATCCCAATAATTATCAAATTTCTTATGACCATAAAAGCCCAGGAGAGCTGGTAGACGTGAACCTGTTATTTTGAATTTTCTTAGATCTAGCCATTCACTTGTATTTTGTTCAATTTCATGATAGTTACTAGCTTGAGGGTTTGGTGCTTCCATGAAAGCAATATCAAGATTTATTTCATCCTCTTTTTCTGAATATATTATTTCTTTGATTTTATTAAATTCTTCATTAGGAGGATAAACTGATGTGAAATTTGAAATAGAAATATCCATTTTTTCTTGTTGTAAAATATCATTCTCAAGATTGTAATCATTTCGAATATGCTGAATAGTATTTACAAACTTTCTCCCATACAAAAGTTCATTAATTTTGTCTTTGATTTCTGTAGATTTCTTCTCAATTTCCAATGTTTCTTTTTCCAATAATTTCTCATTGCAATACTGGTGGTCAGCTAATCCATTGACTCTGTATTTAAAAGATAAATGTTGTCCAACAGATGAATTCCTTCCAAGTTTTGATTTCGATAAAACAGAATAGACATGCTCTGTTACTGGCTTCATTTTATCCAGTTGTTCATTCATACCTTTTATGATAGCATTAATGTTTCGTTTAAAATAAGGATTATCTGGGTCAGCTGCACTGATTTGCTTCTTTCTTTTTGCAGATTTGAGTTTTAGATCAGCTAGTCTTACCATAGGGACTGACCCTCCTTTTTTCGATTTTCTGTGCCATTTTTGGAGCTGCTGTGTGCATGTCAATTGAAGTAGTTTTTCACCAGTCTGAGCAAAATGTTTCAAATACAAAAGTACTGCTAACACATGGCAACATAACCCACTACAGCCAATGGGACAGCTACAATGGGCTTTTACAGGAAGGTCTCCTTGAAAAAAAATAACAGCAGGTCTTTCTGTATGTCCATAGGATTTTGAAATCATAGCCTTGACATATCTTATATCAGTGGATGTGGAGAAAGTTTTCACTGACACTATTTTTCGACTTTGTAACATTCGAAAAGCCTTTTCTTGCTGACCCATACTTCCTTCCTTTTTGTGAGCACAATATGCATTAAAAATATCTTGTGAAACGTTGGGATAAAGTTTATCATCTGATGACCAGTTTACAGATGGTTGGGGGACTTCATCTGACCTCAGACTGCAGGGAAAACTAGACTGGTGTTTTGTTCTCAATTTCAGCTTTTGAATAAGTTTTGGATACTTTGAAAAAGTCTTTATACGTGAAATTAGTTCATCCTTTGTCCCTGAACATCCTTGTCCCAAATTGGCAAGCCATGCAGCAGCATCTTTCTTAGTAAACGTTGTCAGATTTGGAGGCTTCATCCTTCTGCTGCCTACAGTCACTGAAAACGAAAGTGAAATGTGCGCCATCTTTAAAATATGTCCCTACAAACACGGGATTTTTAGCGCAGTGAGCGGAGTGGGCGCGGATACGGAATTTGGCTAATTGAGTAATTAAGTCATTCTGAGGGGCTCAGATAGCCGATAGAACTTTCCAGAGGGGATAAACTTGAAAAATTTTAGGGGGAAATGATGAAAATTTCGAAGAGTTAACAAAAGTACACGCCGTCGATATTTTTCCCCGACCATTTAAAACCCCAAATTTTCTTCCCCGTTAAAATATTTTGCAGTAGAAATTTCCCGCTGTAGGTCCCCACCGGGTTCTGTGATGCGAGAGTGTTGTGCAGATTATTATGTTCTTCTATTGCTCGCTTATCCTTCTGACATGTGATCTTCACAGCTTTGGTAAAAAAAAAAAAACGCAAAGCAAATGTTTGATGAGTTTTTTTGTTCTTATAAAAAGTCTTCGTTTCTTGCTCCATCTTGATTCCAAAGAAGACAGGCCCTAAAAATGAAATCGGAAAAATGATCAAATTATATCTAATCTCACTAATTATGCCAATTAACAAAGTGTTAATAACATTTTCAAGTTTCAATTTATACCGTTGCAAAATCAATTTGCTTGCGTGTTCTCGAGTTTTTGGATATCGTGGGATTTGAAGATTTCTAGTGTTTTAATTGCTTTGATAGATTCAAAACACAAGTTACTCTGCGGTGGAACATTATGATGTTCTCATTCGATAGGTCTTTTTGCTTTTCTTTTTTGTATAGAGATGACTTGAAAAGATCGCTCAGTACTCGACTGCATATAGTTGGATTTAGAGATATTTAGAGTAAGTTGATTAGCTCCTAGCCAGTCTGAAATCTTGCCAACCTCAACATTAATAAGATTTTGAAGAGCTTCAGGGTCTTTATGACTCATAAAAAGACACGTATCGTCAGCAATCTTTCACGTCTTTTGGTTTTCTGCTTTCTCACGTTGTACATTATTATTAATTGCTAATCAAATTTTGTGATATACATTTTATATATTTTGCCTAGATTTTGAATGATGATTGAGTGCTTCAGTGCTTCTTATTTTGTATTTTTCAGTCTCTTTATACAGTATAATAGACCTTTTTTTAAAAAGGCAGCCATGTTGAATAATTATGTACTCCAGCATAAAAACAATGATACAGCCATGCATAATTACTGTATCATGCATATTTTAAAAATTATGCATGGCTGTATCATTGTTTTTATGCTGGAGTACATAATTATTCAACATGGCTGCCTCTTTAAAAAAAGGTCTATTTATTACTCTTTTTGATCTTTCTTTTTGAACTTTTTGTGAGTTTGTGTTTTTCAACAGTTTGAACGACTCCAGCCGCTTTTTACTATAGCATGTGAATTCAGATTTGTTACCATTGGGCAACATTTGACATTTTTACAGTACGCGGCGACGAAAAAAGAGCGTAAGTAGTACCGTGTGAGATTTTGGAGGCTAACAATTAACATGCATAGCCCTGAATGCTGAAATGAATGACCTGGCTGGTCATTAAAATACAAAATTAAATCAAAACAAAAATGGTAGAGAAGAGCTGCAAGCAGAGCTGTGTACCGTAGGACGGGGTACAATTCAATTCTCCTTAAATTTCAAATGTCTCCTCAATTCTCCTCAAATCTCCTACTTTTTTTGAATTTCTCCAATATTTTCTTCAAATCTCCTCAATTAAATTTGACCAAAAATAAAAAACATTCAACGTAGTACCGTGAGTGGTCCTAAATCCGACAGCCCTGCCTAAATCCGATGGGGGTCTTTCAAAGATACAAACTAAAATAAAATAAAAACAAGCCTTTCGCTGTGACGCAATGAAGATACCAAAGTGTTAACTAAACTGAGATATTTGATACACTGAACCAATTGAACCAAGTATAGACCTTTTTTTAATGAGGCCACCCTGTTGAATAATTATGTAGTCCAGCAAAAAAAAACAATGATATAGCCAAGCATAATTATTATAATATGCATGAAACAGTAATTATGCATGGCTGTATCATTGTTTTTATGCTGGACTACATAATTATTCAACAGGGTTGCCTCATTAAAAAAAGGTCTATTTCTATAATTGCTTCTTAACAAAACATAATTTTTTGATACAAAATTGTTAACATTAAACATATGAGCAACGGATCAGAATAATAGAGGTATATAATTGTTTTTACAACTCACACTTTTTTGATCACATTAATTGACATCTTGACATTATAGTCATCTTTTTGTTAGATGTTTTGTTTCGAAGAGTTCTTGCAATAGTTTATTGTTCAACTTGGAGACGGAATGTTTGTAAACATAATTTTTTTTTCATAGCAGTTATTTGGGGGGTCGGATTTAGGCAGGGCTGTCGGATTTAGGACCACTCACGGTATCACTGGCCCTCCAGATGTTTCGAATATTGATTTTCAAGAATAAAATGCAAAATTTTTTGCTCCCTTCGTTCGCACATTTCTTTACTCTCTGTAATATCACGTTGTTACTAAAAGTGGTAACACAGGGTAACACATGGTAACAGGGGGTAACACTAGGGTAACAGGGGGTAACACATGGGTAACACATGGGTAACAGGGGTAACACTAGGGTAACACTAGGGTAACAGGGTAACAGTTTGAAAATGGTGGCTCTGAGGGGTCGGAAATTTGAAAATTGACTTAACCAATGTTGTTGGTGAATACAATGATAGAATGAATGATGCTGGTCAATGCAATGATGGAATCGATGTTGCTGGTGAATGCAATGATGGTGTTACTGGTGAATGCAATGATGGTGGCTCTGAGGGGTCGGAAATTTGAAAATTGACTTAACCAATGTTGTTGGTGAATACAATGATAGAATGAATGATGCTGGTCAATGCAATGATGGAATCGATGTTGCTGGTGAATGCAATGATGGTGTTACTGGTGAATGCAATGATGGTGGCTCTGAGGGGTCGGAAATTTGAAAATTGACTTAACCAATGTTGTTGGTGAATACAATGATAGAATGAATGATGCTGGTCAATGCAATGATGGAATCGATGTTGCTGGTGAATGCAATGATGGTGTACTGGTGAATGCAATGATGGTGGCTCTGAGGGGTCGGAAATTTGAAAATTGACTTAACCAATGTTGTTGGTGAATACAATGATAGAATGAATGATGCTGGTCAATGCAATGATGGAATCGATGTTGCTGGTGAATGCAATGATGGTGTTACTGGTGAATGCAATGATGGTGGCTCTGAGGGGTCGGAAATTTGAAAATTGACTTAACCAATGTTGTTGGTGAATACAATGATAGAATGAATGATGCTGGTCAATGCAATGATGGAATCGATGTTGCTGGTGAATGCAATGATGGTGTTACTGGTGAATGCAATGATGGTGGCTCTGAGGGGTCGGAAATTTGAAAATTGACTTAACCAATGTTGTTGGTGAATACAATGATAGAATGAATGATGCTGGTCAATGCAATGATGGAATCGATGTTACTGGTGAATGCAATGATGGTAAGTCAATTTTCAAATTTCCGACCCCTCAGAGCCACCATTTTCAAACTGTTACCCTGTTACCCTAGTGTTACCCCTGTTACCCATGTGTTACCCATGTGTTACCCCCTGTTACCCTAGTGTTACCCCCTGTTACCATGTGTTACCCTGTGTTACCACTTTTAGTAACAACGGTAATATCATGTTTCCATTTCCTTATTGCTTTTCAATAACTCAAAATCAGTGGCGATCTGGTAAGGACAGGGGGCCACGAACAGAGTTTTATTAAGGGGGCGAAATCAATTACAAAGTAAAAGTTTAGAAACTCTGGGGGTGGGGGTGCCACTTCGGAAAATTAAGGGCGTTATTTCAAAAATAGACTATTGTCGCTATTGGTTCATGCTGATATAACATGCCTACATTTAAAAATCTTTTCAGGAACAGTACAGTGTTGCTTTTTTAACAACAAAAAGTACCATTTTAACTTGAAAAGAAAATCTCTTCAATTTTTCTAAAAATATATGAAAAACTCCTCAAATTTTTACAGAAATCTCCTCAAAAAAGTGAAAAATCCTCCTTAATTCTCCTCAATTCTCCTTAAATTTGAAACTTTGAAAGCTGTGGGAACCCTGGTGTGGTACTGGCTAATTAATGTCACCAGCTCGTATCATATTTTCTTTGATTTCCCGGTGGCGCCAATGTGGCAAAGCCACTTTACCATTATTTACTTTTCTAATCCAAATGAGGGAAAACACCTGAATAATTACAACAACACAAAAAGGGTGTTTTCCCTTAGAATAAATCTATATAATAAGAAGGCCAAAAAGATCAGATTACTTAACCGTGATGTCGGGTAACTTGTAGTGTCTGGAACGAAGAAGAACAAATTAGTGGCAAAATGATGGAGTGTTTGACGTCACTCAGGCGGCAAGTTTACACACTCGTTATTTGTTAATCCCATCAGGCGATAATGGGTTAGGCGGCAGGCGTTCTCTAATTCTCCAATCGGCGTCCGATCATTTCAAATGAAAATAGAAAAGTTAAAAAGGGCCCGCTACCAGTGAAAGTTATCGTGCGTTGTGACATGACAGAGAGTATGATTGATAAACTTGGTGGAGTTATCAAAACAAATTTGTTGGCAAAAAGATTTAACAGTAAGTGAAAATACAGGCCAGATATCAACATTGAGTTGATCAAAAAGTGAGCAAACAAGAAAGTCATACTGACAGATAATTTAAAAGTTTCTGTTGAGGAAACTTGTGAAATTTGTTGATGTTGATGGCTTGTTGATTCTGTAAAGAGAAAAGAAAACAGGTATAGCTTTGATGCTAATCAAAAATTAACCTCTGTTTTGTGACATTTTTTATGTCATCCACTATTTTGCTCATAGAATGAGGCCATCATCATCAGAGATCACTTTTCAATATCGTGTGGCTTACACTTTAAAAAAAACTAGAATTTTTTGTTCCCCTTGGAGACAGATGGACTGTATTCCAAGAATTAAGCTTTGCGGGAAAATTCTATCACCAAGTAAGAGTGTGAAGTATTTGGGTGTTCACCTTGACAATCATCTAAACTGGAAGGTTCATACTTCTTTCGTTGCTGCTACATTGAGAAGGGCAAATGGGGCAATATCCAAACTTCGTCACTATGTTCCAATTCACATTCTTCTAAACATTTATCATGCAATTTTTGCTTCTCATGTTCGCTATGCTAGTCAGCTCTGGGGACTGTGTGACAATACTGTCACACATAGAATTCTTACTCTTCAAAACACTGCACTAAGACTCATGACCTTTAGTGAACCAAGAACTTCTGCCACTCCCCTGTTTGCTGAACTTAAATTACTCAAAATCTTTGATCAGGTGAAAGTAATGAATATCTTATTTATTCAAAAATACCTCCAGGGTAATCTTCCATCTGATGTCCTATCAACACTTAATTTTGATGAAATTGATCACAAAACTGGCACCAGGGGCAAAGCTATTAAACTACTAAAACTTTCAACGGTCAAAACCACAAATTTTGGACTTAACTCTTTCTCTCGTCTTTCGTCAAAAAAAATCGGGTCCATTTGTTTCATCATCATTTATGCCACTTATGCCACTTATGCCACCTTTTTCCCATTTGTTTCATCAAAATGTGTTCAAAAGTGTTAAAAAATACTTACATTTTTACCACCTTAATTTACATTGGTCATTTGTGTTCTTTGTGTCAAAAGTGGAAGTTTGTCAAGCTTTTCCAAGCAAAAAGAAATTCGCATTTGTTTCTGCATTCTGGGTCAAAAGTGGAAGAATGTTATTGTAAATGGCGGCAATAATCGAATGCATAATTACGATGCGTTTCACTTTCGTTTTCTTGCTAGTTTGTTTATATTTCCGACATAATTTATGCGGCCATTATTGACGTAACTAAGAGTTCGCAAAATGGTAGACTTTTGCCATTTTTAACACGGTTTCCATTTGTTTCACACGATGGTGGCATTTGGGGAAAAGATGGCAAAAGTGGAAGTTTTGAGGTAAGAAACAAATGGCCCCAATGTCACACTATTTTTGATTAGCATCCTTTTTCTATCCAAGGAATATCGTCGAAGTGCCACCTATACTGATGGTCTATTAAATAACAAATTGCCACATCATGCGTTTCCCAAGGTACCAACTACATTGTAAAAGACAAATCAATTAGTTGATAATTGACGTCGTCATTAAAGGATTTATATGCTGTAGTAATTAGAAATTCAATTAATCATTGTCTCTGCTAAATAATTATCTGCTTAAAAAATAGCCCAGATTCTCCAAATTGATACAATCATACATTTTTTCAATCAATGACCAATTGATAACCAATTGGTGGATTGGATATCAGTTGGTTCTGGAATAAAAATTGAAAATGGTGAAGGTGAAGTCTTTTTAGAACCAGATTTGCCTGACCTGAATTGGTGGTTTAAAATGATTTCAAAATTTTTGTTTTTAGCCAGTAAAATGGAAAATTAAACAAAATTGAATTCAACTTCAATGAAGATTCAAACAAAATGAAAGATAAAATAGAAACATCTACTAGTAAAAGAAGCTATCAAAGTTTTGGTCACAGTCAACACACATCCCATAGTAGTTTGTCGCAAGCTGGCTCAAAGAGCGGTTTATATGGAAATACAAGTAAAAGAAATGTTGCTTTTGAATCCAAAGTTGAGAAAGCACCACCTAAGAAAAATGTAGTCCAGGTATAATTATCATCATTGTTTTTTTTTCCTACTAAATAGAGTGTCACAATTGATTAAGTTATAATTCTTTGTAAATGTATTGCTCTGAGGAATTTTTTTATAGGGCATTTGCTTGAATTGTATTGTTTAAACCAAATACAATGCAAATATGTCTAAAATTTATAAACTACTCAAACTGGGAATTGTAGCGCATGGAAATACTATTCATAAAAACATTTTATTTTTCAGGTCCTTGATGAGCATGGCAATGATGTAACACCAAGAAGTTTATTGAGTAGTGATCTCATTGGACAAATAGGGTTTGTTTTTTCAAACTTCAACAAATACTCTTCAAAATAATAAAAATACTACAGTTGACTCTCTCTAATTCGATCTTTCTGGGAATAATTTTTTTTGGACCTACCCCGGTCCTATAAATGTCCGTTCGTTCGTTCGTTTGTTAGTTACCATTTTTTCTCGAGATTGGCTCATTAGTTGTTTCTGATTTTTTGCACAAAGATGTATAACTATAAACTCTCGAATGTGACGGAGCCCGATTTTCGAGAAAAAAAATTTGGGGGGGGGGCAAATTTGGGCCAAAAAACAGCTAAAAAACGGACTTTGTGAAAAATTGGATCATTAAATTTTTCTGATTTTTTGCATGAAAGTAAGGCACCATCATAGGTAAAAGATGGCTCATTGAAAAAAAATTTCTTGGCGCAAAAAACGCATGTTTATCTATAAGAATCACTATTAATAAGCATTCAATGTTCTTAGTCAAATTACTCAATTCTTTTATAAGATAGATGTTTTTTTTGTTCATGAGGGCTTACTTTTGAAGAATATTTGTGTGTTTGTTTTTGGTTGCTTGGCGTGTTTTCATAGAAAAACTGGCCAAATTCGATATTTTTTTATAAGCACATTATCAATTACTTAGGTATTAGCTTTTCTCGAGATTGGCTCTTTCATTCTTTATGATTTTTGCACAAAGATGCATAACTATAAACCCTCGAATGTGACGGAGCTCGATTTTTGGGAGAAAATAATTTGGGTAAATTTCAGCTTAGAAAAATGGCAAAAAAAAGGGTTTTTTGGACTTTGTGAAATATTGGATCATTGTTTTTTCAGATTTTTTCAATGAAAGTAGGTAAAAGATGGCTCAAGGAGATTTTTGTTAAAAAAGAATTTTCAGCTCAAAAAACGCATGTTTATCTATAAGAATCACTATTAATAAGCATACATCAATGTTCTTAGCCAAATTACTCAATTTTTTGATGAGATAGATGTTTTTTTTGCTCACGAAGTCTTGAATATGAAAGAATATTTCAAGAGCATTAAATTTTGGTTTCTAAAAGTTTTTTTATAAGAAACAAACGACTAATTTTAATAGATCGTCACTATTTGTGTTCTGAATGATTGTTTAATGGACACGCTCACGTAGATATCAATTATATATGTGTTAAATGAATAAACAGGTAGGTCCATAAAAGTATCACTTGTTTCAAATTAGAGAAAGATTTGAATATCGGAGAGTAATTTAAACCACCTTCCAGCTAAGGGGTCAAATATTTTAGTTCGAATTACAGAAAGATTCCAATAATAGAGGTTCGAATAGAGAGATGACTGTCTAACAAAAAAAGCATAACAATGTATACTTGAAACCGTTGTAATAAAATGTTCAAAATAGCCTAGAAATATTTAACCTGCAAGTAAGGGGCCGTCCACATAGTACGTTCGCACTAAGAGGGAGGGGGAGGGGGTCTTCCCATAAGCGTATGCTTGCGTACAGGGGGAGGGGGTACTCGATTTTTGACATTTTAGTGCGTACGTACTATGTGGACGGTCCCTAATAAATCTATAGGGGTTTGAAACAGTTTCAATGAGGTATTGGAGCCATAATAGGAACATAGTATGCATTTTATTGATAAGTCTAATTAAGAGAAAACCAATTATACACTTTTACAAAATATTTAGAATAGTGTGATTGTCATTTTGTCTTTCTGAAATAATGCGTTGATGCTTTAATTTATATAAAAGTGAAATAAAGGGGTTACCTTCTACTGTACGGTGATCTTTGCAATGTTCACTCATATGAGTCACACAATATCTCTGTGACTCAAGTCTATACCAAACCATTGATCTTTATTAGTGAACCTTTCATAATATGCATAAGTAAGAAGTTTTGCTGTCTTTCAGTAAGGCTTGACTGGACTCATATAGAGATATTAGATTTAACTATAAGTAGTAGTAAGTTTGCGACCGCAGTCGAGGGCGGCCCAAAGGCTCCCTTTTCGTATACCTTATTGGAACTAATTTTCGCGGGTTTTAATTTTAGCGTTTTTCGCGGTTTTTCGTCAAAATCGCGAAAATTTTAACCCGCGAAAAATTTTGAGAGTCGAAAACCGCGAAAATTAATTCCCGCGAAATACAATTTTTCCAATTTTATTGAAAAATTTGGAAAATCCCTAGGAAAATGAAAGAAATTTGTCCAAAAAAAGGCAAAACCGCGAAAATTAAAACCCGCGAAAATTCCTGCATGGAAAAAACCGCGAAAATTAAAACCCGCGAAATGCAATTTTTCGGAAATTTTTTTTCGACCGCGAAAATTAGTTCCCGAGAAAATTAGTACCAATAAGGTAGCTGTCTACCCGAAGGTAGGGGAGGGCGCCACTCCTTTCCCTGGATTTTTTCACTTACCCTTTATCCGTCTCTTTACTTGCCGAGCATCAAGCAGAGAGGCATCAAGTACCATTTTGGGAATCTTTGGTATGACCCGGCTGGGGATCGAACCCACAACCTTGCACACTGTAGCTGGATGCTACGGTCGCTACCATTTAACTATACATTTAGACCATACTCCTGCCATAAATCTTCTTTGTTTGATTTCTCTTCTCTAAAATTTGTATTTTTGTTTTAGGAAGACCAGCAAGACCATGTTGAATTTGAATGAAAGTGGTTCTGTTGGTACTGTAAGTATAAATGCAGACTCTGTGCTCTATACACCTTTTCGACCTTAGTCGCGCGGGTATTTTTTTGTCTGCTTAATCCCACTAAAACCGTCCCAGTCCTTTTTTCGCACCTGTAGACAATAGAAAAATGCGTCAAAGGACTGGGACGGTTTTAGTGGGATAAAGCGGACAAAACAATGCCTGTGGGACTACGGTCGAAAACGTGTATTAGTATAGGATTGTAGTTTGCAATACTCAGGTGCTCTCTAAACTGTCTGGTATTCTGATTTTTTGAATGGCAATTTTTTTAATTCCCAGTAAGCCACTATTTGGGAGACAACTTTTCTTGTTTTTCAGAATTCTTACTGGTATTTGAAAATTTAGATTTTGTTTTGGCAATATTTGTGTCTGTATCCCATAAATTTCAATTTTGCAATTTTAAAAATTTAACCCCAATAGTTACATATTGTATTGTTCTGTCAAGTTTAAAGGTTTTATTTTTACATAAGTTTCATATCAGACACATGTTTCATATCGGGACAGTGTCCGCCTATTGTTATATTAGACTGATATATATCATTATATAAGCAAAAAAATGATTTTCTTCTCATTTTTCTGACCAATCTTGCTCCACTCCCGTGTCAATCCAATGTGAAAAAGCTTGTGAATTAAAATTGATGAGTAAGCAAATGTAAAGGATTCTTTTATTTTGCTTTATATCATCAGCCAACAGAACTATTCACGCAATCGATGTATGGTGCAAGTACTATGCAAACAAGTTACGCCGCTGGCTTCTCACGGTATCTCTTATGTTCTTTTTCTATATTCTAAACTAAATATCCCTGATTAGGCGAAAATAAAAAAAATGTAGTGTTTCTGGAATGCGGGTGAAGGAAAAAAGTTTTTTTCACTCGGCCGGTTTCCGGAAACACTGCCACCACCATACACCCAGAAATCCTTATCCATGACACACTATGATATTACAACAAGAAAAACAGTCCGATCTACATTTGTAGCCTGGATGCCGAAAAGGCTTTCGACTCCTGCTCTTGGTATTATTTATTCGAAAAACTTTCTTCCAAACTAGAAATACCTAAGACTGTATTGAAATTTATGATCAATCTTTACCTGAAAAGTGAATGGACAGTGACTTATAACAACCACGAATCAAAACCGCCAGACAAGGTTCATTATTGTCACCTTATCTTTATAACATTTACACGGAAGGACTTTTACAAAAAATACAAGATTTAAACATAGGAACATATTTACCCGGTGGGATTGATACATCCATCATTGCATACGCAGATGACCTCATATTAATCAGCCCAACTTTAAAAAGACTTCAATTGATGTTGAACAATGTGTAGCGAATACGTCATGACTCATTGTCTAAAATTCAACACCACAAAGACCCAATTCATCATACCCGGAAAATCGGTCATCAACGATCCATTTCTTATTTTATACGGTGAACAAGTAAAACCAAAAAACGAACTCAAACATCTTGGATTTAACTGGAAAACCAAAAACGGAATTCTCCAACTAGATCACCACGTTCAAAACAGGATTACTGAACTCTGGGCAGTTATCTCCTCACTGATCAGCTCAGGGATACGAAAACTACACCCAAACATCATTACAACAATTTTCAGAACGATGGTACTATCAAAGCTATGCTACGGTCTTGAAATTGTGAAATTATCAAAAACTAGCTGTGAGCTGTTAAACCGCCAAGCGAGATGCAGTTTGAAATCACTCTTTGGCGTTTCAAAGCATAGTAACAATCTGATTGACAAACTGTACAACATTCCACCGGTCACAACTTTAATTACAAACCGTGTAACCCTTCTCATACAACAACTTCTCAACATCAACCAGACCAAAGACTATCTTCTTCACATTCTCACCCTACCAGAACAAAAACGCCACTAATCAATTATGAATGAAATCTTACAGACATTTACCGATCACGATATGGATGTTATTTGTTCTTGTCTTGGTTCAAAACAAACAGTAGTCCCTCAACAAAACAATACAAACTCACCACCAGAACTGGAAGAATGCCGGGCTGGTATCGAAAACTGGCATATTGCAAACTTTAGAAATAATTTTTACAATATTCTTCAAGCATCATGTTTTAATCAATAACTAATATTTATAACATTTACTTCTTGGTCTGATATTCTGACATACTAAGTTTGGCCCAGCTCTCCTGTTTAAAATTCTTCAGTCATTACTCTAGTTTTGGGTACCTTTTGCTTTGTTTACATTTACCAGGAATCACCTCCCTAGCCTTTACACATTTAGCTTCCATAGCCTAGACCTCATTTCTGGCGGGGGATTTCCCTGACGGGAGACCTCTACCTAGCATAGCGCCCGACTTCCTTTTTTTCACAAAAAAGAAAAATGTATATTATATATTTTGTTTTTAACCCCCTTTAACTGTACGTATTACATAGAATTTTAGAAGCTTATTTACAGTAGGGGAATCTCCATTTTTATCTACATATTTTTCTTCTTTTTTGGGAGATTCCCTCGCTCTTACTAAATTCCAGCCTCTACTTCTGGCTTCCGGGCCCTTTTAGCGGCCTCTCGACATTTGAAGGATCTGCTATATATGTCTTCTGGAGGCAAGACCGTTCTCAACTTCGGATAGGCCCCGCTGGCAAGAACGGTCTCTCCTTCACATGGCATTAGCAGAATTTTTTTTTTTTTCAGTGCCTTTTTTTTTTGGCAATAATTCTTTTCTTATTTTGTTTTGTCTTAAAGAAAAACGAAAACGATGTATCATATTATTGTTATTATATATTTATTGCCGACCCAAAAAAATATCAGCGTTTTGATTGGTCGAGAGCATCGAGATATTTGCGATATTTCATATTTCTCTAGTATGGAAATATGACCGCGTTGACTTTTGGGGGACTGGGTAAGCGGCGGGAGAAAAATCAAAACAAAACAGCCGAAAAGAACTGACTTTCGGAGAAACTAACTTAGGAGTCGCAGGGAAAAACGCAACAAAAATATTTTCAGATTAACTTTTACTTTGCAGTTCTTCCATAAAAGACACTAAAATCAAATCTGATGAACTAAGAAATTATAAAACTACTTGAGACCACCCAAATATTTTCAGCTTTTGGTATAAAATTCGTCCGTGTGTAACCAAACAGTTTTTTATCAATGCATACAAAAAACTTGAGATTCTTGAATGTTTGCCAATAAGATTTCTCATAACATAGCAAGGGAAGTGGTGATTTTTAAAAAAGTTCTCTCCTAATTCTCATTCTTCGACGAGGTACGTCCTTGAATTGTAAACTCAACAATCATTTATATACATCTTCCTTCTAAAATTCGAAACAATTAAAGCTTGACAATAATCAAGAAAGTATCCAAATTGTTTTGCTATTGAAAAAAAGTTGTTCTTTAACCATTATTACAAGCATACATTTCCATCATGGCACTCCTTTCCTCTGCTATTCTTTTCCATGCATCGAAATAAAAACATAGAAAAAGACTGAATGTTATCAATCTGATTAATCCAACGATGAAGGGTTTCTTCTCTATCGAAACAATACTGTACACCATCTGCATTTTGAATCATCAATCTAGAAACTTTCAAATACATCTCTGAAAAATCTGCAACTCTTCAAAACAAAACTTCTGGATCGAAAATGATCGAAAATGCTCCTCTGTTTTGTTTTTGTGTGAATATTTTCGGCGGGAACACATCGAATGTTTTATTGTTCGAATCTAACGTTCGAATTAGATTTTCGAATAAAAACATTCGAAACTACATAGAAGAAAGAAGCAAGGCGGAAGTAAGTTTTAAAACAAAAACAAAAAGAAATTTATATCAGGACAATTTTTTTGAGTCGACAATAAATTAGTTATCACATGACTTCTCGTGCAATACTCGATATTTTACTCGTTCCGAGATTTTACCGATATTTTTCCTCGCCTAAAGGCTCGGAAAAATATTACGGAAAAAACTCGGAACTCGTAAGATATTTCTGGTATTGCACTCGAAGTCATGCGATAACTAGTACATATTTTTTCTTTTCCAAAAACCTTTATTTATATATTATACCGTAGCTTATAATGGTGATAAAAGAGATGTTAATAAAAATGAAACAGCATTTTTTTATTTTCGCCTTATTACATATTTCATTATAAATTGTTTTGCACTGAAAAGAGTACCAGGCATTCTTTCACTAAATTCAAAGATCTAGGCTAGGTTACAATTAATCAATTAGTATATGTAATCACATGATAACGAGTGCAATTCGAAAATAATCCGAAAGGACGAGGAAAATTCGAAACAAAAAAATCACGAGTGCAATTTTCGAATTGTACGAGTTATCATGTGATTACGAGCTAATCGCACAATCGGTTTCACTGCTTTTTCCCCGTCAGGAAAGTAAATTACACTGAAAGTTTTATATTTTCTCTTCTCTTTATGTTTTTCTTTTCTTGTTTTTTATTGATTTTCTTTCTCACAAAATTAATTTCGAATGCAATTAAAACGTTCGATAATAAAAATGTAAGAAAAAACATTAAAATCAATTTTGTAAACATTGACCAGTCATTGAAGAGTGTGATTAACGATTAATTGCTCTCTACAGGATGCAATTAACGATTAATTGCTTTCTTTGAAGGGGCGCCAAATGAGTAAAAATAACTCATCGTGCGATTACAATTAAAGGGACATAAAAGTACTGACGAAATTTGTAAACAAATCGTATGCAGCGGGATACAAAATCAAAACAAATGTCACATGTCAAAATAAGAAAAAAAAACAAATATGGCTGATTTTGATTGTTTCAATTGTTTTACAGGTTTGTTTTGGACACGTGATTTTAATTGTTCTCTTTAATGACACGTGGTTCGCGCAATGTCTACATTTTATTACTTTAACCATGCAATGTTTATCCTTTTCGTATCTTTTTTATAGGTCCATCATGAGTTCGATGATGGGTAGTTCCAGAGCTTCATTAGATTCTGTTACGGATGAAATATCTGAGCCAACACATCACCATTCCTTTGGTGGTTTACAGGGTATGATCATAGTCATTATAAAAACACTGGTCTGGAAGGCTTTTGTCTCTTTTTATTTTTAAAAGATAGAGCTTACATACCAAAATCGATTTATTTTGCAAACTTTTTTATCATGTAATTAGAAAAAGACCAATCCCACGAGGAGATTTTGGTGACGTATTCAAAAAGTATGCAAATCGCAACTTGTCTTTTGTTTATAACAAAAGAAAATTGAACAAAAAGCCTAAAGAATGCATTGCCAGACCAGGGTTTTTTATAATGACTATGGTATAAGTACTAGTAATAACATGGTTTAGAGGGTGATTTGGGATTAATAACCCCGAGGTTCATTGAAAACATTTCAAAATATTTTGAAGTGTTTTCAATGAAACGAGGGGTTATTAATCCAAAATCACCCGAGAATACCATATTATTCCGCGTTAATTATATGGTAAATCGCTATTCTTTTCGAAACTTATAAAAACATTCGAAACTATAAAATAACATTCGATTGACTCTATTATGTTGATTGGCTTAAAAATCTCGTACGATATTTTGTTAACCAAACAAAATATCGTACGATACTTTTCTTTCAAGCAATAGAAATTTTTGTTTACATCAGGGCGATTACAAAAAAGCGGGGCTATTACGGATTTATCGCCCCGCTCGTCCTTTACAAATCTAAACTAAATGTAATCAACCATATAATTATAAACTTTATCACCTTTCCTTAAGGAGACCAATTTTTGCGCTAACTAATTTTCAGTGTAGAAAGTTTGTCTCAGTGAGTTACAAAAAAGAGGCTTTTCGGTCTCCAAGTTCAACAAAAATCTTCAAAATTTCCGTCTGTGACGAAAACCCTAGGAAAAAAATAAATAATTCTTATCATTAACTAGAAGCTACCGCTAAGATAAAGTAATGCTTACTTTATACCCTGGCACTTTGAAAATAAATTCCACGGTTACTTTAGCGGTTACTAGAGTCCATTCGAATTAAGTGTGCACTCTTTCTTGTTATGATGAAACCAACCTCAAGGGAATCAGTTAATTACGCTAACATGGTTTTTACATAGTGGAACTTTTGGTAAATTTTGACTGGTTTTCTTATTATTTATTAATTTATTTTCACAGACGTTGAAAGGAAACGCGCTGATGTAAAAGAAAGTTTGACCATGGATGACTTGAAGAAAAAGGTATGTACCGGATGTTTTCAAAAATAAGTGTAAAGTTCAAATCGAGCCTCTGATAAAATTAGAAATGTTATAAATAAAAAACACCAAAATCAGTCCCTTGTCGGAAAAGAGAAGAGATTCTTTTTTGAAGTTTAGTCAAATTCAGAGCCACTCTTTTTTGTAAAATTTTGCCAAAGTTTCTCAAACAAGTCGCAACTAGGACTCCTCTACAGCACACCACTATTAGTACATGTTTTTTGGACCTACCTCCGGGTACCCCGGTGGAAGTCCTATAAATTAACCCATGTCCGTTCGTTCGTTCGTTCGTTCGTTCGTTCGTCCGTCTGTTACCAGCTTTTCTCAGGATTGGCTCATTAGTTTTTTTTGTTTTTTGGCACAATGATGCAAAATGGCAATGCCTAAAATGTGACGGAGCCCGATTTTCGAAAAAAAATATATTTGGGCAAATTTGGGCCAAAAACTACCTAAAAATAGGGTTTTTTGGACTTTGTGCAACATCCTGTCATTACTTTTTTCTGATTTTTTGTACAAAGATGGAGGGCAAGATTCTCTAAAGAATGGCTGAAGTGGTTTTTCCCGGAAAATTCTTATTCGCCTTAAAAAACGGATTTTCGTATTTTGGGGAAATTTCCTTTAAACCAAATAAGAAAATATAGCTTTTCTCAATATTGACTCGTTATTTCTTTCTGATTTTTTGCACAATGATGCAAAATAGCAATGCCTAAAATATAATGGAGTCCGATTTTCGAAAAACATTTTTTTCCGGCCGAAAGTGCCGAAAATATGCCGGAAATCGCCGTTTTTCTGGATTTTCATTGGATTTTTTTATAATAATTGGTTGTTTTTTCATCCAAAAACATCATTAATAGCAATGCCCACCATCAAGCGTGTTTCAATTTTCAAAAAAATTGATTTTTGAAGCCGGAACTATTCAAAAATCGCCGAAACAACCTATTTTCGTCGGAAAGACAGTATTTCTTGAATTTGTCGAGCTGTACTTTTTTTTTTTATGAAATATTGCGCACTGATGCAAGATGACAATACCTAAAATGTGACGGAGCCCGATTTTCGAAAAACATTTTTTTCCGGCCAAAAATGCCGGAAATATGCCGGAAAAACCGTTCTTTTCCTTAGTTTTTTCTAATTTATTGCAGAAAGATGCGTATTCGCAATACTTAAAACATGACCGAGTTTGTTTTTTTAGAAAAATGCTTTGCCGGTAATCGCCGTTTTTGCAGATTTTCAATTGACTTTTTCTTTATTTCTTTTTTTTTTCACACAAAAACATTAATGATAACAATGCTCACCATCAAGCATGATTCAATTGTCAATAAAACTGATTTTTACGACCAAAACTTACTATTTATTTTTCCCCTACAACCCTTCCCTCTCCTCCTAGACTAGTAAACCACGTCGTTGTATTTTGCTGCAGATTAAACTTGCATTAGGATCTATTTTTCTATATGTTCACTGAATCTTTCCAAACCACTCTCCCGCGGCAATTTCTATTTTTTATAAGAACTCTTTCTTATAAGCACTATTCCCGCGTTCCTGTGTCCAAGGAAAGACAGACGCTTGCTAGTCTACTCTCCCCCCATGAACAATCAATGATGAATTTATTGCGTTATGCATTTTCGCTAAACGCTATTATTTTCCAACTGATTTTTTTCATTTTTCTCCTCGCATTGCTATCTAACTTTCATCATCAGGTAGGTCCATTCAGCATCTAGCTTGTTTTGAAAGAAACACTTTTAAGAAACATGAGGCTCAGAATGCCTAAAAACTAAGAAACATTTAAGACACATGCTGAGGCTGAGAATGAGAAAATAACATTTTTTAATTCGGTTTTTTTTAAGAACCTTCCCATCAAAACAAATGTTTTTTTTTTCTTTGCATGAAAAATAGGCTGATTATGTCAAAAAGCTTAGAAACATGTAAGAAACACATAAGGCTCAAAAGGCTTTCTCAAGAATCATTGAGGCTGCTTGGTAGAACTAGTTTCTTAATGGAAAAAACGTGTACGTCGAGAATAGGTTTAGATTTGTATATGTAATTTGATTGATTCATACTGATTTGAAATGCAGTAGAGTTTCCATAACTTGAACACCCACGGGGAATACAAATTTTTTCGAGTTAAAGAAATTTCGAGTTTCGAAATATTCGATTCACTTTTATTGTAGGTTTGAATTATGGAGGCTCTCCACTGTATTTATCGAAATGTTCGATTCACTTTTAGGTCAACATCACGTTAGAAGAAACAGATACAATTTGGATTCTGGACATCCCTGGTGTTTCTGTTTCAGAAGCTTCTGAAGGTGCAGAAGAGATTAAAGAACGGAATAGAAAATACGACCAGGTAAGACTCGTTTCCATAAAGATTTGTCGGTAAAAATTCGTCGTTAAAAATATGTCGACAAAGATTTGTCGGTAAAAAATTCGTCGTTAAAAATGCGTTGGTAAAAGTTCGTCGTTAAAAATGCGTTAGTAAAAGTTCGTCTGTAAAAATGCGGAGATAAAGAATTTCGTAGGAAGAACATTTTCGTGGAAAATGATTCCTCATTTTTTGTCAACGAATTTGTGACATAGATAATATTTGTGTCAGCACCTGGAAGGCCCATATCAAATACATAAAGGAATGACTGAACGGCTAAAAATGCTATCAGATCGAGTATTAACTGCCAGTGCCGTAGGAAGCATTTTCATATTGAGGGGGCTGAAGTTTTGTGACACCGCGAGGGCCAACCATGGTTTGGCCCGAGGGGTAAGTTTTGAAAATTTGAGCTCTAGATTGCTTGAAAATGCACTCAATTGTGACAATTATGACAAATTAAAAAAGAAATAACTTTGCATTTTGCAAAATAACCATGGGGGTTAATAACCCCCCCCCCCTAGTTGCTACGGCACTGACTGCCGTTAATTTTTGTTTCAATTGTGATTTAGCAGGCAGGTGGAGTATTTTTTTGACGATTTTCAATTTAAGGTCTGAATTCAATTCCAACTACAGGGCTCTTTTGTGACCTTGACCATTGCGATTAGCAATGCGTGAGTTGACCTCGCTACGATGGTTGACTTGTGAGGGGCTAAGACCATGTTCACACGTTACTGTTCCGTTTCGTTCCGGTATGATATTCGTTACGGATCGAATCTATTCATATTGGTTTCGGAACGTTTCGGAGCAAGAAAACGAAGCCGTTCCGACAGTTCCGCTCCGATGAAAAAAGTGGAGCAAAACCGGTTCGATCTGTTTTGCTTTGTAGCGTCTTCTTTTTTTGACGTTTCGAATTTTAACGCTCACACTTGTTTCGGAACCGTTTCGGAAAGAACGGAAGGGAATCGTAACGTCTAAACATGGTCTAAAACCCTCACAATCAGGAGTCTTGCGTGCTACCGCTCCCCTTCTTCCCTGCTTCATGAATTTCCACGTTCTTTTTGATGTCATTAAGTATTTCAATCAAATTAAGCCTCAAATTTGAGACACGGAGAGTCAAAATCACACGCCATAGACTAGACAATTAACGTATCTTTAGTTGGACCAGTACTGCATAATTCCAAAATGATTCCCTGTTATTTCTAGCTTTGTGCAAATCGTGCGGGCAATGACATGTACGTGCAGCACGGAATTCAGACTTTCAATGACGCGCTGAAGACGAAAGAAATACAGACCAATACCATATCAACTAAGGTAGACTATACTTTCAAACTACCTGTTCTTTTTTCGTGAGTAAATCTTAAGCCTCAATAGTTTTTAATGTCTTTTTTAAGTTTAAGTATGGGTTGCATGTCATGAAATTGCTTTGCTTTAAAGGTAGAGCATTCGGTAGCCTATACTAGACGTCACCCGCGTTTTTTTACACAATTAACGTCTATTCCACTTTGCGACTTTTTCGAATGTTTTGAGCCCGGGTTTTCGGGCTCTAAACATTCGATTTTTTGACGTCACTTTTAACTTTCGAAGCTCCTGCAGTAGCAAAATAATCGAATTTGCGTCAAAACACTTGAAAGGCTTCTATTTTTCGAAAATCTTCAAAGTGGAACTCACTAAGAAACGAGATGAAAAATCCCGGTTTTTAGTGAGGTGCTCGCTAACCATTCGGCTACGATGCGAAAGGTTGATGGTTCATTCCCCGAGTCGTGTCTTACCAAAGACTTTGTACTGAGTACACAAATGACACTACGCTCAATGCTTCTCTGCTTGATGCTCGGCAATTAGAGAATCAAGATCAAGGTTAAGTGCATTAATCCAGGAAGGAAGAGTGGCACCCTTCCGTACCTGTGGTTAGATAGCTATCGAAAGAGGAGCTTTCGGTTGCCTCTGACTTCAATTACTGACTTACATGATTTACACCAAGACGTGCATGTGAAAAAACTTGCAGAGAATCGACTCTGTCTGAACCCTCGAATTTTCTGTCGAATTTGCTTCTTTTTTTTTTATTGTCTGAATCAATTATTTTTATAATATCCTCCAATTTACAGGATGTGGGTTGCATGGCAACGAATTGGGATATGTTTGACACTTATCACCAAGCTGATGCTGCCGAAGAAGAAGGTCAGGTCTTTTCTTAAAGCCAACATGATTTTAATTCATGTTCAGACGTTACGGTCTCGTATTGCTCCGGTGTGTTATTTGTTACGGATAGGAAGTGTTCATACTCATTTCGGAACGTTTCGGAGCAACGAGACAGAGCTATTCCTTTCCGATAAAAATAGTGGAGCGAGACCGTTTCGATCTGTTTTGCTTTGTACCTTCTTTTTTTTTTGACGTTTGGAACAATAAACCGAATTTTCAGGGAGCTAGCGCTTGAAACCAGAGGTTCACGGTTCGAATCCCCGCTCCTTTCAATGCTCCGTTCAGGTCATAGATGGCCGAGCCGGCTGGGCTTTGAATCCCTGTGAAAACAAATGAAATACTGTCTAAAAGTCTTATGGGCTAGCGACCGTAGCATAAAGGTAGAGCATCCAGCTACGGTGCGCAAGGTTGTGGGTTCTATCCCCAGCCGGGTCATACCGAAATTCCCAAAATGGTACTTGATGCCTCTCTGCTTGATGCTCAGCAACTAAAGAGACGGATCAAGTGTAAGTGGATAAATTCAGGGAAAGGAGTGGCGCCCTCTCCTACCTTCTGGTAGACAGCTATACGAAAAGGGAGCCTTCGGGTCGCCGTCGACTGCGGTCGCAAACTTACTTACTTTACTTACTGGGCTATCCAAGTTAAATAGACTTTTTTCTTTTTTTTTCGTTTAGCTGATGAAGATGATCTTTTTGGACTGAGCACGACAACAACAAAGAATAAAACAAAAGAAAGGGCTGGTGACAAGAGTAAATTAGGATCAACCAGCCAATCACTGCAGCCTCCAGGGATGCAATCATACGTTAGTGGTAAGTAAAAAAGTTCAATAGATGACATTTTAAAATTTGTTTGAAATTATCCCGTCCCCGGCAAAAATATATAAAGTTGCTGTTAACGACTCAAAAAAGTTGTTTGAAAAGTTTAAAGAATCCTAGTTTGCTGTGTTGAGTTTTTTCCTTTTTCTTTTTTAAAACGAAATAAAAGAACTTTGCTTTGCCACTGTAGAGCAAATACACGTTTTTTTTTTATAAGAACGCCAAAAATTTTCGAAGCCTTCGGATGTTCTTAGTTTTTTGGATTTGAAGCCTAAAAATGTTCTTAAAATGTTCTTATTTTCAGCATTTTCTGAGCATTTTGATGTAATTTCTTAAGAAAATGTATGTTTTTAAGTCTCCAAAGCCTTAGAATGTTCTTAGAATGTTCTTAAATTTTTGGGCCTCGAAGCCTTATGTTCTTATATAGTTTGTTCTTATAAAAAAACGTGTACACACTTTTTAAGATAAATAACAGCACTACGGGCCTCGTTTTTAAATGAAATGATTACTTCAAATGACATTCACACTTATAATATGTTTTTCCAAACACCGTTTTCAATTTTGATACAAAACAGCAAATGCTTGCAAACATTAATTATACCTTGCGATGTTGAAGTATCGTAGCAACAAGTCTTTGAGAACAAGGCTTGCAATTATTTTATGTATTTCGAAAAGAGTGTATTGAAAGACCCTTTTTTAATCTTTTCCCTCTCCATGTATCTAGAAAGTTTTCGCAGTTTTGCTACAACAAGAAGCGCAATGTCCATAAGCCTGTTGGACGATTGTTTTTAACATTGTCCCCTTCCCCCTCCCCACTATACTACCGAGTTTAAGTATCGGAGGATGTCGAGGGCGACGGTAAGTGAAATCGATACAAAACAAAGTCGATTGTTGATGTACGGCTCTATATATCGCCTTTGCTCACCTAAACAGACGACGGTATTTTGGTGTTTTTACCGTCGTCGAGCAAAGTGGACGTTGATTTCGGTGATGTCAACTTTGCTACCGTCTCCCTCGATTTATCTCGAATACATAAACTCGCTACTGAAAAAGTAAAGCTTTCGCAACAGCCGAGCGGGTACAATAAGTACAATATCGATAATTTCGTTAGAAAATAATTTGTCACTTCCACCAATAGAAAGCGCTCGAAGTTTTGCAACCACGAGTGTAATATCGATGCTTTCCTTGTGAAACTATTTATCTTCCACTCAACTTATAAAAAGCGTTCGAAGTTTTGCGACCACGAGTGTAATATCGATGCTTTCCTTGTGAAACTATTTATCTTCCACTCAACTTATAAAAAGCGTTCGAAGTTTTGCGACCACGAGTGTAATATCGATGCTTTCCTTGTGAAACTATTTATCTTCCACTCAACTTATAAAAAGCGCTCGAAGTTTTGCAACCACGATTGTAATATCGATGCTTTCCTTGTGAAACTATTTATCTTCCACTCAACTTATAAAAAGCGCTCGAAGTTTTGCAACCACGAGTGTAATATCGATGCTTTCCTTGTGAAACTATTTATCTTCCACTCAACTTATAAAAAGCGTTCGAAGTTTTGCGACCACGAGTGTAATATCGATGCTTTCCTTGTGAAACTATTTATCTTCCACTCAACTTATAAAAAGCGCTCGAAGTTTTGCAACCACGAGTGTAATATCGATGCTTTCCTTGTGAAACTATTTATCTTCCACTCAACTTATAAAAAGCGCTCGAAGTTTTGCGACCACGAGTGTAATATCGATGCTTTCCTTGTGAAACTATTTATCTTCCACTCAACTTATTAAAAGCGCTCGAAGTTTTGTGACCACGAGTGTAATATCGATGCTTTCCTTGTGAAACTATTTATCTTCCACTCAACTTATAAAAAGCGTTCGAAGTTTTGCGACCACGAGTGTAATATCGATGCTTTCCTTGTGAAACTATTTATCTTCCACTCAACTTATAGAAAGCGTTCGAAGTTTTGCGACCACGAGTGTAATATCGATGCTTTCCTTGTGAAACTATTTATCTTCCACTCAACTTATAAAAAGCGTTCGAAGTTTTGCGACCACGAGTGTAATATCGATGCTTTCCTTGTGAAACTATTTATCTTCCACTCAACTTATAAAAAGCGCTCGAAGTTTTGCGACCACGAGTGTAATATCGATGCTTTCCTTGTGAAACTATTTATCTTCCACTCAACTTATAAAAAGCGTTCGAAGTTTTGCGACCACGAGTGTAATATCGATGCTTTCCTTGTGAAACTATTTATCTTCCACTCAACTTATAAAAAGCGCTCGAAGTTTTGCAACCACGAGTGTAATATCGATGCTTTCCTTGTGAAACTATTTATCTTCCACTCAACTTATAAAAAGCGCTCGAAGTTTTGCAACCACGAGTGTAATATCGATGCTTTCCTTGTGAAACTATTTATCTTCCACTCAACTTATAAAAAGCGTTCGAAGTTTTGCAACCACGATTGTAATATCGATGCTTTCCTTGTGAAACTATTTATCTTCCACTCAACTTATTAAAAGCGCTCGAAGTTTTGCAACCACGAGTGTAATATCGATGCCTTCCTTGTGAAACTATTTATCTTCCACTCAACTTATAAAAAGCGTTCGAAGTTTTGCGACCACGAGTGTAATATCGATGCTTTCCTTGTGAAACTATTTATCTTCCACTCAACTTATAAAAAGCGTTCGAAGTTTTGCAACCACGAGTGTAATATCGATGCTTTCCTTGTGAAACTATTTATCTTCCACTCAACTTATAAAAAGCGCTCGAAGTTTTGCGACCACGAGTGTAATATCGATGCTTTCCTTGTGAAACTATTTATCTTCCACTCAACTTATAAAAAGCGTTCGAAGTTTTGCGACCACGAGTGTAATATCGATGCTTTCCTTGTGAAACTATTTATCTTCCACTCAACAAATAAAAAGCGCTCGAAGTTTTGCAACCACGATTGTAATATCGATGCTTTCCTTGTGAAACTATTTATCTTCCACTCAACTTATAAAAAGCGCTCGAAGTTTTGCAACCACGAGTGTAATATCGATGCTTTCCTTGTGAAACTATTTATCTTCCACTCAACTTATAAAAAGCGTTCGAAGTTTTGCGACCACGAGTGTAATATCGATGCTTTCCTTGTGAAACTATTTATCTTCCACTCAACTTATAAAAGCGTTCGAAGTTTTGCAACCACGAGTGTAATATTGATGCTTTCCTTGTGAAACTATTTATCTTCCACTCAACTTATAAAAGCGTTCGAAGTTTTGCGACCACGAGTGTAATATCGATGCTTTCCTTGTGAAACTATTTATCTTCCACTCAACTTATAAAAGCGTTCGAAGTTTTGCAACCACGAGTGTAATATCGATGCTTTCCTTGTGAAACTATTTATCTTCCACTCAACTTATAAAAGCGTTCGAAGTTTTGCGACCACGAGTGTAATATCGATGCTTTCCTTGTGAAACTATTTATCTTCCACTCAACTTATAGAAAGCGTTCGAAGTTTTGCGACCACGAGTGTAATATCGATGCTTTCCTTGTGAAACTATTTATCTTCCACTCAACTTATAAAAAGCGTTCGAAGTTTTGCGACCACGAGTGTAATATCGATGCTTTCCTTGTGAAACTATTTATCTTCCACTCAACTTATAAAAAGCGTTCGAAGTTTTGCGACCACGAGTGTAATATCGATGCTTTCCTTGTGAAACTATTTATCTTCCACTCAACTTATAAAAAGCGTTCGAAGTTTTGCGACCACGAGTGTAATATCGATGCTTTCCTTGTGAAACTATTTATCTTCCACTCAACTTATAGAAAGCGTTCGAAGTTTTGCGACCACGAGTGTAATATCGATGCTTTCCTTGTGAAACTATTTATCTTCCACTCAACTTATAAAAAGCGTTCGAAGTTTTGCGACCACGAGTGTAATATCGATGCTTTCCTTGTGAAACTATTTATCTTCCACTCAACTTATAAAAAGCGTTCGAAGTTTTGCGACCACGAGTGTAATATCGATGCTTTCCTTGTGAAACTATTTATCTTCCACTCAACTTATAAAAAGCGTTCGAAGTTTTGCGACCACGAGTGTAATATCGATGCTTTCCTTGTGAAACTATTTATCTTCCACTCAACTTATAAAAAGCGTTCGAAGTTTTGCGACCACGAGTGTAATATCGATGCTTTCCTTGTGAAACTATTTATCTTCCACTCAACTTATAAAAGCGCTCGAAGTTTTGCGACCACGAGTGTAATATCGATGCTTTCCTTGTGAAACTATTTATCTTCCACTCAACTTATAAAAGCGTTCGAAGTTTTGCGACCACGAGTGTAATATCGATGCTTTCCTTGTGAAACTATTTATCTTCCACTCAACTTATAAAAAGCGTTCGAAGTTTTGCAACCACGAGTGTAATATCGATGCTTTCCTTGTGAAACTATTTATCTTCCACTCAACTTATAAAAAGCGTTCGAAGTTTTGCAACCACGAGTGTAATATCGATGCTTTCCTTGTGAAACTATTTATCTTCCACTCAACTTATAAAAAGCGCTCGAAGTTTTGCGACCACGAGTGTAATATCGATGCTTTCCTTGTGAAACTATTTATCTTCCACTCAACTTATATAAAAGCGTTCGAAGTTTTGCGACCACGAGTGTAATATCGATGCTTTCCTTGTGAAACTATTTATCTTCCACTCAACTTATAAAAGCGTTCGAAGTTTTGCGACCACGAGTGTAATATCGATGCTTTCCTTGTGAAACTATTTATCTTCCACTCCACTTATTAAAAGCGCTCGAAATTTTGCAACCACGAGTGTAATATCGATGCTTTCCTTGTGAAACTATTTATCTTCCACTCAACTTATAAAAAGCGTTCGAAGTTTTGCGACCACGAGTGTAATATCGATGCTTTCCTTGTGAAACTATTTATCTTCCACTCAACTTATAAAAAGCGTTCGAAGTTTTGCGACCACGAGTGTAATATCGATGCTTTCCTTGTGAAACTATTTATCTTCCACTCAACTTATAGAAAGCGTTCGAAGTTTTGCGACCACGAGTGTAATATCGATGCTTTCCTTGTGAAACTATTTATCTTCCACTCAACTTATAAAAAGCGTTCGAAGTTTTGCAACCACGAGTGTAATATCGATGCTTTCCTTGTGAAACTATTTATCTTCCACTCAACTTATAAAAAGCGTTCGAAGTTTTGCGACCACGAGTGTAATATCGATGCTTTCCTTGTGAAACTATTTATCTTCCACTCAACTTATAAAAAGCGCTCGAAGTTTTGCGACCACGAGTGTAATATCGATGCTTTCCTTGTGAAACTATTTATCTTCCACTCAACTTATAAAAAGCGTTCGAAGTTTTGCAACCACGAGTGTAATATCGATGCTTTCCTTGTGAAACTATTTATCTTCCACTCAACTTATAAAAAGCGTTCGAAGTTTTGCAACCACGAGTGTAATATCGATGCTTTCCTTGTGAAACTATTTATCTTCCACTCAACTTATAAAAAGCGTTCGAAGTTTTGCAACCACGAGTGTAATATCGATGCTTTCCTTGTGAAACTATTTATCTTCCACTCAACTTATAAAAAGCGCTCGAAGTTTTGCGACCACGAGTGTAATATCGATGCTTTCCTTGTGAAACTATTTATCTTCCACTCAACTTATTAAAAGCGTTCGAAGTTTTGCGACCACGAGTGTAATATCGATGCTTTCCTTGTGAAACTATTTATCTTCCACTCAACTTATAAAAAGCGTTCGAAGTTTTGCAACCACGAGTGTAATATCGATGCTTTCCTTGTGAAACTATTTATCTTCCACTCAACTTATAAAAAGCGTTCGAAGTTTTGCAACCACGAGTGTAATATCGATGCTTTCCTTGTGAAACTATTTATCTTCCACTCAACTTATAAAAAGCGCTCGAAGTTTTGCGACCACGAGTGTAATATCGATGCTTTCCTTGTGAAACTATTTATCTTCCACTCAACTTATTAAAAGCGTTCGAAGTTTTGCGACCACGAGTGTAATATCAATGCTTTCCTTGTGAAACTATTTATCTTCCACTCAACTTATAAAAGCGTTCGAAGTTTTGCGACCACGAGTGTAATATCGATGCTTTCCTTGTGAAACTATTTATCTTCCACTCCACTTATTAAAAGCGCTCGAAATTTTGCAACCACGAGTGTAATATCAATGCTTTCCTTGTGAAACTATTTATCTTCCACTCAACTTATTAAAAGCGTTCGAAGTTTTGCAACCACGAGTGTAATATCAATGCTTTCCTTGTGAAACTATTTATCTTCCACTCAACTTATAGAAAGCGTTCGAAGTTTTGCGACCACGAGTGTAATATCGATGCTTTCCTTGTGAAACTATTTATCTTCCACTCAACTTATAGAAAGCGCTCGAAGTTTTGCGACCACGAGTGTAATATCGATGCTTTCCTTGTGAAACTATTTATCTTCCACTCAACTTATAGATAGCGCTCGAAGTTTTGCGACCACGAGTGTAATATCGATACTTTCCTTGTGAAACTATTTATCTTCCACTCAACTTATAAAAAGCGTTCGAAGTTTTGCGACCACGAGTGTAATATCGATGCTTTCCTTGTGAAACTATTTATCTTCTACTCAACTTATTAAAAGCGTTCGAAGTTTTGCGACCACGAGTGTAATATCGATGCTTTCCTTGTGAAACTATTTATCTTCCACTCAACTTATAAAAAGCGCTCAAAGTTTTGCGACAGTCCATAAGCTAGCCGGGCAATTTCTTTTAAAATGTTAAATTTTCCATTTTTTCATCCCTTTTAGAAAGCGTTCGAAGTTTTGCGACGGCTAGTACAATGTCAATGAGCCAATTAGAGGAGGATGGAATCCCACTGGAGCTGAGTTCAACCTCTACAGTTCTTGATACAACCGAACAACTAAACAAAATCATGAAGGTATGTTCTTCATTATTATTTACAATAATTTTTAGGGTCTATTTGCAGTATGTCTAGGAAGAAAAAGCAGTATTTTGCGTGGATATTCACTTTCTAAGGGTATACGCTTTAAAATAGGGTAGACGATGTTATCGTCCGTTGCAGGGATAGTAAATACCCTTTTATTACGTGTTTTTCACACTTTTCGAAAAGTGAATTTTAACTTCAAAAGCTTATAACTTGACAACTACTTGACCAAACTTAAAAAGTTATACCGCAAAATTTAAGTTAGCATGTCCTCTTTCTAATAAAAGTGGTTTTGAGTCTAAACAAGACTTTGTTCGGCCTCAGTGGCTCGCCAAACGTCCAAAGTTTTTTCTGCTGCACCCGGTAAATACAAGCCGGTACCCGGCGTCGCACGCCGGTTAAGCTGTAGCTGAACGCACAAAGAAATCTCTTCAAAGTTTAACTATAACCCTCCCCCGGGTGTCTTATTTTTTAGCCATATTTGGCCTAATTTTTTGTTTAAGTAAAAAAATTATCAGAAAGAGCATCGTTATAAAAATTATACCGTACCAGAGAGTCGTCCGAAACGACTCTGCAAGTATATATTTTTCTCGCTTCGCTCGCCTTAAAAACGCCGTCCAGTTCTCGATAATTTGAAAAAATAATTGTATGTTAGGAGTGAAATGTAGAAATAACAATTCTTCAGGAAAATGCGGGCAAGCCAAGGCAGAAATGAAAATTACTAAATGTAGAAGGGCCTTAAGTTTCAAAACAAAGGCTGAATTAAGTCTAAACCAGGCTCTTTCCGATCTATCAATCAAAACAAACTTACCGAGAACAAAAACATTGTTTGCGAAAACGAAAGTGACACACAGACAGAAAAACAGATATACAAGACATACAGACTACCGCTATTAATATATAGATTACTTTGCAACGCAGGCTTGGACTCATCATTCTTTGTGTACAGGACCAGTCAAGAAAAGATAACAAAGATATTTTGATTTTTAAGGTATTTATTATTTTAAATATAAAAATATATACAAAATTCAAGCTTAAGTAGAGTATACTATTTACAAGTCCAGAATAAGGGCGTTAAAAAATATTCTTATTACCAAAACTAACCATTTAAAAAGTATGGTATATGCTATGCATCGAACTATTCCAAAGAAAAACATTATATTTATAAAAACTAACCATTTAAAGACTATGGTATATGCTAGGCATCTAATCATTTACACTATAAAATATTCCTAAAAATATATAAACACTGACCATTTAAAAAATATGGTATATATGCAATCAATCGCATCTTAAACTGAAAAAAAATCCTAAAAATTCTAAAAAGCTCTAAAAAATCCAATGTTTTGAGAGTTAATTTGTTGAGATGAATATCCAGAATCGAATTCCAGTATACGTATGTTGTCAATAGATTGTTGATTTAAACAATCAAAGTGAAGAAAATCAACGTCAAGAGATAGACAAAGGTAAAGTTGTCGGAGCTGTTCATTTTCCTATAAAAAAGTAATAAAAAACTTTCATTGAACCATTCAAATTATTGACCGAATCCTACGAACTTATTAACCATCTGACGCTCAGAATCTACTAACGGTTGTTATTAGATACTTAAGGCCGGTGTCCACTTTCGTGCGAAGCGCGCGAAAGATTTTTTCTTAGCCGTTTTTGCCTGAAGAAAAGATTACGTCATAAAAAAGTTTCGGGCGAACAAAAAAAAAGTTGAAGGAAGTTCAACTTTTTTCAACTGTTACGTCAATTTTGACCAATGAAATTGCTTCTTTTTTTAATCAACCAATGACGTTACAAATAACGTGAAAAGGCCGGTCTCCACTTGCGTGCGCTTCGATTGCACTTTTTCGAGCAAAGCTTCCACGCTATTGGTCAAAAGAAAAATGAAGTAACTCCATTGGCGCGATCTGACGTAACGGTTGAAAAAAGTTGAAATAGTGTTCAACTTTTTTTAAGCGCGTGCTACATTTTTATGATGTAATCTTTTTTCCAAGCAAAAAGGATTGAAGCCAATAGGTGCGATTGCAGCGCGTGCAAGTGGAAACCGCCTTTAATGCTGTGGTACTTATTTAACTGCTTTCGATAAGCATACACAGTTGGCGATCTCTAATTCGATTTTCAAAGGGGGGGGTCGGATTTCCATCGAATAAGGGAGCGTATTAAATAGTAGAACGTCGTCTATGTGAGTTTCTTGTTGATGGTGGCTTTCAATTTTATCGGATAATGGAGCGTATCGAATAATAAAGCGTCATTTACGAGAGATTCTTATTGACGGTGACTTTCGATATTATCGCTTAATGGACCGTATTGGATAATAAAGCGTCATTTACGAGAGATTCTTATTGACGGTGACTTTCGATATTATCGCTTAATGGACCGTATTGGATAATAAAACGTCGTTTATGTGAGATTCTTATTGACGGTGACTTTCGATATTATCGCTTAATGGACCGTATTGGATAATAAAACGTCGTTTATGAGAGATTCTTATTGACGGTGACTTTCGATATTATCGCTTAATGGACCGTATTGGATAATAAAACGTCGTTTATGTGAGATTCTTATTGACGGTGACTTTCGATATTATCGCTTAATGGACCGTATTGGATAATAAAACGTCGTTTATGTGAGATTCTTATTGACGGTGACTTTCTATAAGCGTATTGAATAGTAGAACATCGAATTAGAGAGCGTCAACAACTGTACGAAAGAAAAAGCACAAGAATTCTTTGGCTTGAAAATCTTGTAACAATAATAAGAGACTGTAACTGAAAATTTCTTGTTCGTAAAACCTAAGTATTATCACAGCCGGTTCAACTTACCCGAAACTTTCATAACCAGCAATTCCACAAACTCCAATAGCAATGGTCGTTAAAATAATAAATGCTGATGTTAGCACTTTTCGACGGCTGAAATCGTACACTCCATCGGAGATATAATGCATTTGGAAAATCACCACGGAGGAGATGATGATAAAAACAAACAGCATGGCGGAGACCATAAGGGCGGCGCAGAAGTGCTGGTAGAGAGTAGGTTCTGGGTCTGGTTCCTTGTACATAAGGTTTCCGGTGTAGGTCACGAGGTTTAAGCTGAAAAGTGAAAATAAAAGAAATAATTTGAATTTATCATAAGTGAATGCTATCAATTCTCTTTATAGGGCGGTGTCTATTTAAGGACCTCGAACATTTCAAGTTATTGATCTCAGGAGCAGCGCTTTTTAGAGGGCTACACATAGAGCATTGCGTTGTGCTGATATCCGATATTATCGTCTCAACAAATAGCTTTTACATAAAGAATTCTCTTCTTCAAGACATTCATTTTCCTTTACAGACTAGATAGGCTAACTGCTCACAGGATTTCCGTGGAAGGCTATCCAGTTTTGAAGTCGACTATAGTTCACAATGTTGTTTTCTATTTTACCTTACATTTTGTTAACTTTCGAACTATTCGAATCCCGTATGTTGTCAAGTAGAATATAAAACAAAAAAGCGGACGAGTTAGCTCAAAAGCTAGAAAAATTTTGTTATTTAAAGGAAGCCCGATGCAGTCAAGTAGTCAGAGATAAGCGATAAAACCACTTACCTAGAACTAATCATATCAGCAGTGTTGGAATAAATCACCGAAGCTACAAATCCAGCCATTACACCGATCGGTAAAAACCATTTTCCCTTAGACAAGATCTTTCTGAGGTATCCATAATCAAAATTTTCCAATAAACTAGCAAGAGGTTGTCTAACCACCAAGAATGTAGCCAACAAAACTACATTACATAAGCCATAAAACATAAGATCTTCTATGGTAGTGGTTTTGGGTGGTTCAGGTTGCCACATATAGAAGAATGTATTTTCAATTCCGTATCCACGGGGCTGTTCTTTTTTTACTGTCACGTAGCTCAACATATCTGTCATGTGATTCCAAAGCGTTTTTGGTGGCGGTGTGATAGATCTGGGGGAAAACGAAAGATTATGAATTGTTAGATAAAATATGTCGAAAAAATATATAGCTTAACATATAACTATAGCTTAATTATTGGGTTAATCCTAGAATGATCGAATTATAGAAAGTATACTACAACATTTTCACTTTGACGGACCTAATAACCAACTAAGAAAAAACTCCGAACAAAAGATTTTGCTTGGTTGGGATCGAGGAATACTGCCTCCATAGTTTATATACCATACACTACACAATATATTGTCAGGCAATATATTGATGATACATTGCTGAATGCCGGCAATATATTGAAAAGGTGTCCGCAATATATTGTCGGCTTGATTTGCAATTTTCCAACAATATAGGGGGATTGTTTACAGAAAGAAAATTCCTTTTTATAATAGAGCACCTGTTATTTACTTCGTACATTACGGTCCGAAAACAATATTGTCAAATATTGTTCGTCAATATAATGTGTGGTCTAAGTAGCCCTTAAAGCTCAGTTAAGAAAAGACTACAAGGAAAGTATAAAAAGGAACTTTCGTCTTTTCCGTTTCAAAATTATGTAAATTTCTACAGCATTTGTAAGCTTGGCTAATTCGTTCTGTTAAAATACTTGACCACTTGATATCAAGGAATTCATCGTATATTCAAAATACACGCTTTTTTTTTATAAGAATACACTTTATAAGAATGTCCATGATGAAAATGGCCAAAAAATTAAGAATATGGTAAGAATATCACCATCATGGAATTTAGCAACTGAACCTAAGAATGCCATTTTTAATGCATTTTAACCTGTAGATTGCCAGTTTCGAACTTAACCTAAGAATACCGTAAGAATATTTTTGGATGATTTTCGTCAAAAAGTTAAGAATATCCATGATGAAATGAAAAAACACCATTCTTATAAAAAAAAAAGCGTTTATTAGATCACTTTAAAAATCGAACCAAAAGATCTCTTAGATCTATGAAATATTATATTACTCACCCGATGGCATATGTGTAAAGCCCTTTGACTTCGTTTTGAATAAGATTTACTCCATTTGAGAATGGTTGTACCAAAGCACTAAATTGCGCAGTTCCAATAGATTGATAAAGTTGTTTAAGTTCGTTAATTCCGGTAAGAATGGGTTCCATGAATTGACCGGTGTTTGCCGATCCAACATAAGCGTATAATCGTTCGGGTCCACTTTGAATCAATTTCAGTCCGTTTAACAAGGTTTGGGTGAATCTATTAGGCTTATTAGTTTCAATGGTAGGTCTGTGGAAAAAAAAAATTTTCGAAATTTAACACACGATACATAAGTCTTTTTTAAACGTTGTCTGTTTTTTTACCGTGGAACATAATCACTCTGCTGGTCGCTCGTTAGCACTGAGTACACGTCTTTTAATACGTCATTATAAAGCTTTTAGGACATAATTAAGCCTTCGTATCTTCTCAGTTTTTTTCGGTTTAAGCCATATTATCGTAACGCCTTATCGTATAGACCCAATAGAATGTTCTTCCTTTTAATATTTTGTGAAAATTTTCCTGAAGGAATTTCACGTTTCAAAGTTTGCAAAGCCTTAGAATACCTTATCGGGGAAAACTTCGTCGGAGAAAATTTTCGTCGGGGAAAAATATTCGTCACTTGCTGGTAGTTGGTAAACGCATTAAGGCCGGGGAAAATTTTCGTCACTTGGCCAAAATTTCGTCACTTTTCCCCGACGAAGTTTTCCCCGATAAGGTACGCTCTCCCAATCTTCTTACATCTTATGTTATGATATGCTTTTGTCTTATTTGAAAAACTTTTAATTTGGAAATACTTACGGAACATGGGTTCGCTGAGCGATCAGAAAGATGGTCAGAACCAGTAACAGTCCAACAATGGCGAAGATTAAATCAATCAGTCCACTTTTGTCGACTTTGAAATTTTTCCTGTTGAAGAAAAGATGGGGAATAAGATCCAAGCATAAACGTTTGAATCGCATTTCCTGAGTAATACACATTTACATGAACTTAAACAGAGTGGATCAAGAAAATCGACCTGGTAATAATTAATATCGAGAACCCCTCTTTTAAGAATGCTTTTTCTCTTCCGGAATTTCCATTTTTTCAAGTTTTTGTTTATCGATGCTAATTTTCCGGTAATTTGCACCCTTCGAAACCACCTCCACTCACGGTTAAATTAGGGACAAATCCATTCTTATAATTCAAAATATAATATAGAATTTCACATTTGGCATACAATAATGTAGAAGAAAGTAGGTATAGCACTAGACAGGAGAACCGTCGTGTGTTTTTTTATAATTTGATGTACACAAGACGGGTTCGAGCTGTGAGTCCAATATTGGACTCACATTTTTTACAGTAGGAAATTCGAATTTAGCGCTGTCCTCACTTACTAAAATAAAAACCAAATTTTGAAAGTTGCGCTTTCTCTAAGAAAGTGTGACCAGTAAAAGAATAACAAAATTTGATTGGCTATGTTTTCAACCGTTATTAGGATCTGAGAAATTCAAACTCTCAGCCCATACCATGCTATACATTTCGCCATCAGTTTATCAAAGAAGAAATCATAGCATGGATTCCCAGGCTAGTATAGCACAGATAATGACTTAACTCAAAAAAACTTACCAGCCACTGACTACTTCAACTTTATTAGTGTTATCGTCAGAGTCATTACCAGGCCCATCTTTGCTGAGGTTGCCATCACTGATGGTAGAAGTTTGATCAATATCAGAAACCGAGCTGACATCTCCAGCAGCATCAATGGCTGAAAGTGTTCCTGATGGTTGGGTTTCATGACCAAGCACATCTTTGCCGAGGTTGCCATCACTGATGGTAGAAGGTTGATCAATCTCGGAAACCGAGCTGACATCTCCAGCATCAATGGCTGAAAGTGTTCCTGATGGTTGGGTTTCCTTGTTCACGTTGTCAATAGAAATAGAGCTGTTATTTCTAACGTCCATAGCAGAAGAATCACCAGCCATTTGAGATTCTCGATCATTGCCATCAGCAGTTAGAGAACTGGTCATACTGACTTCAACACTTGAAGAATTGTCAGAGTTTTCTACGCTTCCGACGTCAAGGTTTTGAGGAGCTTGGCTCTCGATATTTATAACCACTGGATGGTTGGAGCCGCACTCGATGACGACGTCTTCGCCGACTTCAATGTTTCCAGATTGGTGATCTGAATTGTGTGTGATTTGTGGCTCACTATTTTGAGCTGCTCCGCCGAATCGCTTGAAAATCGACAAACAAAGAAATATTAATTACTATCTACGTACGTAAATTCGGTGACCTTCATTCAGGGTCGATCATTTATCTACTTTTTTCATCAAAAAATTTATCTTAACTCTTTTTAGCTTCCTGTCAACAATCCTTGAATGAATACCCAATGTACCTACCCGCTAACTCGTCCTTGCATACAAAAATTACGTGCAATTAATACAAAAGTCCAAAACATAAACACTTACTTCTAAAGAAGAAAAATAATAAAGGCTTTACAGCTAGCATAGTAGTTTTGTTCATAGCACTTACCGAAAACATATTATACCCAAGTTTGAACCTCATCCAATTAGAATTCATCTTGTTTAAAAAAAATCCAACGAGCGAATACTAACTAGATGAAACTTTTGGTTAAAATGTGGAAACTTTCTTTGTACACTTTTCTGAAAAGTGGAAAAAGTGACGTCAAATAATTTTTCTCATTGAATAGAATTTGCGTCACATATTTTCAACTTTTTTTATTTATACACCCCAGTCGTCCAAAATTCACGCCCTCGCTCCACCTGTATCACACCATCACGTCTGAAAGGCTCGATTCTCAACTTCAGTTGAGCTAGAATCTGAGAATGTCTGTGTTTCTGAGTGTGTCCTAAAACTTTGGGGCAGCCTGGAGACTTCAAAAATTGTCTGATTTGGCTGGTTTTTGACGAGTTTTTCGCCCAAACGAGGCTAAAACTTTGGGGCAGCCTGGAGACTTGGAAATTGAATATCTAGGGGTCTACAATTGGGCCTATAAACAATTTGAAGCCGCTGAAGTTGAGCCCAGTGCGTTGAGCCCAGTGCGTTGAGCCCAGTGCGTTGAGCACGTTCGACTTTTTTCACTACAACACCATTTTTTTGTTAGTTTCACTTCAAATTTGCAATGTGAAGGGGCAAGATAACGTTGCATAGGAGGCGCAGAATTGAAAATATTTTTAATGATAATGATATTTTTAATAATTTTGATACACTGATTTCCTTGAAAATTGTCATGCTGATTTCACCCTTGATAATTATAATTGTTGGGCATTCAATCAATCGGCCTTAATGTTGGCGTTGTTTGTTCCACACTTGGGAATGGAAATTGCCTTTATAGAGCCATCGTTGAATGCCTTTCCATAACTGACAGACTATATTTGGGCAGCCATTTGGATCTGTGTAAAGAGGTTGTTAGTTTTGTTGATCATAATAGGCACTTATACTTTTGATTTATCTCTGAGTTTAATTAAGCTACAACTTGCTTTTGTCTCATACTGATGAAATTTGTTTCAAATGGCCACGAGGTGCACCACCCATAGTTTGCACTGGCAGAAAAATTTAATACTCCATGCTTCGAAATTGCTCAAACCGAGGCCCCTTTCGAAAAGACAGAATAAGGAGAGTTTAGTTATTACTAAACTAACCTTTAGGCTTCTGGCTGGCATGTACTAACGGATTCGTGCTCCTTATATACTATTTGCGCTTTTGAAGGGGCCTGCGATTCAGATTGACCCTTTTTACGCAGAGAAATGCGAGAAATACCAATCAAATTGAGATAATCAAAAGCATTGGCGGGCTTTGCTTTCATATTTAGTAATTACTTCCTATTGACCTCTACATTTCAATGGGTTTTTTTAAGACCGCTTACAAACATTATTTTTTGCGGCGTTTAAGTATCTTATCAAAAGAATTCTTTAAAACGAGTTTTGGCGATGATTTTATGGATTTCAAGAAGAGCGTATTACTGTTAAAGAAATGACACTTCAGTCTCAAAATTCAGTAAAACTCTAAATAAAATTCCTTCCAAACAATCTGAACCAGAACAAATCTGCCCACGGGGAAGATTATCCCTTCAACCTTGCCTTGAAAATTGTAAATTTCTTGGGGAGACCTACAAAATCTTGATAAGGATGATTTTCAAAATCTTTGCATAATCTTCATAGTATAATGGTAAAATCAAAGTTTGGAAATGGTGGAGAAAATCCATAGATACAATCATGGACATAAACTGTGAAACGAAAGCAATTTCCTTAACCCCCCTATTTTTAATACCGAGTTTATGTATCGGAGGATATCGAGGGCGACGGTAAATGAAATGATACAAAACAAAGTCGATAATTGATGTACGGCACCTAAACAGACGACGGTATTTTGGTGTTTTTACCGTCGTCGAGCAAAGTGGATGGTGATTGTCAACTTTACTTTATACCGTCCCCCTCGATTTATCTCGGATACATAAACTCGCTAATGTTCAATGAACCGTGGGACGGCGTTGCACACTGAACATTAAAAATGGGGGAAGGAGGGGGTTGTGTTTTCTACATTTTTAATGCAAATTCCTGTGTTTGTCTCAAATATTTTTATCCGTGATTGTCCTTACCCTGTCAAAGAAAATTACAAAAATAATCAAAAGTAGCTTTGAAACTTACCGCAGAAACCTTGTAAAAAGAAAATTACAAAAAAAAATTACACAAAGAAAATTAAGAATAATTTCGAAACTTACCGGTATTATATATTTTGTTATCTTCATCCAGTTTGCTACGTTCATCTTGTCTTTCTAAACATTCACAACAAGCGATATACCATAACTAGATGAAAACTATATACAAAAAGAATGAGCAATTTTCTCGTACTGTAATTACTTTGTTGTAAAAACTAAAACAAGTGACGTCAAATATTTTTTGTTGAGATGTATTTGAAGTCAGTATGGTGTGTGACGTCACATATTTTAGTTTCGCTATCCGTACAAGGGCGTGGAGAGAGGCGGGTATTTATCCCAGGGTATTAATGTCATTTGAATCTATCTTTGAAGGACACTGGAAAGTAATAGATTGGTCGTCTCAAATCCTTAATCTTCTGATTCTGCTAAATCACGCGCCTTACGCGGCCACGCGCCCTTAAAATTTTCATGCGCCCTAATATTTTCATGTGCCTTCATATTTTTACGTGCCTTGATTATTTTTTTCACGCGTCTTGATTTTTTCACGCGCCTTTAAATTTTCACGTCCCTTCGTATATTTTCACGCGCCTACATTTTTAGTAAAACAAGAAACTTTCCTTTTCGGAGCTGGAAATTTTTTCAAAAATTAATAAACGGGGGGGTCCAAATAACGTCCGGGGGGGTTAGAAAAAAATCGAAAAATTAACAAGCGGGGGGGCCCGTTTATTTGGCACCTAAGAGTAATGAGCATGATAATTTATTTGAACATTTTCCAAATTTTCAAGGCACATGTAAAATATAAAGACGTGTGAAAGCTTGAAGACGCGTGAAAAAATCAAGACGCGTTAACCCTTTAACGACTGCTTCTTTTTACTTTTCCGTGCCTAAAATACCGCGGCTTTTTGAACAGACTGTTCTTAAAATACCGAGCCTTTCTTCGGAGGTGGTTGGTAAAAAAAATACCGCGAATTTTTTACGATTCATGCCAAAAAGACTGAATGACGAATTAACTCGGCAAAAAGTACTTTAGGGGTTCACGACTGCGAGACGAGATAACTCGTCAATAAAAAAACATGGAATTTGGGAAAAATTCATCATTAAAAGGACTTTCTATTAATATTTTTTCATTTTCTGATTATTTGTACTTCTTTTTTCCATATATGATATTAATTTTTTGCATCTGACTGCAAAAAAGAAGTACACAACTAAAAAGTTATAAGAGAAAATTACATACAGGGTGGACTTAATTAAAGTATCGAGTCGAAACACAACTATAAGTAGAAAGTTTTATGTGCGTGTTCACAAAATTGTATTTTAAGCTCTCCCTCTTTTTTCTTTGTCATTACGATTAATTTATACGTTGTAACTACCTTTTGTAATAAGCCTGTGTGATGGAGAACGTTCTTATATTTTAGCGATAACACACACAAACTTTTCTACTCAATCGCATGTTCAAACTCGATACTTTAATTAGGGACACCCTGTAGAGTAAATGGTCAGGAATTATAAAAAAGACTCTTATCAGCATGATTGAAATAAACAATAACTTTTTTGCAATTTTTGAATTTTGTTTTGGAAGCTGGACTTATATTTTACGAATTTTAATTCTTTGGTATACTTGGAACATAATGCACATACGAGATATCTCGTCATTAGTATTTTTGGCACGGAACGCGATGACGATATATCTCGTCATCGGTCGTTAAAGGGTTAAAAAATCAAGGTCTCGTGAAAATATGAAGGCGTGTGAAAAAATGAAGTTGCGTTAAAAAAAATCAAAGCGCGTAAGCATATGAAGGCGCGTGAAAATATGAAGGCGCGTGAAAATATGAAGGTGCGTGAAAATATGAAGGCGCGTGAGAATATGAAGGCGCGTGAGAATATGAAGGCGCGTGAAAATATGAAGGCGCGTGAAAATATGAAGGCGCGTGAAAATATGAAGGCGCGTGAAAATATGAAGGAGCGTGAGAATATGAAGGCGCGTGAGAATATGAAGGCGCGCAAGGTGTGTAAGGCGCGGAGATAAATGAGGGTGCGGAGGCGCGTAAGGCGTGTGATTTAGCAGACTCTTCTTCAGATAAGGAGAAGAGTCGGACTGCTTGCATCCCCTACTAACCAATACAATTGATTTCTTACTTCCATACTACCATCGGTTTTGTGGACTCCAGGGGTTTAAAGTGGGGTCAAAATGCTTGCAACGTTGCAAATCATTTTTAGAAGCTAACTTTCCGTGGGGAAGATTAGGCCCTAAACATCTTGAATAACACCCACTTGGCACTCCTCATCACGTAGGAGGCTCAAATCTAAAAATATCACACATCATCACTCCATCACGCAAAAATAAAGTTTAACGTCACATATCACGTAAGAACAAAAAAGCCTCAACCACGCCTTTAGGTTAACCGGTCGGAGCCGTTTACCTTATACCGAGCCGTATGGGAATACATCTTTTATTCATACCTTTGTAACTTTTTCTCTCGATTTATTTTCAGTCAGAGAGTATGGCAGAGAATTTGTTTATCATGGAACGAGTTATTGTACAAAACCAATACCATTATCGACAAGCTGCATACCGCGGTCTCGAAGACGCCTTACGTAAGAAATAGTCTTTTCGTTTTTACCGTTTTCTACTTTTTTAAGGTTCGAAAATCATATTAACTCGTCGAAGGTTGATTTTCGAACATAGTTGTTAATTGATTTGAAATCAGGATAAAATTTCCGATCGAATGGTACATAGTATGCTGATATAATTGGTTTTTAACTTGTTCTTAATTTTTTTAAGCCATCAAAACCATATGTTCTTATGCAAAGTCTGATTTTAACCCAGCACTCTTCATACCCTACTTGTCTCTTTCAGTATCCTCTTCATCACTAACGGAAACTGAAACGCCCGAACATACAGCGCCCTCTACACCCGCAACCACCCATAAACACGACGAACCGCCTAAAGAGGAAATACCCACGAAAATTGGGCCGAATTTATCACGTTTATGGGCATACGAATGTGCGGCAACAAAGAGTATGACTGTCACCTGTATGTCTTGGAACAAAAAAAACCCGGTAAAATATTTTTCTTTTATAAGTGAGGTACAATCAAGGACATATATGTTTGAGAAAATCACTAGAAATTACTGATAAAACATTGGATAAAGGTCCACCCCCCCCCAAGGGCAATGTTCATTTTGTACGGCTGTCTCATCGTTCATTGAACTTTGCCATTGGGAAAGTGGGGAAACAGTTTCTAATTCTCACCATTTTTGTCCTTGATTGTAGTGCCGTAGGGAGCATTTTGATATTGGGCCGCGAGTGCCAACTAGACGTCACCCGTGTTTTTTGGACCTACCCCGGTGGGATGGAGGTCCTATAAATTAACTTTTGTCCGTTCGTCCGTTCGTTATTAGCTTTCCTCGTGATTGACACAGAGATGTATAACTATAAACCCTCGAATGTGACGGAGCCCGATTTTCGAAAAAAAAAATTTTGGGCAATTTTGGGCCAAAAAAACGGCTAAAAACGGGTTTTTTGGACTTTGTGAAAAATTGGATCATTAACTTTTTCTGATTTTTTGCATGAAAGTAGTGTACCATCATAGGTAAAAGATGGCTCAAGCAGATTTTTTCAAAAAAATTTTGTTGGCTCAAAAAACGCATGTTTATCTTTAAGAATCACTATTAATAAGCATAGATCAATGTTCTTAGTTAAATTACTCATTTTTTTATGAGATAGATGTTTTTTTTTGCTCATGAGGGCTTACTTTTGAAGAATGTGTGTGTTTAGACATGAAATTTTGGTTTCTTGGCATGTTTTTATAGAAAAACTGGCCAAATTCGATATTCATTTATAAGCACATTATCAATTACTTAGGTATTAGCTTTTCTCGAGATTGGCTCTTTGATTTTTTATGATTTTTTGCGATTTTTTGTACAAAGATGCATAACTATAAACCCTCGAATGTGACGGAGCCCGGCTTTCAAAAAAAAATTTGGGGGCAAATTTGGGCCACAAAACGGGTAAAAAACGGGTTTTTAGACTTTGAGAAAAATTAGATCATTAACTTTTTCTGATTTTTTGCATGAAGGTAGGGTACCATCATAGGTAAAAGATGGCTGAAGCAGATTTTTACAAAAAAATTTTGTTGGCTCAAAAAACGCATGTTCATCTATAAGAATCAATATTAATAAGCATACATCAATGTTCTTAGCCAAATTACTAAATTTTTTGATGAGATAGATGTTTTTTTTGTCTTGAATATGAAAGAATATTTCAAGAGCATGAAATTTTGGTTTCTAAACGTTTTTTTTTATAAGAAACAAACGACTAATTTTGATAGATCGTCACTATTTGTGTTCTGAATGATTTTTTAATGGTCACGCTCACGTAGATATCAATTATATATGTGTTAAATTCATAACCAGGTAGGTCCATAAAAGTATCACTTGTTTCTAAGCAATTAACCTCTATTCCACTTTGCGACTTTTTCGAATTTTCGGAGACCAGGTTTTCGGGCTCCAAACAGTCGATTTTTTATGTCACTTTAAACTTTTGAAGCTCTTACTTGCAGTAGGGAAAAAATCGAATTTCCGTCAAAACACTTGGAAGGCTTCTATTTTTCAAAAATCGTCGATGTAAGTAGAAGTATTTTCATTGGAATGAGAAATTCCGGTTTTTGGCGAGGTACTCGCTAGTGCCAACCATGGTTTTGGCCGAATGGGAAATTTCGAAAATGTAAATTCAAGATGACTGGTGCACTCAAAATGAATTTAGTTTTAATGTCTTTACCCTTTTTAATCTTTTAGGACCTGTTAGCAGTAGGTTATGGAGATAATGGTTTATCAAATGACGGTCTCGGATTGGCTTGTATATGGTCCATCAAAAATCCAGAGGTGTGACTCTTAATATTTTTATTCTCAACTTCAGTTGACTTATAATCTGTCACATATTGTCACTTTAGGGCAGCCGAGACTTTAAAAATGGTCGGACTTGACTGAAACTTTACACACTTGTTCCTTGGGTGAATATCTGGGGTGCTTTTTTAATTTTTCAAATATTTTCTATTTTTGGGGCCTTGGACGAGTTTTTTGCCAAAACGAGGCTAAAACTTTGTAGCAGCCGGAAGACTTAGAAAATGGTCGGATTTAGCTGAAATTTGGCACACTCGTTCCTTGGTCGAATATATTGGATAATCTTTTTCATTTTTCAAAAATTTTGATTTTTGGGGCCTGGGCGTTAATTTTTTTGGTTTATTTTCATGCAACCTTGTCTATGAATAATTTGAAGCTACTCAGTGTGTTACGCACGTTCGACTATCTTTAATAACCGGACTACTAAGATTTCTTAAATTTTTTGTTGCCTCCTCGTGTTATCACATCTCTCTCATCCTTCTCTAAAAAAAACGAAAATGTTTTAAGGCCGGTCTCCACTTTGCGCGCACTTCAATCGCACTTTTGGCTTCAATCCTTTTTGCTTGGAAAAAAGATTACGTCATAAAAATGTAGCGTCATAAAAATGTAGCACGCGCTTGAAAGAAAAGTCGAAAACATTTCAACTTCTTTCAACCGTTACGTCAGATCGCGCCAATGGAGTTGCTTCATTCTTCTTTTGACCAATAGTGTGGAAGCTTTCCTCGAAAGTTTGCGATTGAAGCGCGCGCAAGTGGAGACTGGCCTTTATACCCTAATCAAACTGGTGGTATTAGTATTATGAAGCAGTCAAAGGGGTAATAAATAATTTCTTCTAAGGGCGCCAATGTAGCACTCTTTAGCAGTTCAGTGGTGCATTTTTAAGAGTTGATTTCTGCTACCTCAATTGACCATGAAAATTGTCATTTGCATTGGGCTTTTCCAGAAAATTTTTTTACTTTTACCCCCACTGTTGAGGACATTGATTTTTCGAAGTATCGAACCCCCTGGATATCCAATCTTAGACATATGCTCAACCCCCTGGATATCCTCTCTTATAAAGATGCTTACCCCTGGATATCGTATTTTCTTGAAAAGACACTTTACCCTTTACCCCCTGAATATCCGCTTCCTTGTAGATATTTAACCCCCTGAATATCCGATATCCTCAACAGGGGGGGGGCACGAACTATTTCTGGAAAAGCCCATTCCATGTATTGTTTTTGAGTTCAGTGATATCTTTTGTTTATTTAGTTTCCAGAGCGAATTTACACGTTGAAAAGCACAATCACATCCATCGATTTCTCTATAGCTTACCCAAACTTTCTCGCCGTAAGTATATCTTTATTCTTTGATTTTGATGTAGGCAGTACACTGACCTTTATATATCCCTGGACCAAGTTACTCAATGCCGACCAAGCAAAATATTATGATCGGAGTTTTTTTGAAATTGGTACCCGCGGAGAGAGCGCTAGATCTAGTTTTGTTTGTACACTAATGATGTATCGCCGTTTGTCGTAAGGCAAAGTTTCAAACACTACAATGGCGGATAAAGCTTGATCCAAGGTCAGTGAGGCAGTAGTGTAGTGGTTATTGATCTTGACTGCCGTTCAGGAGGTCGGGGTTCGATTCCCACTCGGTGCTGTGATTTACTTGCCAAGTAAATGCTCCTTCGCCCGGGCCAACCCATGTCATACGAGGGGAATTGAGGGTAGACAGAAACTCAAGAAGCATATCGGTGACTGTGCTAAGTATTGATTCCACAATACATCGGGGATGAAGTAAGTGTACGTTGGTCTTGTTCCCTAGCCGTTTACGCCCCGATTAACACAATTTATCCAAAATACTGTCAGTGTTTTGCAAGCTAGTAGGCAGTGACTACAGCGTAAGACGGTTATAACGAGACGATTCATAGACTGCCCAATACAGAATCGGGCATCTTCTGTGAGGAGAAGCCAGTCATCATTCTTTGAATTTGAAAACATTTAGATGGAAAATTCTTTAGGATTTGTTTTCCATCGTTTATATCTCGAACGTAAATCGCCGCTAATTTCCGTAACTTTTAGCGATGTGAAATTCCGTAACGATGTTATGTTGCAGCTTTTTTGCTGCAAAATTTGACAACTCTTGCCTTTAAACCAAGAACAAAGTGGCTGGGTGACGAACGGGGTTTCAAACTCGTGTGTATTTTGTAGAATAACCCAAAAGTAATTTTTTAAATGATTTTAATGTCCTATATAGGAGGGATTTCACAATTTATTCTTGATAGTAAGGCTTCTTTTATAAAAAAAAGCGAGGTTTTTTTTATCTTGTTTGTGTTTCTCGAAAAGTTTGTCGGAAGGGAATCTACATTAGGTTTCAGAATCTATTTTGATGGTAAGAAGACTTTCATTTCTTCATTTATCTCTCTTGTTCAAAAGGTTGGTTTGTTCAACGGAACGATTGCTGTATATAATATCAGAGCGTGTAAAGACGAATGCGTTCTAGATAGTATGTAAGTATAAACAGGCATTCAAACTTTTTAATTGATTTCCTGATTTCTAATGTACAAATATATTACCGTAGTTTCAACCATCTTCCTATATAGTACAAGGCAAACCCTTAGGATTTGCCGCATCTTTCGTGGAACTCGCATGTGATTGGTTCGAAAGTAGATATTATTTCGAAACTTTTTTTAAAAGGCCAATAAGGCCTGGCAAAAATTCTTATGACCTAAAAACTGACGTTAAGTAGGAAAATCTCTTAACCCTTAAAACGAGTAAAAAATCGACTGTTTTCAAAATTCGAATTCAACAAAAAATGATTGTTATCATCAGATGGGGCATGAAATTCTGAGCAAAAAAGTATATAGAATCTGCAACAAGTTAGTAAATAAGAAACTCCTGACGTATTAAATCTTAATACAGTTCTTAATTAGTTCTAAGGTTTTGCCAAATTTGAGCTTTGTCATCAATCTATAAATTTATGCTGAAATTTTAATAATCATTTTTGTTGCTATAGTGATAGTCCTGGAAAGCATTCTTCACCGGTTTGGCAATTGAAATGGATCGAACGCGATAAAGGAACTGGGGATGAAAAAGGAGAAGTGCTGATCTCAGCATCAGCTGATGGAAGAGTCACACAATGGTCCATCCGAAAAGGATTTGAATTCCTTGGTAAGTAAATTAAGGTCGGTCTCAACTTTCGCGCGACACGAGCGAAAACTTTTTGACGTTTTTGTAAAGCCATTGGTCGATTGAAAAATGAAGCAATTCCATTGGTCGAAATTGACGTAACGGATGAAAAAAGTAGAACTTCCTTCAACTTTTTTTTTGTTCGCGTAAAACTTTTTTATGGCGTAATCTTTTCTTCAGGCAAAAAAGGTTAAGAAAAAAACTGTCGCCCATCTCGCGCGAATATGGAGACTGGCCTTTACTAACCTTATTCTACAGGGTTTTTTTTGACTTACTTTCATAGTCCGTGATTATCCTGATAGTTGGGTAGATTTTTCTTCGGGGTTGCCAACCCACCTTATTGACCGATCGAATCATTTCACTTATTACACACATAGAATCCATCAACCAGTTCTGGAATCAGGAATGGGCTCTTCCAGAAAAAACCCGTTCATGGGGGATGGAGGATGAATTGTCCAGGGGGTAAATATGTGATGTCCAGGGGTCAATTTTGGTGTCCAGAGGGTTTAATTGATGATTGTCTTTGGGGTGAAAAATGAAAATGTCCAGGGGTAATTCATTGAAAAAATAATATATCCTCCACCCCCAATGAACGGATTTTTTCTGGAAGAGCCCAACCAGGGTTACGATTAAATATGCCTTTCACCAACCATTGAAAAAAGAGTCATTCTAAACATCCATTGTCTCTATTGCCTTTTTTGGACCTACCTTGGAGGTCCTTTAAATTAACCTTTGTCCGTCCGTCCGTCCGTCTGTTACCAGCTTTTCTCGAGATTGGCTCATTAGTTTTTTCTGATTTTTGGCACAAAGGTGCAAAATAGTGATGCCCAAAACCGGTTTTGTTTTTGTAGATCTGATGAAACTGAAGCGTCTTACAGCAACAAAACAACAAGGCAACCGTAACAAGAATAAGCAACCTGAAAACAGCCCGTCTGCTGCTAAAAAGAACGATGCGCTGATCTCTAGATATGCATCTTGTATGTGTTTCGCCTTTCATAACTCAGATGGAAATGTGTAAGTTGAATTTAGAATCCTTTCTATTTTTCGTCTGTAACTTTGAATACATTGCTAGTGAGGGCTGTACTGAGAAATATTGCCCGAGGTCAAGTAACGATCGAGCTTGCAACAAATGATGTCAACGCAGTGTTCATTTTCCTCTGAAAAAACTGATTGACAGATTTTTTAAAAGGGGCCGGCATTTACTTGAAAAATAATTTCAGAAAAGGTGCGTCAGCCGGGAATCGAACCCGGATCTATTGCTTGGAAGGCAACAATGCTAACCTTTACACCACCGACGCTTGAGAGATCTCAGAACATTCAAATATTTGTTCTAAAACCACCACAAACTCGTTAGTTCGATAAACTGTTCGAGGAAGGAAGTCATAAACAGTTTGTTAAAAACCACAAACTGTGTTTAAGCGATAAACAAAACATTGAATCTGAACTTCACTTTTAAAGGTTTTAGTTTTACATAAGTGCTTCTGTTTCATATCAGACCGGTGTCTCCTTTTGTTATACTGTGTTCGATTTTGTGCTGAATATACAAAAAATAGTTTTCCTTTCTTTTTTCTGCCCAATCTTGCTCCACATTCTTGTCAATTCCTTGTAAAAAAGCTCGTGAATTAAAATTGACGAAAATTTCTAAAAGAATAAGCACATCCAGGCTCAGCCAAATTTTAGGTGTTCTAATAAAAAAAACTTGTATAAGAACAATTAGGCTGAAATTTGGGAAAATAATAAGAATGTCGTAAGAACCTGCCCGACCTGAGAATTATTAGCCAAATTTGCTCAATATTATCTTAATTCATAAAAAACTTTCGTGATTGCAGGGGGGGTCAGTGTACTAGAAGGCGGCATGTATGTGCACTACAAGGTATTTTTCAAAACATGACACCCACCCACCCCTGAAGTACACCATACTACATGGAAAAATCCCGAAACCACCCCATACCCCCTATTTACTACCAGGTAGTACCTGGAAAAAAACCAAAACCACCCAATACCCCCTATTTACTACCGGGTACTACCTGGGAAAAACTGTACTCTTATTTTTTCAGTGTAAATTATATAAAACTTCTAATTTTTCCGATGGCACGGCGCTTTTTGTTTATTTAGTCTACACTTATCTGGCACCCCAGATGGTGAAATTTTCATCCGACACGCTAAAGCTCTGAAGGTCGGGAAAATTTTCAATATCTGGAAGGTTTACATTACGGAATTTTGCGAGACCGCATCAAGAATTTTGCAGCGGGAGGTCTGGTAACCCAGCCCTTGTTTTCGGGGATTGGCGGGTCTAACCGAAATATTTATAGGTTTACGCACAAGAGCTGTTGAACCTGACTGGGGGTGTGGCACATCAAAGGCCGACTATCATTCCTCTCCGATGGGAAATTGGCCCGCTCCTTTAAAGCTTTAGCGTGGGCAGCCGCCAATCCGCCATCGGAATATCAGATAAAGTCTATGCTAACTAATTCAGTGTTTTATGATTTGTTAAACTCCAAATCTATCAATCTCACCCGAAAGGTACTCTTTTAAGTAAGATAGCCAGAGAAAACCTATGTGATACCTTAATATCTGAGATATGTTAGTTTTTAAAAACGTGTTTTGTCCCCTTATTAGCATGAAATATTTAACATCGACTTTGTGACCCTTTCACACCCCAATTTTAGTATACAGGTAGTAAAAATCAGAATCGATTTTGGACTCAACACCCCTATTTTGGTACACAGGTAGTAAAAATCAAAATCGACTTTGGACCCAACACCCCAATTATAGTACACAGGTAGTACATGACAAATTTTTTTCTCAAACACCCACGCACCCTAGGATACATGCCGCCTTCTGGTACACTGACCCCCCCCCCCTGGTAATTGCAGTAATTCTTTTACTTTCCAACATTAAACTAGAACAGATTTGATCAATTTGGAAGGTTATAGTACGTTTAAGTAAATTAATTTCCAGAACACTAATAAGAACAGGCCAAATCAAGACGTTCTAATAAATAATAATACGTAGTTTTCATACTTTATTACCCTTGTTACCCTTATAAGAGGGCAAACAGTCGTTAGCCCATCATCTTTGAAATTCGTCTATTTAGCCTAAAATGGGTAAATTAGCCCAGCGAAATATTAATAATGGCATCTTTTTTTTCAACAGAAACAAAATTTTCCAATTTTCAAAGAATATTCTTATTCCTGTTCAGCCCCAAGAAGTATGGACTTTTTATCTACAATCAGTGCCATAGCATATTAGCAATTTTGGCTATTTTACCATTTTTTGAAAATTGAAGTTCGAGCGAGAATGTTAATTTCGGGCCTTCAGCTTGGTTTCATTGAATATTTTGATCTGGGAAGGAATTCTTTGGTTTCTAAGCTATATTTCAAGCCCTACCGGACCATTTTCAAACTTTTGGATCCTCAGAGAGTGTTAAGTCTAGCGTTAAAACTCAGAGTCAAAACTCGACCCTTCCAGCCTAATTTAGAGCGCCTCCAAGTTGTTTGTGGTTATAAAATTTCGTGTTGTTGAAGCGTTGTTAACAAGTTCACCTTTGAATCTTATTAATGCTTTGTCAAGGCCTAGCATTTCTCGCATTTCAAGATCGGTATTGGTAGCTATAGCTATGATATAGTGATATATCACGAGAGAGAGTTTTCACGGTCTCAATGGTTTGCATTTCAATCATAGTGGGGGTGTCGTCGAGAATTTTAGATACTGCGAGTATAGTTTGTTCCGATGGATTTATAAATTTCCCTTTTGTGCCAAGTATTTTGGCACTGATTGTAGGAAAGATACGAAAAGTCAACTAACGACAAAATTCGAAGAATACGGTTTTTTGATATATACTAATTGACACGATGAAATATTTCGTTCGCTATTTTGCAATACAGTGAACTCTTCTTTATTCGAATTAAAACGGGAAATTTTATTTATTCGAATTACAGAGGGATTCGAAATTATAGAAAACATTTTAAGAGTGTTCTTCCTTGTAGGGGACAGGAAATAAGTTCGAATTATAGAAAGATTTGAAGAGGCGAACCTTTTCAAGGCAAAAAAAGATTCTTAGAAATTTTGTGGATACTCCCTGAGAAATGGCAAAGTTTGCGAAAGCACCCAAAATATTTTCTCTTACCTTAAAAGTGAGGGTGGACAAACTAAAAAAAGTATTTTACCTCCTGGAAATGCTTCTTCGAATACCCTCTGGAAATGTTCGTCCACCCCCTGTATGGATATAAAATGGAATGGCCCATTATCTTCATGTACCGTCAACTGCTCTAACTTGGGACGATTGGTTGAAACATGGGACTGGTTGATATCTGGCCTGTATTTTCACTTACTTTTAAATCTCTTTGACAACAAATTTGTTTTGATAACTCCACCAGGTTTATCAATCATACTTCTTCGTTCCTCTTAGCGTGCACAGTCATAGACACTCGCGTGTGTTCTATTTAAAAGCCTACTCGGTACGAAAGAGAAATCGTTATTTTTTAATACGCCGTTCATTTACTCAAATCAAATTACTTTGGAGGTTCGATGAAATGATGGCCGAATTGCCGTCCTATGTTTTATCAGATGGTCCCAAGTATATTATGACGCTTCTTGAAACATACCATTGTGCAATTTTTTCTCTTCCATTTCAGATACATTGCAGGCACAGAGGAAGGCTATATACATCGTTGTTCATGCTCATACAATGAACAATTCCTTGAAACATATTCTGGACATAAGGTATGTGACATACCGACCTTAATCAGTATCCAAGGTTTGTCTATCTCAGACGGATTTCTGTCTCAATGAAACATATATTCTCAATTTCTGTACAGGGTGTCCCTAATTAAAGTATCGAGTCGAAACACAACTATGAGTAGAAAGTTTTATGTGAGTTTTCACAAAATTGTATTTTAAGCTCTCCCTCTTTTTTCTTTGTCATTACGATTAATTTATACGTTGTAACTACCTTTTGTAATAAGCCTATGTGATGGAGAACGTTCTTATATTTTAGCGATAACACACACACAAACTTTTCTACTCAATCGCATGTTCAAACTCGTTACTTTGATTAGGGACACCCTGTATAATACACAGGTTGCAAAATTAAAGTCTGAAGACAAATCACGCTTTTACTAGAAATTTTTATGTGCTTTTTACATGACATTTATTTCTAATTGGTTCGAATTTATTGGCACTAATAAAGTTATCAGCTGTAAGTTGTAAAACAAGTAACATGGGAATAAAATCACGTGAACTTCTTGATTAATCGCATGTTTTGACTGCATTGCTATAACTTTCGACCTGTGTATTCACCAAAATTTCAATCCGTCTCAATCGAAAAACCTTGCCTTAACCAATGTAGTTTAAAGAGAGAGCTTTCACTATAAAGTACAAACCCTTTGCAGGTCAAGTACAAACCATGAGCTAAGTTTTATCTTAACCATTGCTTATTTAATCCCCACCTGTCAATCAACCACTCCTTTATTCACTGCTATTCGTTCGTTCGTTCGTTCGTTCGTTCGTTCGTTCGTTCGTTCGTTCGTTCGTTCGTTCGTTCGTTCGTTCGTTCGTTCGTTCGTTCGTTCGTTCGTTCGTTCGTTCATTCATTCATTCATACATTTATTAATGCGTTCGTTCATTCGTCCATCATTTTGTTCACTCATTCATTATATTTCAGAGTTCAGTCATGTGGTCACCGTTCGACAGTTCATTTTTTTCCTGGGCTTCATTTTTCCATTTTTTTTTCATTCATTCATTCATTCATTTATATTTCAGAGTTCAGTGTACAAAGTCACTTGGTCACCGTTTGACAGTTCATTTTTCTTGAGCTTCATTTTTCCTTTTTTTTTCATTCACTCATTTATTCATTCATTTTATTCAGTTATTCATTATATTTCAGAGTTCAGTCATGTGGTCACCGTTCGACAGTTCATTTTTTTCCTGGGCTTCATTTTTCCATTTTTTTTTTCATTCATTCATTCATTCATTTATATTTCAGAGTTCAGTGTACAAAGTCACTTGGTCACCGTTTGACAGTTCATTTTTCTTGAGCTTCATTTTTCCTTTTTTTTTTCATTCACTCATTTATTCATTCATTTTATTCAGTTATTCTTTATTCTTCAGAGTTCAGTCATGTGGTCACCGTTCGACAGTTCATTTTTTTCTGAGCTTCATTTTTCCATTTTTCGTTCATTCATTCATTCATTCATTCATTCATTCATTCATTTATATTTCAGAGTTCAGTGTACAAAGTCACTTGGTCACCGTTTGACAGTTCATTTTTCTTGAGCTTCATTTTTCCTTTTTTTTTCATTCACTCATTTATTCATTCATTTTATTCAGTTATTCTTTATTCTTCAGAGTTCAGTCATGTGGTCACCGTTCGACAGTTCATTTTTTTCCTGGGCTTCATTTTTCCATTTTTTTTTTCATTCATTCATTCATTCATTTATATTTCAGAGTTCAGTGTACAAAGTCACTTGGTCACCGTTTGACAGTTCATTTTTCTTGAGCTTCATTTTTCCTTTTTTTTTCATTCACTCATTTATTCATTCATTTTATTCAGTTATTCATTATATTTCAGAGTTCAGTCATGTGGTCACCGTTCGACAGTTCATTTTTTTCCTGGGCTTCATTTTTCCATTTTTTTTTTCATTCATTCATTCATTCATTTATATTTCAGAGTTCAGTGTACAAAGTCACTTGGTCACCGTTTGACAGTTCATTTTTCTTGAGCTTCATTTTTCCTTTTTTTTTCATTCACTCATTTATTCATTCATTTTATTCAGTTATTCATTATATTTCAGAGTTCAGTCATGTGGTCACCGTTCGACAGTTCATTTTTTTCTGAGCTTCATTTTTCCATATTTCGATCATTCATTCATTCATTCACTTATTATTTATATTTCAGAGTTCAGTGTACAAAGTCATGTGGTCACCGTTCGACAGTTCATTTTTTTCTGAGCTTCATTTTTCCATTTTTCGTTCATTCATTCATTCATTCACTTATTATTTATATTTCAGAGTTCAGTGTACAAAGTCATGTGGTCACCCTTTGACAGTTCATTTTTCTTGAGCTGCTCCTCTGATTGGACATTACGTTTATGGCACATGGACAAACAAAACCCCATACTTCAGTTCCAGTCCTCCACTGTAAGTGTCTTGTTCTTTTGTTTCAAACAGAATTTATGTTAATTTATGCCGATAGTGTATTGTTTTTTTCCATACCACTGGGCAGAATTTATGCCATTTGGCATTCTTTGATGTTCCTTCTCTCGGCCGCCGATAGTCTTTTCTCAAACTTTTTTCCGCACTGCCCAGGCAAAATTTATGCCTTTTGGCATTCTTTCTCTCGACCGCTCTTTGTCTCAAACTTTTTCCGCACTGCCCAGACAAAATTTATGTTTTTTTGGCATTCTTTCTGTCGGTCGCCGATATCCTTTTTCTCAAACTTTTACCGTACAACTGGGAAGAATTTATGCCTTTTGGCATTCTTTCTCTCGACCGCTCTTTGTCTCAAACTTTTTCCGCACTGCCCAGACAAAATTTATGTTTTTTTGGCATTCTTTCTGTCGGTCGCCGATATCCTTTTTCTCAAACTTTTTTCGTACCGGCCAGGCAAAATTTATGCCTTTTGGCATTCTTTCTCTCGACCGCTCTTTGTCTCAAACTTTTTCCGTACCACTGGGAAGAATTTATGCTTTTTGGCATTCTCTCACTCTCTCTCTCTCTCTGCTGCTGATATCTTGATCGAGGACCTGATTAGAAATTTGAAATCATGCTGAAAAGATGGATTTAAAAAGAGCTTTTTAAGCAACAGGGTTGTCTTGTCTGCCAGAAATGCTTAGAAGTAGGTAAAAGTCTGGAAAACGTATAGAAATGTCTGGAAAACGTAGAATTCGAAGGAAATAGTATAATAAACTTTCTGGAAACTTTCATCCTGGTATTATATATGTAATCGTCAGCCGTGCAAAATTACTCGAATCTGATTGGTTTAGAGGAGTGCAATTAATCGTTAATTGCACTATTACCACTTTTTGCACTCTTCGGCGGGGGGACACTTTTGCCCCCTTATTCTTTTCTCTCCCAAGTCCTGTGTCAGAGACTTTTTTTTACTATATAATAAAAAACAAAGAAATTTTACGTTACAATAGCTTCTTTTAATTGAAAACAAAGAAAAATTACACTGCAATGTTTTCTTTTTAAACAAAAGAAAAAAAGGAGGTTTTCGAATGTTTACAAAAATATAAAAGTTAGAAAAAGATTCTTTTTCAAAACTATTTACTGTCGATTACCTCGGAATCGTATGTTTTGTCGTGCAATTAACGATTAATCACTCGTAACAAAGGAGAAAATACCGTAATTTGCACTCGTCCTTCGGACTCGTGCAAATTACTATTTTCTCCTTTGTTACTCGTGATTAATCGTTAATTGCACTCCAAACCATACGATTACTAGTACTAATCGTCAGCCGTGCAAAATTACTCGAATCTGATTGGTTTAGAGGAGTGCAATTAATCGTTAATTGCACTATTACCACTTTTTGCACTCTTCGGCGGGGGGGGGACACTTTTGTCCCCTTATTCTTTTCTCTCCCAAGTCCTGTGTCAGAGACTTTTTTTTACTATATAATAAAAAACAAAGACATTTTTTTCTTCAATATAAAAAAGAACAAAGAAATTTTACGTTACAATAGCTTCTTTTGATTGAAAACAAAGAAAAATTACACTGCAATGTTTTCTTTTTAAACAAAAGAAAAAAAGGAGGTTTTCGAATGTTTACTGATGATTACCTCGGAATCGTATGTTTTGTCGTGCAATTAATGATTAATCACTCGTAACAAAGGAGAAAATACCGTAATTTGCACTCGTCCTTCGGACTCGTGCAAATTACTATTTTCTCCTTTGTTACTCGTGATTAATCGTTAATTGCACTCCAAACCATACGATTACTAGTACAAATTCCAAAAATTACTGTTCCCTTTACACGTTTTTTTTTTATAAGAACGTCAAAAATTTTCGAAGCCTTCGGATGTTCTTAGTTTTTTGGATTTGAAGCCTAAAAATGTTCTTAAAATGTTCTTATTTTCAGCATTTTTTGAGCATTTTGATGTAATTTCTTAAGAAAATGCATGTTTTTAAGTCTCCAAAGCCTTGGAATGTTCTTAGAATGTTCTTAAATTTTTGGGCCATCGAAGCCTTATGTTCTTATATAGTTTGCTCTTATAAAAAAAAAACGTGTACTCGCAAGCAAATTTTTTAATTATATGTTCATTCTGATATTTCTCATTCTGTCGTATTCATCAATCTGGTCTTTCAAATGACTGTTCAGAAAAAACTGAAAACCTTCCTAATGGATAAAATGTTTGGAAAATATTTAGTATTTTTTCGGTTTGTGTAAACCGCAGGTTACAGGTCACAGGTTACAGGTTACAGGTCACAGGTCAGTGATGACAGGTTGACTCTAATGAATGTCATTGCAGAGGAAAATGTTTGGAAAACATAAAGAGTTATCAAAAACATAATTCTCAAGCAATTTCATCCATATAAAACCATTTCAAACATCAAAATTTAACCATGTGCTTTTATCGATCTTTCGCAGTTTGCGCCGTGTATAACGCAAACCAGAAAATATTTGAAACCATATTATACGTATAACAGGTGTATTACATATTGTAATGTTTGTAATGTTATATGATGGTTATATAATAAAACACATAGCTCTAAAACTACCTTCTCAGAGAACTCACGAGTTTCTGATTGGTGTAATTTTATATCCAGCCATATTGTTATCATCACATTCGGTATGCTAAATATTTTTGGTGTTTTTCTCTTGTAAGACATGATATTTCGTGATTCTGTCAATATTTTTGTCAAAAATTGTCATTAAGTCATTAAAATAACAATTGAATGATTAATTAGTTTCATCCTTCTAAAACCACTCTCTTAGGGACCTCACAAGCTTTTGATTGGTGCCGTTTTATATCCATTCACACTATCAACATCACATTCTGTATAATAAATATTTTTCGTACTTTTGTCTTTTGGCATCATATTTTATGATTTTGTCATTATTTTTGTAAGTAAGTGTCACTAGGTTGTTATTATATTCAATTGTCATTTTAAAATATCTAAATAACATCTATTACTTTTTGGACCTACCCCGGTGAAGGTCCTAGAAATTAACCTTTGTTCGTTCGTTCGTTCGTTCGTTCGTTCGTTCGTTCGTTCGTTCGTTCGTTCGTTCGTTCGTTCGTTCGTTCGTTCGTTCGTTCGTTCGTTCGTTCGTTCGTTCGTTCGTTCGTTCGTTCGTTCGTTCGTTCGTTATTAGCTTTCCTCATGATTGGCTCGTTAGTTTTTTCTGATTTTTTGCACAAAAATGCATAACTATAAACCCTCGAATGTGACGGAGCCCGCTTTTCAAAAAAAAAATTTTTAGGGCAAATTTGGGCCAAAAAACGGCTAAAAAACGGGTTTTTTGGACTTTGTGAAAAATAAGGTCGTTAATTTTTTCTAAAAAACGCATGTTTATCTATAAGAATCACTATTAATAAGCATACATCAATGTTCTTAGTCAAATAACTCAATTTTTTTATGAGATAGATGTGTTTTTTTGCTCATGAGGGCTTACTTTTAAAGAATATGTGTGTTTCGACATGAAATTTTGGTTGCTTGGCGTGTTTTCATAGAAAAACTGGCCAAATTCGATATTTTTTTATAAGCACATTATCAATTACTTAGGTATTAGCTTTTCTCGAGATTGGCTCTTTCATTATTTACGATTTTTTGCATAAAGATGCATAACTATAAACCCTCAAATGTGACGGAGCCCGATTTTTTGAAAATAATTTTTGGGCAAATCTGGGCCAAAAAACGGCTAAAAAATGTGTTTTTTGGACTTTGTGAAAATTGGATCATTAATTTTTTCAAATTTTTTGCAGGAAAGTAAGGTACCATCATAGGTAAAAGATGGTTCAAACAGATTTTTGCAAAAAAATTTGTTGGCTCAAAAAACGCACGTTTATCTATAAGAATCACTATCAATAAGCATACATCAATATTCTTAAAATTACTGAATTTTTTTGCTCTCGAACTCTTGAATATGAAAGAATATTTCAAGAGCATGAAATTTTGGTTTCTAAACGTGTTTTTTTATAAGAAACAAACAACTAATTTTAATAGATCGTCACTATTTGTGTTCTGAATGATTGTTTAATGGTCACGCTTATGTAGATATCAATTATTCATGATATGCACCATTGCAATGTCTTCCATTCCACCCAATAGTTGATTGGTTGCAAGTGACGTATTGACTGATTATACGTCACTTACAACCAATCAGCTGTTGGGTCCATGATGTAATGTCAGAAGACATTGCAGTGGTGCATATCATGAATATATGTGTTAAATAGATAACCAGGTAGGTCCATAAAAGTATCACTTGTTTGTAATTTAATGCGTTATGTATTGATGTTATGTTATGTATATGTCATGATATTAATATCTTTTTTCCAGTCTGCACTTTGTTGACCTGTACCTGTGACCTGTAACCTGCGACCTGTAACCTGCGGTTTACACAAACCGGTATTTTTTCAAAATGTCTGGTAAATTATTGACATTCTCAAATAAAAAAAAACTGGAAAATTGTTTGGTGGCGTAGGGTTTGAAGCGCTTGGAATATTGAAACAATGAACTTAAATTACCAAACGGTGCAAAATACAGGGTGTCCCGAAAAAAAGTATCGAGTCGTACCACTTCTATAGAAATAAAGTTCTTGTGTGTGTGTTACACTAAATTTCCAATTTCTATCAAAGTTTCTTTCTTGTGTCATATTAATTGTCAGGAGACATCTTTTACGAATAACTTTTACAAAAAACAATTCTCAAAAACTTTAACGTCATGAAAATTGTAAAGAAAGTTAGTTCTTTTTAATCATAATGACTGTTATAAAAACAATTATTGTGTTGGTGTATATTTTCTTCCATTTTGTTAAACACACGCAACAACCTTCTACTCAGAATCATGTTTGAACTCGATACTTTTTTTCGGGACACCCTGTAAAGGAAATTTAGATCGACAGCAAAACTTTGAAGGGAGAATGAAATCTGGAAAGTGCAAAAATATTCGCCTACCTTTAATATACAAGTTTTTTTAATTTCAAAAAGTTGTTTTGAGAACTAAACTGTATACTAAATGGATACTGTAATTAGTCAGCCCAGGTGACTCTTCAAATCGGTTCGACGATTTTTTTCCCGCTGGTCGTCGTCGTTAAGACTTTAAGTTTTAATTCCGATTTCGGATTATTTTCGGGAAACAGGATTTCGGAATTACTTAGCGCGCAAAAATAATTTTTTCTTAGTAAGATAAAATAGGACGAGACAAACACATAACATAAAAAGACGCGTATAATTAAGAATAAGAAAACAAGCAACATGCTGAATGGACCTACCTAATGATTAACATCAGATGAAAATAAGAAAAAAGTGACAATAATTGTACAAAAATTCAGAATGGAAAAATAAAGCTTGTGTGTTGAATAATGTAAAATGGTAAAAAGGAATGTCCCCAAATACGAAGATCACTTAAACCATTCAGACCCAAAAAACCTTTTAAGCTGTTTTTGGCCCAAATTTGCCCAAAAAAAATTTCCTTAAAAATCTGGCTCCGTCACATTTTGGGCATTGTCATTTTGCATCATTGTGCAAAAAATCAGAAAAAAAATATGAGTCAACATTGAGAAAAGCTATATTTTCTTAATTGGTTAAAGGGAATTTCCCCAAAATACGAAAATCCGTCTTTTAAGGCGAATAAGAATTTTCCAGGAAAAACCACTTCAGTCATTCTTTAAAGAATCTTGCCCTCCATCTTTGTACAAAAAATCGGAAAAAAGTAATGACAGAATTTTGCACAAAGTCCAAAAAACCCTATTTTTAGGTAGTTTTTGGCCCAAATTTGCCCAAATATATTTTTTTTCGAAAATTGGGCTCCGTCACATTTTAGGCATTGCCATTTTGCATCATTGTGCAAAAAATCAGAAAAAAATAATGAGTCAACTTTGAGAAAAGCTATATTTATTTGGTTAAAGGGAATTTCCCCCAAAATACGAAAATCCGTTTTTTAAGGCGAATAAGAATTTTCCGGGAAAAACCACTTCAGCCATTCTTTAGAGAACCTTGCCCTCCATCTTTGTACAAAAAATCAGAAAAAAGTAATGACAGGATTTTGCACACAAAGTCCAAAAAACCCTATTTTTAGGTAGTTTTTGGCCCAAATTTGCCCAAATAAATTTTTTTCTCGAAAATTTGGCTCCGTCACGTTCTGGGCATTGCCATTTTGCATCATTGTGCAAAAAATCAGAAAAAACTAATCAGCCAATCCTGAGAAAAGCTGGTAACAGACGAACGAACGAACGAACGAACGAACGAACGAACGAACGAACGAACGAACGAACGAACGAACGAACGAACGAACGAACGAACGAACGAACGAACGAACGAACGAACGAACGAACGAACGAACGAACATGAGTTAATTTATAGAACCTCCACCGGGGCACTTATTAAGTGACTTTGCTTGGAGACTTGTGTTACCTTGCGCGACCAAGGAGACCGATATTTCACTGTCTCTGAGAGTGTCTATCTATACAGGCCTTAACTTATGAAGTGACTTTGCTTGGAGACTTGTGTTACCTTGCGCGACCCAGGAGACCGATTTTCACTATCCATGAGAGTGTCTATCTTTACAGGCCTTAACTTATTAAGTGACTTTGCTTGGAGACTTGTGTTACCTTGCGCGACCCAGGAGACCGATTTTCACTATCCATGAGAGTGTCTATCTTTACAGGCCTTAACTTATTAAGTGACTTTGCTTGGAGACTTGCGTTATCTTGCACGACCAAGGAGACCTATTTTGAATTGTTAGATTACAAGTGTAATGAGAGCGCATAGAAATAAAGCATATGCACGTCTGACGTTTCGGAAAAGTAAGACTTGAAAGTCAGTCAATTTACGAAATTTACCACAGTGAAGAAGACTTTGACGAATTGCTTAGATCTAACAATGCATGCACGTCAGACGCTTTGGAAATGTTGGACGTGAAAGTCCGTCAATTTCGAATTTGACGGTAGTGAAAACCCGACGATTTCAGGTCTACATACATTGTGAACTTGCCCTCTGATATAAACTAGACAGGTTCGAGCTGTGAGTCCAATTTTGGACTCACATTTTTAACAGTTGAACAAGCGCAGGACTCACTCACTGAATAAAAATGAGTAAACGACTGGACCACAAAAAATCGCGCTTTTTTCTGAGGCAGTTTGAAAAGAGAAACTAAAACAAGCTTTCATTGGCTAATTCATGAACTGTCATTTTGAGGAGCGAAATTCAAATTCAATACAGCAATGGTATTAATTTGTTTCACCGACTTCTCCTTTGGACGGATCCCACTATGCACCACTACTTTTTCGTCTGAACGTTTCAAGCAAATAGATACGCTCTTTCAAGCTTTTCAGATTTTAACAAAGCTAGATTTCTTATTTGTACTTCTAAGCTTTTTGGGCTGACTTTCCAGCGCAGCTGGTTTATTCTTATAAATTTCGAATTAAACTCGGCTACGCCCAGTTATAATGAGTAATGGAAGTATCGAAAGTGCCAATTATTTTTCAAAATTCTGAAAATTAAAAAAATGAGATATTTTATAAATTTCAATATTTGAAAAATGAAATTTGAGAGCTGTTTATAATTTTGAAATTTTGAAGGTATGGAAAATGTCCAGACTCCAATCTTTGTATCAAAAGTGCCAACTTAATGATTTGTTTTTAATTCAAGCAAAATCTTTGATATTTTCTTTAAGTTTGAATTTAGCAGTTCAAATATGTTTATCTGTTCCGAACTTTTTACTTGACCACTTGGCGATTTTTCTGCGGAACTCATACTGTTGAAAGCATGTAGTTTACATATGTTTAGTTGCCGTGTCCTTTGTAATTTGTAGCTTTCCATGGAATTTACGGTATGTACAATGCTTTCATTGGTTGAATACTCAGTGATCATTAATTGACTGTATTCTTTGAGAAATTGACACACGTTTGGAAGTTCTGCCTTACCCTAAAGGACAGGACAATAAAACTCTTTCCTTACTCTTTAGGACAATAAAAAAGATAGGACCCTTCATGGTAACATTTAAGGCTCTGCTTTTGACTAAAACATTATCTATTAAACGATTTTAACCAAATTGTGATAAGGATTTGATTTTCATAGGACAGTTTAGTTGAGGATGATTTTAATCCCATCAATCATACCGTTAACTCTGCTTAAGGGATTACTACAAGAACAAAGCGGGAACTCCCCCTAACATCCGGATACTTCAACTAAGTTCATACATTTGATTTTCAAATTTCGATACAATGAAAAAAAGCATAAAAACTAAAGTTTGAAATCATCAATAATTGCTTTGGCACTTTTGATACAATTAGGATTTAGGTGATCTTTCAATTTCCAAATTTTGAAATTCATTTTTTAATTTTCAAAATTTAGAAAAATACTTGGCACTTTCGATTAAAGCCGGAACTATTTAAAAATCGCCGGAACAACCTATTTTCGCCGGAAAGACAGTATTTCTTGAATTTCTCGAGCTGTACTTTATATTTTTTTTATGAAATTTTGCACACTGATGCAAAATGACAATACCTAAAATGTGACGGAGCCCGATTTTGAAAAACATTTTTTTCCGGCTGAAAATGCCGGAAATATGCCGGAAAAACCGGATTTTTTTGACATTTTCTCGAATTTTCATCCTTACTTTTTTTCTGATTTTTTGCAGAAAGATGCGTATTCGCAATGCTCAAAACATGACCGAGTTCGATTTTTTTAGAAAATTTTTTTTCCGGCCGACTATCGCTGTTCAAGTCTGGCATGAATTCTTTAGCCAACAAAAATTGGATATGACTTATAAATAATGTTCATCTCTGTTCTATCTTTTCAAGCTTCTCATTGCATTTTCTTACTCTTTGGCAATTTTTCTGTTTTTATCTGATTCTCATTGTTAGGTAATTCCGTTATTTCGTTATTTTTTATTCTCATTGTTAAGTTACTTTTAGATCTGCCCCCGATAAAATTTTATCACATCTAATTCCAAATTTCACCATTCCTTTTAACAGGTATTTTGAACATTGTTTCAATTTTACACGTAGGTTTTTTTTTTTCATTTAAGAACAAACTTTATAAGAACATCAGGCTTCCTAGGTCAAAATCTTAAGAACTACAAGTTAAGAACATTTTAAGGCTTTGCTGGCTCTAGAATACACAATTTCTCAAGAAATCGCACAAAAATACAAACGAAATTATGAAAATAAGTACATTTTAAGGACATTTTTAGGCTTAAAACTCAAAAAGTGAAGTGACTTCCAAAGGCTTCGGAAATTTTGGATCTTATAAAAAACGTTTTACAAAAAAAACATTTGAAAGACATATGGCTTGAGACAAGACTGGGTAAAAACCAAACTGGGTCCAATATTTGGTGTTTATGTTTTAAGCATTGCAATGAAAAATCATAAGTATTTCATTATTTTAAAACAGTAAACAGTACGGGGCGTAGGGTAAAGATTACAACTTTGTTGTTGTGTTGGGGAGGCTTCCGATAATCCGGTTTTGCCCAGTGTTCCGGTATTGAAAGACCGAATTTCCGATTTTTCTTTAGGTGTACAAACTTTTGTGAGCAGAAACTTTCACGATTTTCGCGAATTTTGGTCTTTTTCGCGAAAGTTAATGTCTTTGAAAATTCTTAGCAGGGTAATTCGCGAAAGTTTATGCTGGCGAAAAATTCTTTGAAAAACTTGGAAGTCTATAAACTTCGAAATCGTAATAAATGTAAAATTTTCAGCATATTTTTAGACTTTTAGGCCTTTTTAAAGTAAAAGAACAACCGTTTTTATCGAATTGAAGGAACATTTATCCTTTTTTAGCCAATTTTCGTTTGAAAATTTCTCATTTTTTCCGAAGATTCGCAAAAGTTCATACTCGCAAAAAATATTTTTTCCTCAAATTTGCGAAAGTAAATGTCGTAAATTTCGCGATTTTTCTATTTCGCGAAAGTTTCTGCTCGTGAAAGTTTGTACGCCTAAAGTAGTTGACTGTTTTTTTGAGAATTTTTTTTCATCGGTATGCCGGTATTTTATGAATAAATAAATTACCGGTATTTCTGTTATTTTATACCCTTGAAAGACCCCCCACTTTTGTAGGGAGTGTTTAAATAATTTACGATAAATTAAAGTTACTAAAATACGATTAACAAAAATGCCCATTAGTTCTTTATTATATTTTATTGTAGCCTTTTGTTATTGTGAATTGCTTAAGTACTAATATATTTTTTATATCTGAAAAGAAATTTTTCCATTGTCGACTTTTTGGGGTTTTTTTTGGACAATAGAAACTCGGTAAAAAACGAGGTTTAAAATTAACAAGACGCCTTTTTCTCTTGTGTATGTGACAAAGATTTATTGTTTTAGGTAGCAGCTGGCTAAGATAGAATCAAAATAAGAAAATTTAAGGCTTGGGGACACGAGGAGTTTTTTTTCACGTTGGTGCAATGCAACATGCTCTGTCCACCAACACAAGAAAAAAGTGCGTGTCTCATGGTTTCTTTTTTTGTTTCATGGGACAAAAAGTGAGGGATTTACGATACCCAAAAAACACGCTGATTTTGTCCCTTGGACAATGAAGCAAAATTGATTCGAATCAATTTTGCTTCATTATTGATAGAAAGAAAAATGGGTGGAGACACGAGAAAGCGTTTCAGGTTGGTGGGATGGAGCATGTTGCATTGCACCAACGCGAAAAAAAATTCTCGTGTCCCCAAGCCTTTACATTGGAGTCTCCATAACTCGAACTTGAACCAGCACGCAGGGAACATAAATTTGTCCGAGTTAAGGAAATTTCGGTTTGAGGAATAAAGTTTAAATAAGGTATAGTTAACTGGAAGGACCTTGGGGGTTTCATGGTTGGCGGAGGAGCGGAATCGGCCCTTTTTTCGGACGAAGTGGCAGAATTTGGCGAAAATTCAGCGAAGCCGAATGTTCCAGCGAAGCCTAATGTTCTTATATGGTTTGTTCTTATAAAAAAACGTGTATCCTTCCTTTATCGTCTCGCGTTCTTTCTTCAAAGTCTTTACTTACATGTGTTTTTTTATAAGAAACAATAAATATTGGCTTAAAATATTAGATGTTCTTAATACCCTTAGTTTCTTTACTTAAAAATTTAAAAATGGGTTTAAAATCTGCTAAAATCAGTACTTTTTTAGTAATTCTGAAATCTGATGCTTAGGATTGTTCTCAATTTGTTCTTAGGTTTTGGTCAATTTTCAGCCTCGTGTTCTTATAAATAAGGCGTGTATTTTGAAATTAAATGTAAGTCATGGTCATATGTGAGTTTATAAGCTTATGATATGATCCTTTTATTTTCTTCTTCATTTCTTATTGTTACCTTTAGTGGTCCCCATTTTTCTAAGAACAAACTATATAAGAACATAAGGCTTCCTTCGATGGCCAAAATGTTAAAAACAAATTTAGAAGATTTTAAGGCGTTGCGGACCCTAGAACGCCAAATTTCATAGGAAAATGAACAAATATACTTAAAAAATAGCGAAAATAAGAACATGTTAAGAACATTTTTAGGCTTAAAACTCAAAAAGTTAAGAACACCCTAAGGCTTCATAAATTTGGGATGTTCTTATAAAAAAACGTGTAATGATCCCCACTTCTCATTCTCCGACATTTTTTCACTTCGAATTCCAATTCTCTCAATGAATTCAACAATGACTATTAGTCCAGTAGAATTTTGAGTCGACCTAGAAAAAATTTTTATAAAAGGTTTCTATATACCGTTGGAAAGATAATTTTATCAGCTTTCGAATGTGGGGTTGAGTCAATTTTTTCGTCATGGGGAAAAAAAGTTATGGACAAAAGAGTGACAGGTAGTAAAAATCAAAAATACCGACAATGAGTTTTTGGACTATATGTCTACTTCCATTATGTTTTTTAAGGGCTACTTAGACCACACATTATATTGACGAACAATATTTGACAATATCGATTTCGGACCGTAATGTACGGAGTAAACAACAAGTGCTCTATTATAAAAAGGAATTTTCTTTCTGTAAACAATCCCCCTATATTACTGGAATATTGTAAATCGAGCTGGCAATATATTGCGGACACCTTTTCAATATATTGCCGGCATTCAGCAAAATGTTATCAATATATTGCCTGGCAATATATTGTGTAGTGTATGTAGCCCTTTACAGTTTTTTTCAATAAATCTCTTGTCACCAATACGACGGTTGACTAAAATATCTAGTAAGTTATAATTATCACATACACGTTTTTTTTTTATTAGAACACCTAAAATTTGGCTGAGCCTGGATGTGCTTATTTTTTTTAGAAATGTTCAGCCTAAAATGTTCTTAAATGCGTCTTAATTTTTCAGACTACTCTGAATCGACAATATCATGCAAAATAAAAAGCACTTAAAATTGGTAAAATTTGGACAATATTTGACTCTCGATTTTAGAAAATCCATCCCTAAGTTCGGTTAAAACTGCTTGAAAAGAGAAAAAATTGTACTTTCCTGTCTTTTTTTTCCAAACTGAGGCTGGGCATGTTCTTACGATGTTCTTAATTTTTTGACGAATTTCAGCCTCAATGTTCTTATAAACTGGGTTCTAATAAAAAAAAACGTGTACCGAGTACAATATGATTTTCAGAAGAAGAAGTTCAGAATTATCTATATTTCCCGAGCCTTTAGGTGAGGAAAATATAGAAAACTCTGAACGAATTCTTGATATGCGTAAGTCATTTTTCTAGCGGAAACATCCGAAAAAATCCGGGATTTGACCCCTCTTTGTTACTAAAAATAGAAACACGGAGGTCAAAATCCGGCGTTTTTCGAGTGCTTCCGTTAGAGAATATAACGTCATCTTGACTTACGCATATCAAGAATACAAAATATGATTTCTCGCTTACCAGACCCCTTTTTGGAACGCAGTCTTGTATTTGTACGGTACAATATGTAATACAGCATTTTATGTACGCGTTGTTAGTCAATCAGATTGCTCATATTTTTCATGTCGACAATAAATAAATAAAAAAATATATGGTAGAGAAGACATTGACAATGAATATAACAGCATCGACTACCATTTTACCGCTCGTTCCAGACCCCTCGTCACAAGACCACGTGGCAAAATATGCCGGCTTATTCATACTCATTCAATGTGTATCACTGATGCTATCTTTGGCTGTCCAATTCGCTATCCACAGATCTCGTCTCCATGACAACCAATATCAATTAATCCGTTATTCGTCTATCGCTGATTCGCTTTACGGATTTTCGACTATGATAATCGCGATGGTTGCAATTTTACAACAAGATTATCAACAGCCAAACAAAACACTTTTTGTGACGCTAAATTGTTTCACTTATCTGTCGAACAGTTTATCACTAATATTTAGTGCACTGATCTCGATTGACCGTTGGATCGCTGTTAAATATTGTTTGAGGTAAGCTTTTGTTGAGAATTAGAGGAATACAATTATCGACCTTAAGGCCGGTCTCTACTTGTCCGCGCTGCGATCGCACCTTCTGGCGCGCGCTACATTTTTATGATGTAATCTTTTTTTCAAGCAAAAAGCATTGAATCCAAGCAGTGCGATCGCAGCGCGTGTAAGTAGAGACCGGCCTTTAGGGCGTGAGGAGACCAGGTTCGGGATTACCAGGGAAGAATGGCGTTAATTAAAATGCATCAAGTCGTTGCAATCACATTCTCATAGACAACAAATTTTGACGTCATTTCTTTGAAATTGAGTACCAGTCGGCTGATAGGTATATGTATATATAGTTAACTTTCTCTACTTCGATCTTCAAGTGACCAAAAATTGTCTTCGGATTATAGAAAGATTCGAATCCCAGAGGGTAATTTAGACTACTTTCCAGCTGAAGGACCAGCATTTTAGTTCGAATTACAGAAAGATTCGAATAGTAGAGGTTCGAATTAGAGAGAGTTGACTGTAGGTTATAAAGGAGATGAGGATAAATTTTTCTAAGATATTTCACGATATTTTACGAACAGAGAGTGTTTTTTAATAAACCACTTTCAAGCTAAGGGGACTAATGCACGAGTTCGAATTACAGAAAGAATCGAATATTGGAGGTTCGAGTTAGAGAGAGTTGACTGTAGTGTAACCAGAGAAAAGCGAAACAAAATTGAGATGGCGATATCACTTAGTGCCTTGCGGGGGGGGAGGAGCTATCTATTTTTCTGTGTTCGTTTTGTACGTAATATATACGTAGAGTCTGCTAAATGACGCGCCTTACGCGCCCACGCGCCCTCATATTTCTAACGCGCCTTCGCGCCTAACGCGCCTGACGCGCCTCGAAAATTTGACGCGCCCTATGATTTCGACGCGCCTTGAAAATTTGACGCGCCCTAGAATTTCGACGCGCCTTGAAAATTTGACGCGCCCTATGATTTTGACGCGCCTTGAAAATTTGACGCGCCCTATGATTTTGACGCGCCCTAGAATTTCGACGCGCCTTGAAAATTTGACGCGCCCTAAGATTCTGACACGCCTTAGGGTTTTGATGTGCCTTAAGTTTTCGACGGTTTTGACGGACGGAATAATGGGACCGGTCTAATCATACATGGTTGGTATATAAAAGAATGCCGGCTAACCAAATGGCTTTTGCTAACCAAAATGATCATTTCTTAAGAGATTAGCCTAAAGTCGACCCGTTCCATTTATCGGCTGTACACTTTATGTACGAGTCTGCTAAATGACGCGCCTTACGCGCCCACGCGCCCTCATATTTCTAACGTGCCTTCGCGCCTAACGCGCCTGACGCGCCTCGAAAATTTGACGCGCCCTATGATTTCGACGCGCCTTGAAAATTTGACGCGCCCTAGAATTTCGACGCGCCTTGAAAATTTGACGCGCCCTAGAATTTCGACGCGCCTTGAAAATTTGACGCGCCCTATGATTTTGACGCGCCTTGAAAATTTGACGCGCCCTATGATTTTGACGCGCCCTAGAATTTCGACGCGCCTTGAAAATTTGACGCGCCCTAAGATTCTGACACGCCTTAGGGTTTTGATGTGCCTTAAGTTTTCGACGGTTTTGACGGACGGAATAATGGGACCGGTCTAATCATACATGGTTGGTATATAAAAGAATGCCGGCTAACCAAATGGCTTTTGCTAACCAAAATGATCATTTCTTAAGAGATTAGCCTAAAGTCGACCCGTTCCATTTATCGGCTGTACACTTTATGTACGCTTTATTAGTCTATTTCATAGAATTTGTGCATGCTACACGTTATTTCTATCCAATTTACAGGGGAAAATGCACAAATTTGTCCCTTCACAGAAAACCCAACTTTTTGTAATCATCTTTGACTTGGGAATTTTTGAAAAGTTTTCCATTGTCGCTGTCTTTGTTAAATGTACACCTCAATTTGGAAAAGAGTGATTTAAAATAATAATTTGATTACTGCAGTGACGTAGAAAAAAATCATGTACTGAAAACACGAATTATGGCTTGGTAATAAAATACTCGGGAAAAAAAGGTTTGTATCCTCAATCGCTCATAGAACGACACTGGGATAAGAACAACATTCTTTATGAGACATGGAGATCAGAAAACTCTGATCTTCAAATTACTGATCTTCATTACTAAGTAACTGAGCTTAGGTAGTGTCAAATTATCAGGGCGCGTCAAATTATCAGGGCGCGTCGATTTTTTAGGGCGCGTCGATATTTTAGGGCGCGTCAAATTATCTGGGCGCGTCAAATTTTTAGGGCGCGTCAAATTATCAGGGCGCGTCGATATTTTAAGGCGCGTCAAATTTTTAGGGCGCGTCAAATTACCAGGGCGCGTAGGCGCGTGGGCGCGTAACATTTTAGGGCGCGTGGGCGCGTAAGGCGCGAAGGCGCGTTAAAAATATGAGGGCGCGTGGGCGCGTAAGGCGCGTCATTTAGCAGACTCTATATACGAAGTATGTGTAATGTAGTTTCTCAAATTATAAAGAAAAAAAAACTTGAGAATTTGTACTTGAGATTACAAGAGCAAAAATGTCTCTAACTCATAATTTAACCCGCTCATTTTAAATCAATCTTTTCCAAGGTACCATATATTCATCAACAAACCGAAAATCCATGCTCTCATCTCAATCATCACAATATCAAACGTATTCGTTTTTTGCTGCATGTTCTATATGGATGACCAAATCAACAATAAAATGACTCACAACCGCCATATATACATCACTCCCCTCATTATGGCTACCGCGACAGTTATACGGGCCGTGTGTGTGGCAATCATGATCCTTTTAGGCCGGATGACGATTCAATGTCGAAACCAGAGCGAAATTCGGATCCGTAACATGAGTATCCCACACGGTGTCGAAGCGGAACAGTTAGGAGTGTTAACCGTTTTACGACAAGGCGTCAAAGACGTACTCAAAGTCAATTTATGGACGTGCGTGTTCTTACTACCAATGATTTTCGTGTCGCTTTTGATTTTATCGGGACTGGGAGCATACTTTGGAACATTAATTTTCGAAATAAATGCAATTTGCGTGACCATTTATACCTTGGCGAGCCCTATTATTTATTTGTCTTGTTTTTCCAAAATAAGAGTATTTTGGACTCGATTGTTCAGAAGGCAAAGAACAGAACCAGAGGACTGATGTAGGATATGCACCACTGTTTTGACTTTAGAGATTTTTAAACACAAAGAGAATTTGTTTCAAGTTTACCATGGTTACATGAAGAAAGCAATACAGAGCTGTTGATGAAGGTCATAACCTACCTTTCCAAAAGAAAAAGTTTAACAACTGAACCCAAAACAAGCAAATCAATCCAAAGAAAAAATATATACGACAAAATCAATAGTAAATCATTGATGTAAATAGTTCAAAACAAATGCTCGAATACTACCACTATTAGTACGGTATATGTAATAAAGCATTTTCACATGCACAGATATCTTATATAAAACACTTGATGTAGCCACTCTGTCCTTAGCTTGAATTAATGATTGTGCGAGCCTTTTGTTAATTTATATGTGCTGTATAATGTCTGTATAATGCCCCCCACCCCCAGATGTAACTCTGATCATAGTCCGTATAAAAAACCCTGGAATGGAAGCCTATTGCTGTAACTTTTTGTTAACTTTTTCCTTTGTTAATAACGATTATAAGTTTTGATTACGTTACCAAATGCTCCTCTTGAGATTGGTTCAAAAGTTGATCACATGATCAAAAAGTGAGCAAAACAAACTAATTTCTCAACGCAAGTTCAAGTTCGCAACAATAGAAAGAAACAAATGGCTTCCAGACCGGGGTTTCTTATACGGACTATGCTCTGATCACGAAACCATGCAATTTTTGTCTCCAATTACGATCATGCATGGAGGTATAAAGAAACAGGAGAAGTATGCTATTGTAGCCATGCTCGCCCTACGATTAAAAAATTACGAGGTATGCATGCTCATAATCTCATATATCGTGCATTTTTAATGAGCTCTTTTGTTGATAGGTGAAATCTTATTGGCTAACTCAAGTGTCGGAAATAAGATGAGACGAGATTCATTGTTTCTGACATCGGCGTAAGAAAATATTCGGACTAAAACAGGGCCTGTAAACTTTGCAATCCTTCATCAAATGACAAGATTTTTCGATCAACATTTTCTTCAAGGTGAACTCTATTGCTTAATACTTTCCTCCAAAATTCTCCAGCGACTTTTTGTCTACAAGTTGGGTCTGAAATTGTGTATGCTTATAAAGAACTTTTCATTTTCTGGCTGGAGAAAATATCTTTTCAAAACAACATTTAATGGATGACAAAATTGAACGCAAACTTATTTCGTGGAGCTAAATTTTATTTTATTCTCGTATATTAGAAGACTAGAAATTTTCGATGCTGATAGTAAGAATGTTCAGAGCAAACTTGAGTTCTACTAAAAAGTCGTATTTCATCGGGCGAGCCTAGAATTTCTTTTGATTTATTACATAAAAGAAATCAAAAGACTTTAACGACCAATTACCGACAAATTCATCTCCTGTCTTTCTTTATACCTCTATGGATCATGCAAATCAGCAAAACAAATGGACAATCACGCATCCCTTCGTCCAAACCATTTATCAAGGCTCAAAAATCTTTCAAATCACGATCACGTTTTGACCTCTCATCGCGCAATCACGAAGAAAAAATTTCCAAATCACGTAATCACGCTGCAAAAAATTCTCTATCACGTCATCATCGAAAACCGCTTGGGTGGCCTCTATAATGTGGAAAAAATCAAAATGTTCCAAAATCATCTACGGAAACCAACATTTTCAATCCTTCCTACACAGAACAGAATAAATTTGCGTCAGCCGGGAATCGAACCCGGATCTATTGCTTGGAAGGCAACAATGCTAACCTTTACACCACCGACGCTTGAGAAAAAAATCCACTATTTAAGTTTTTAAACAACTTTGAGCAACCCTGTTAATGGGTTTCCTGACCTCAACAGTTTAAACAAACATTGAAACCACATTTAACTGTTTTAAACTTGTTAACATTATAGAATTTAAAAAACTGACGATTTTTAAAAGTTGAATTGAACAAACTATAATATATAATATACTGAATTGACACGGACGTGGAGCAAGATTGGTCAAAAAGAGGAAAAAAATCATTCTTTTTATATCATATCATCAACATATAACACTAGGCAGACACTATGTCCTGATATGAAATATGTGCCTGATATGAAACGGGAATGCTTATTTGGAAATTAAACCTTTAAGCAAATATGGAGGCTTTTCAGGGCTGGCAAATGACATAATAACATAATGTTGCAAGATTTATATTTGGACATAATACACGTTTTTTTATAAGAACAAACTATACAAGAAAATAAGGTTTCGATGGCCAAAATGTCAAGAACAAGTTAAGAACATTTTAAGGCTTTGCAGACTCTGAAACACCCGATTTCTTAGGAAAATGGACAAAAATACTACTCGAAAAATGGTAAAAATAAGAACAATTTTAGGCTTAAAACTCAAAACTTAAGAACATCCCAAGGCTTCAAAAATGTTGGATGTTCTTATAAAAAAACGTGTACCCAACATCTTGTAAATCTCTTAAACCCTTCCAATGGTTTTAACGAAAAAAACTTTTCTCGAAACTGTTTCTCTCCCAGGCCTTTACTACTTATGATACATGTTTTTTTCTATAAGAAGAATAGGAGGCGCATAGTTTTTGTTATAAGAGAATCAAACTCGAAACATTTTAGAGGGGCTGCAGTTTTCAGGCCGATTCGCATCCTTTGTAACAAAACAAATAACAGAATTGTTTGCAGCCTTTAGACCTTTACATAAATTACGTCACTAACATCACTTGCCTCGTTTTCAAACAATTACTATGGTAATTATGTCCATTGAGACATTAGATGTTTTTTTAAGAATAGAAAGTAGTTTGAATAAAATCTGCTGGGAGTTAATCATCACCATGGCAATAATTTCAAAACGAGGCAAGTGATGTTCGTGACGTAGAAAAGGTCTATTAGAACGGTGACTCAATTTTGGCCTTTATAACTTTATAACAAATTTGCTGCAAGACATCGTCAAAGGGAAATGACCGACTTGAAAACAGCCAATTTTCATAAAATTTTACACTCTTTTTTTAACGTTAGCTACGAGAGACGTGGAAACTTCTTCGCTCCATAGATATAGGTAGGCCGATGAATTATCTGATATTCCGATGGTGGATTGGCGGCTGCCCCACGCTAAAGGCCAATTTCCCATCGGAGAGGAATGATAGTCGGCCTTTATCCCCAGTCGGGTTCAACTACCCTTTGCGCTAGGTTAGGTTACCAGACCTCCCGCTGCAAAATCCTTGACGCGGTCTTGCAAAATTTCGTAATCTAAACCTTCCATGTTGAAAATTTTCCCGACCTTCAGAGCTTTAGCGTGTCGGATGAAAATTTCATCATCTGGGTGCCAGATAAGCTGATGGGTCCCTGGGGGAAGTGCCTTACGCTGCGGTATGACTGAAAAGGTTAAGAAGTTGAGAATAACTTTAGCTTTAGATTTTGGACTTGGTTAATTGTCAAGGAAGCGCTATAGCGAAAAGTGAATATCAGTATACCAGTATAATAGTAATAAATGAATTTCTGATTACATCAATTGTTTACATTTTGATTTCGGGGTTTACCCAGGTTTGCCTTGCTTTCTTCAAGCTCGATTTTGAAAGGTGTTCAAATCTGACACTGGAATATCAAGTCCAAATTGGGATCTCATTGCATTGCAGTGGAGCCCGCCCCCAAAGTTCCTGCTCATCAGCAGGCAAAAGTTACAAATGTACATTGTCTATTCTTTATTGAAGATATGGACTCATTTCGCGTGACATCTTTTTTTAACCACGATCATCATTTTTCTGACAAAAAATGACAGAAAAAATATAAACTGGGAACAGTCAGTGACAACTTGATTCGCTTATCGTAGTAAAAACTACCCGCTTTGACCTGTGCATAATTTCGTTGTCTGCAAGCTTGACTTTTGGTTAAAGATTTCCTTAAGTTTAAATGGTGGTTTTGCGGCATCAGTCTATTGACTTTAGTCGGGTGACGGCTCAGTAATGTACTTTCTCTAAATTGAACTTCTGTAAATCAAGACGATCCTATAGTCTAAGACGAATTCCTACAAAAGAAAGGAAAAGTAGCCGCGCGGGAAATAAAAAGTCGGGTGGGAATTGTGTCTGCGCGGGCGGGTAAAAAATTCAGAGGGGGCTCAATGTCGTAAAATTCATCAATCCCGAGGCATTTTTCCGGGAGGGACTTCATGTAATCACTGACCTTTATATAACCCTGGACCAAGCAATATCTGCCATCTTTGATTGGAGTTTTTTTAGAATTGGTACCCAAGGAGAAGCCATTGCAATGCTAAAAATTAACGTCTAACGCCGCTACATCATCAAAAGAATTTGAGGAAAAGTAGACCCAGCGCTCTCGATGCATTTACACCGCTATCGAGTAGTGCCGACATTAGGGTACCAATTTCAAAAAAACTCCGATCAAAGATTTTGCTTGGCTGGGATCGAGAAGCTTGGTCTAGGGTATATAAAGGTCAGTGCATGTAATACTTTGTCACAACCTCTTGCACCGCATTTTCCCGCGCGCAAATCTTGAAGGGCAATAACATCGTCTACTGTAAATCGAATATTTCTGACTATCAAGCCCCTTGTAATCTTTCTCTAATTCGAAAAAAAATATCTATCCCTCGATTCTCTGATGGGGTACTTAGGCAAAAATGAGTGCCGGGTATGTGCAGACGGTAAGGGTCGGATTTTTCACCCTTCAAAGGTTCTCTAAGGGTCGAAAAAATCAGAAAAAATTAAATCAGTCTCTCTAAGGGTAGGAAAATTTACGTCCGCACATACCCCTCATCTGCCAACCCTAGTGCCCCCTCCCTCCGGGCTCGATTCGAAAGTCGAATAAGAGAGAGACTACTGTATCAAGAAAAACTTATTAAGTCTAAAACAGACTTTACTAGTTCTTTAAAAAAACAAGTAAAACTTATTGTTAGTGTAAATACAATAAATTTGAAGTTTTAAGTATAATCTTTTCCGAAATTTAATTGGAATTTCATCATTTAAAAAACATATGAAAACATTTAAAAGTTTCACTTCAACAATTTAACTTCATATAATCTCTTCTTCGAAAAATGAACTTTTTATTTTGATTTAGTGTTTTTATGGTGGCTAAACCTTCAAGCTATCCTAGACGGCACACAACGTCAAAACAACGTCCATGTGACAATCATAACGTCCAAATAACGTTATTTGAAAGTTAAAACAACGTTGTGTGCCAGCTGGATTATGTAGATTTTATGCCAATAATAAAACACCATGTTCAATAATAAAGTTAGTTCTTTAGTTCTCGATACTTTGTTCGAATTTCTTCTCGAAATTGTTGTCATCCTATTTGCTGGTATGATCTCCTTAAATCTTTTTTGTAGTTTTTTTGTCTCGAAAACAAAATGGAAGTAAGATGAAAACCTTTTTCACCGTTACGAAGATAAACTGGAATAATTTATTTTAACTGTTTTATACATCTATCTGCCTTACTATTTAGTCGGGTTTGTACAACAATAAGAATACGGTGTTAGTCTGTAACAAGATTCTCTTTAAGGGCTCTGACCATAGTGAATTTTTCATAATTGCCGTGTTTAAAATGTGTTTTCTGACTGATGTAACCAACAAAACTATGGCATATTATACATTTTCTGTTAGACAAACTATTCCTGAATCTGAAAATTCAAAAATTTCATTGAAAAAATTTGATGAAGAAGAAAATTAAGACTTTTGCGAGGAAGAGTATTTCAACTTTGAAGAGCTTAGTTTCGGCGAAGAAAAAACATTTTGAAAAAATTTTCGCAGTAGATGGTGTATCTTTTACCGAACAATAAAAATTTTTGCGGAAAATTTTTGTAAATGCTTCTTTGTCTCGAAATCTTCAAAATAGTGGTTTTTCATCAATTTTTCATCTGGATTTTGCTTAAAAAAACATTCATAACTTTTGACACATCTTTTTAGAAAGATTTTCCGCAAAATTTAAAATAGTTCAATTCTTTGCGGAAAATTTGAAAAAAGTTCGAAACAAAAAGCTTAATTACCCATTAAAACTTAGCACTTTTTATAAAAGAAGGTGATGCAACATATTATCAACGTCTTTTTAAAGTTCATAACGTCATTTTTGCAATTAAGTTCTTAAATACTCTTAAGGGGTTTGATTAAAAAGCAATTTATAAAGGCAATTCTTTGATAAAGTGTTAAAGAATCTAAAACATAACTTTTATATTCAGATACTAAAATCTATTTTCTGACTATGGTCAGAGCCCTTAATACTTTGTTTATGGGAAATCAGAACATCAAGATATTTTGATAATACAGTAATTAAAATTTTCAGTACTATTGTGAAGACACGTTTTTAGCTTTTTGAGTTTGAAGCTCAAAAATGTTCTTAAAATGTTCTTATTTTCACCATAAATGTTTTTGTGTCATTTCTTAAGATAGTCAGTGGAGCCTTTAAAATATTCTTAGCTTGTTCTCAATATTTTGGCCATCGAAGCCTTATGTTCTTTAGTTTGTTCGTAACAAGTTAAGAATATTTTAAGGCTTTGTAGACCCTAAAACATCTATTTTCTTAGAAAAATGGACTAACATACTCATAAGATAGTGAAAATAAGAACATATTAAGAACATTTTTAGACTTAAAACTCAAAAAGCTAAGAACATCCATAGACATGTTCTTATAAAAAAGAACGTGTAGTTTGTTCTTATATGAAAAAAAAACGTGTAAACTTACATCACTTATTATCGGTTATCATGCATCTAGGGAAAGTTTTTTTCTTTTCTTGTTTTACTTTTCCTTTTTTAGAGGGTTGTCAAAATTGACGCATTTTGGTGGGGATAATAGAGGCCCCCAAGCGGTTTTCGTGATGGCGTGATAGGGACTTTTTTCTAGCGTGATTACGTGATTTGGAAATTTTTATTTCGTGATTGCATGATCAGAGGTCAAAACGTGATCGGTATTTGAAAGATCTTTGAGCCGTGATACGTGATTTGGACTTTTTCAAAGCAAAGGGATGCGTGATTGACCATTTTTTGCTGATTTTCGTGATCGTGAGTGAGGTCAAAAAATTGCGTAATATCGTGATCGGAGTTACCGCTGGGGGGGGGGAGCTCACAATGTACCCACTTCTTATGAAGAGCCATTTTCTGTAAAAATCAGGCAGAATCAGGCAGGTCGAGGAAGTGATATCCTCAGATTTTGCCAATTTTTGGATATTTTGCTCAAATACATGAAAATAACATCCTGTGAAAATTTTTTTGAAAAATCTTTTTTCGTTCCCAAGATATGGGCCTTTAAAATTTGGGCCAATTTGCCCAAAAAAGTGCACTTTTGATAAATCTTTGGCTTCAAGACATGATCAAGCTTAAGATTCATTTCAAAACATTTTTTCCTGGAAGAAATCCATGAATACTTTGAAAAAATGGCATTTTGAGAATTTTTTTTTGACTTCATGGCTAGAAATCATTGCCTGAAATCACAACATTTCCAATTTTGAATAGATTTTGAGAGCAATTAGCTGGCTTGGCCACAAGTGTCACATTGATATTTTTGTATATAATACGCTTAAATCGGAACTCTCCCATTCTCGCATGAGGCTTTTTCGCTAGCGATTTTTAAATACACGGCAATTTTTTTCGCGCCTTTTTGATTGTATATTCAATTCTATTCGCCAAGTGCACTTCCATTCAAGAGAGCACATTTCTCCTTGATGGAGAAACACAACTGACTGTGCAATAGCACTATCAGCATAATTATAGTTTAAAAAAAAAAAGTTTATGTCGGTTATGAAATAATTTTGATTCACATGGGAATACGTCGAAGATAAAATTTGAGTTTTCAAAAAGACATCATATTTATGATTACCCTTGAGATTAATAAAGCTCCGATGACATTTCCCTTCTATTTGATACTCTGATAAAAACATTTCAATTTAATGGACTTGACAATATGAGAAAAGTTGATGACTTATTCCCAATTCAATTATGAAATTTTTTAATCAATGTTTGCTATTTTTTGTTCTATTGAGATAGCAAAATGAAAACGCTTTTACTTTACGCATTGAGTTTAATTGTTAAATAATTGTTGACTCTGTTAAGAGGTATTGAAAAAAGGCACTCTTTATATTCCACCGTAAAGCACTGTGGTCTTTGGAGTGATCGGTGTTGCCAAGTACCTCTAATACTGAATTTGAATTTCTATTTGTTTTTTATCTTCATCCTTGCGTGAGGAAAATAATAGTCTTTCCTCTCCCAAAAACCCCCAAAAAAGCACGTTTAAAGTATGACCGATTTCTCGCGAGAAATTTTTAACTCAATTTTCACCAATATTTGCATGAGCATTATTTTTAGCGAGTCAAGAACATTATTGTTTGAAGGTTTTCAACAAAAGAAATTATGACAAATTTATACAATTTAATAAGGAGAAGAAAAATCAAAATTCAACTAAAAATACTTTCACCATATTTTTTAATGTGCATTAATTTTAGTGTCCCCTTAAAAATGTTAAACATCAATTTTTACGAAAAAGGCCTAAATTTAAGAACATTTCTTCTCGCAAAATAAGTACATTTGTATACAAATCCCTACAAGTTTCTGAAAAATAGAAAAGCGAGCGAAGCGAGCGTATTAAAAGGAGTAAGAAGTCGTCTCGGACGACGCCGGGACGGCTAGTTTTTGTATATTTCTGAAGTCTTTATGGTCATCTTTAACTTTCAGTTAAAATTTTCATGTGACACTTAAGACCACGCCCTAAAATGGCGGTTAAACATAGCTTTTCGCTCAGTTTTTAGTATTTTCAATGAGCTTTTAAAGCCATGGCCCTAAGTTCCACCACTGAAACAAACCATTTTTAGTTAGTGTTTTGGCCATATTACCCAATCCTTAAATCAAACCCATGTGCTCTAATACCATTTTTGCACAATTTATCTTCGAAAATTTTTTTAAGTCAAGACTTAGCCAATTTTTTCCCTTAGCAACGCATTGTTTTTCCCTAGCAACCAGGCATCCAGCTTCATCAAAATTTTCCAAACTGTTTCCTAGTGGTTCCAGACCATGGTAAATGTCTTAGATTGCAATATCAAAGTCTTGGACACAATTTTCACTGAATTTTAGGGCAAATTAGGGTCGCAGAGAGAGAAATAGCAGACCCCAACAGGTAACGAGGAAGCAACTTTGGCTGATGCTTGTTGCAAAACCCTAAATCAAATCAAATTGATTCTAATGTTTTTAACATTATTGCAGAGGAAATACTAAGAGAAAATTAAGTGGGGGTACTTAGCATAGAAGTTGAAGGTTCTTTTACCAGGTGAAATGAGGCTTTTGACAAGAAATTACACAACTAAGGAAAAACGCTAAGTCTCTTGTTTTTCTTTGTTTTCAAATGCTAAAAATTATTTGCAATTGATCTTTGAAGGGAAGCCTCTTCTTGCATTTCATACCTTTGTAGTGTTTTGTCATTATAGATACTCACAGACCTAGAAAAGAACTTTGAAGAAAGTTATGCTGCCTTACAGATGGACTCTAAGAGGAGGAGAGGATACAGAATTTCAGTGCAACACTGAATTTTTAGAACCACTCTAATTGAGTTTCATCAAGCATGATCATTTCAAGTCAATTTATTTCAATATTTTGATCAAAACTAATATCAAAGAGTCAAAATTCAAATAATGAAATTGGGTGGAATCTAGCATAAATTGTTCTAAAAAATCAATGTTGCACTGGAATTCTGTACGATCCTCTGTAAAGTACTGTAGTTAGAGTCCATCTGTAAGGCAGCATAACTTTCTTCAAAGTTCTTTTCTAGGTCTGTGAGTATCTATAATGACAAAACAGTACAAAGGTATGAAATGCAAGAAGAGACTTCCCTTCAAAGATCAATTGCAAATAATTTTTAGCATTTGAAAACAAAGAAAAACAAGAGACTTAGCGTTTTTCCTTAGAGGTGAAATTTCCTTTAAAAAGCCTCATTTCACCTGGTAAAAGAACCTTCAACTTCTATGCTAAGTACCCCCACTTAATTTTCTCTTAGTATTTCCTCTGCAATAATATTAAAAACATTAGAATCGATTTGATTTGATTTAGGGTTTTGCAACAAGCATCAGCCAAAGTTGCTTCCTCGTTACCTGTTAGGGTCTGCTATTTCTGTCTCTGCGACCCTAATTTGCCCTAAAATTCAGTGAAAATTGTGTCCCAAGACTTTGATATTGCAATCTAAGACATTTACCATGGTCTGGAACCACTAGGAAACAGTTTGGAAAATTTTGATAAAGCTGGATGCCTGGTTGCTAGGGAAAAACAATGCGTTGCTAAGGGAAAAAATTGGCTAAGTCTTGATGACTTAAAAAAATTTTCGAAGATAAATTGTGCAAAAATGGTATTAGAGCACATGGGTTTGATTTAAGGATTGGGTAATATGGCCAAAACACTAACTAAAATGGTTTGTTTCAGTGGTGGAACTTAGGGCCATGGCTTTAAAAGCTCATTGAAAATACTAAAAATTGAGCGAAAAGCTATGTTTAACCGCCATTTTAGGGCGTGGCCTTAAGTGTCACATGAAAATTTTAATTGAAAGTTAAAGATGACCATAAAGACTTCAGAAATATACAAAAATATCAATGTGACACTTGTGGCCAAGCCAGCTAACTGCTCTCAAAATCTATTCAAAATTGGAAATGTTGTGATTTCAGGCAATGATTTCTAGCCATGGGGTCAAAAAATAATTCTCAAAATGCCATTTTTTCAAAGTATCCATGGATTTCTTCCAGGAAATATGTTTTGAAATGAATCTTAAGCTTGATCATGTCTAAAATTGCTCTTGAAGCCAAAGATTTATCAAAAGTGCACTTTTTTGGGCAAATTGGCCCAAATTTTAAAAGCCCATATCTTGGGAACGAAAAAAGATTTTTCAAAAAAATTTTCACAGGATGTTATTTTCATGTATTTGAGCAAAATATCCAAAAATTGGCAAAATCTGAGGATATCACTTCCTCGACCTGCCTGATTCTTACAGAAAATGGCTCTTATGGTACAATGATTTAAATTTGGAAACAAAATAAATTTTTGTGGGAATTAAATTTTACAGATTGTCTAAAAATTCTTTTCAGGGGTAATTTAACGCTTTAAGTACCACGGTTATTTTTTTTTTACTTTTTGGCTTAAAATCTCACTTTTGATTTTTTTTTTGCTTGACCATGAAACCCAATCCAATTCTTACGAGTTAGACCAAAAATGACGATTTCTAACTCAAACTGGGCATTACAGGAGGGCTTCGCCCTCCTATATAGCCCATGTCTAGTATACTCGTCATTGGTACTGAAAGGGTTAATTTGACGGATTGCTAGAAAAAATAAATTAAGAAATAAAGTGTAGGCACTTGAAATTGAGGAAAAATTAATACCTGTACGTTTATTAGGCACCCGATTGTAATAAACGCCGTCTATTCCCCGATTGTTAATTTTCATTTCGTTTTTAATTTTGGTGTCTATTTTCGTTTCTCATTTTAATTGATCCTAAAGGGACCAAAAATGCTCTTCTTTTTAGAGAAAGGCTCGAATTTCAAGCTCGGTTTTCAGCTGATGGGAACCAATTCGTAAGTCTGGATCAAAGAAAAATTCGAATTAGAGAAATTAGACTTGAAAAAATTTTCTTCTGGGCCAGATCATTCTCAAAAAAAAGTAAAGACGAAAAACAAAATTTTGTTCATTCTTGACGTTTCGATACTTCTTGTATCATGATCACAAGCAAATTTATGTAGCTTACAAGCTAAGAAAGTAGACTGTTTCTAGTGAAAACTGACTTCCAATTTTGGGACGCCCATTTTATTTAAGAACACTTTTGTAAGAAAATCTGGTAATGTTGATGATGCTGATTTCAAACCCCTTCTAAGAACCCCCCCCCCCCCCCACGCCCCCTTAAAGCGGACGCAATGCCAAGCATTAAGGTATTTTTTCGAAATTCACACATTCGCGCAAATTCTTCGCGAGTTCCATGCAAATTGCAAACCCGATTTTTTAGAGAATGGGGATATTTTTTCGGTAAAGTCGGGAAAACATTTGAAAATTGTGAAATTTGCGGTGGAAAGACAAAATTAAGTCTGTTCACGAAAAAGTAGCAAGATTCACGCATTCACGTAATCAAAAAATGGATTTTCACGCTCATGTAAAGTTTTCAATTCACGCATTTACGCAATTTTTTTGTCAATTTTAATAAATTTACGCAACAAAAAAGCCGATTCATGCATTCATGAAAACCACTAAGGGGGAGGGGGTTCTAAGGCTTTTAATGAGAAAATAAAGCAAATTAGGCAGAATTATCGACCGCGGAGCGGTGTATTCAGAGACGTTTTGTATGGTGAAAAATCTCGCATATTTGCGCGCGGTAATCCGTTCTCTAAAGTCACGGAAAGCTGACGAAATCAACAATCTCGTTTCTCTATCTTTGAAGTCTCTGAATAACACTCGCTCGGAAAAAGTAATTATCTTCCTTAGATTTCTGTATGTGCAAAGTATTACGGAGATAAAACAGTTTTAAAGGAAAAAGTACAATATACTCCATAGTTTTTCGACGCGACTGTTACAACAGCATGAAAACAGTGTCCCCATGTGAATTTGTTCCTTTTCAAAAGAAGATCAAGAATTAAAGACAAGACTAGGGAACCAATTAGCACTTAAAAGTAATTATTTTTTAATTATATTTGTACACCATCACGTTTGTTTGGGTCTCCATCACTCTTGCCGTCCCCAAGATTTTCACCTTCCATTCCACCCAATGCCAGAGGTAAGAAAAAGTAAAATTCAAGAACATTTTTCTTTAATTTTTTCTCAAACATTTCAGAAATGCATTATTTAATTCTTACCAGCTTTTACTAAAATAGTAAACCCATTAAATACAGTGGGACTGGTTTAAGTAAATGGTTTATGTATAAAGTCATTGCCTGGTCATGAAAAGTTTTGCGTTAATGTTATTTCTTGTGCTTATGTCAAGCCTTCTCTTTCAACACAGGGTATTGCAAATTGATTGTTACTATTCTTCTTTAGACATCCTTGGATTTGTTGGCGTAGTTGCAACGATCAGCCAAAATCAAGCTCGTACCAGAAATTTCTTCACGGTGCATCTCAAAACTGGCAAAACTGATTTTTGCAAAATAATAATCAGCAACCATAAAGACATCAAATCAATAAGGCAAAAATTTCTTGACGCCTTTCATAACAAAACTGCCATCCGTGCCGGCAAATTAGTACCAGGGAAAGAGGTATATTTTTTTAACAGCTACTCTTCAATCTCGGACATTGATGACAATGAACTCAGCTTTGGTTTAAATGATGCTGATGCTGTTCATCTTTCTGATATCGATGAGAATGGAACGGTTCTTTCAGCGGTTGGAAAAATCAAATATTCAGGTCCCACTGAGATGAAAGAATATGATAAGTTCGGCAAAACCAAAACAAGTCTTATGCGCCCTTGCCTTTTCTCTGATGGCGTGAAAACTGTCAGTTTGTCCCTGTGGGGAGACTTTGTTCATCTGGTTAGAGAAAACACACTCATTCAATTGACTTCACTTTCCTCAAAAGTGATTAACGAGGAGATTTGTCTTGGTACCACTTACTCATCTTCAATTTGTTACCTGACAGCAGATTTGGACGTTGAATTCCCAGAACAGGTTCTCAGCGAAGTTGACTTGTCTACCAAGCTAATAACAACGCCTGTTATAGCTAGCGTTAAAGTGGACAACTATTGGTCATGTAAATCATGCCAAAAAAGGTTAGCACCATCCACACAAGGTATGACTTCCTGTTCTTCATGCAGTAAGGATTTCAAGATTAGTTACCTTAAATTGCATCGAAATCTATTTAAAGTTGTCGTATTCGTTGAATTTGATGCTCCGGAAATGACAGTGAAATTATCAAACAACATCCTTATCGATATGTTCGGTTCAGAAACTCTGAATAATATCGACACAGAAGATGGTATGAACGACCTCAAGCTCAAGTTGCTTAATTCTGATTTCAGTTATGAAGTTGATGTTAAAAAGAAAATAGTTATGGAAATTGTGAAAGCTGAAGAAAGTTAAGACTTCTTTTTTTTCGCACAAACTTTTGAGAGGTTAAATCTCTTAAAAGAATCCTTAGACCATGATTTTATTATGCTTCTATTAAAAAACGTAGTAAAGACATATTTTCATCATTAAAGATTTATCAATGTACATTTTATCTTATAGTGTAGGTGGGTTGTCAGATTTCAATCTTCGTTTGAGTATAATGGGTAGAGCTAAGTTTTCATTGACATTGATTCTATGGGACCTATGACTCTTTGAGCCTCAAACTGTTCTTATTTGGTTCTTATTCTTTGGGGTATTTTGGGTCCTTTTTGCCTTATTTTTATTTTTTACCTCATCTTACCTCGTTTGGACCCTTATTTGATAAAAAATTAGACATCCCAGCCTTCAACTTGTTCTTATTTTTTGGGCATTTTAAGCCTCATTGTTTTTATAAAAAAGAGTATTAGCTTTTTTATTTTCCCATTTTGTTAATAATAAAAGAGGCGTAGAAAACAGATTTTTACCAAAAAAGATTTTTTTGTTAAGATTATTTAAAAAAGAGACGTAGAAACAGATTTTTATGAAAAAAGATTTATCATTTTTCCCATTTTGTTAAGATTATTTAAAAAAGAGACGTAGAAACAGATTTTTATCAAAAAAAGGTTTATCATTTTTACCACTTGTTAATAATTTTAGAAAAGGTTTGTAGTTTTTATTTAGTTTAGTTTTTTATAAGCAGGTCATTTATGATATAACATTTGTATCAAAATGATTCCTTTTTTTTACAATAAATGGATTTGCTTTAGCCATTTAGAAGTTTTATTGTTTACGTATTTTAGCAATATTCCATACATGTACACATTTATCACCATTATACCCTTGCAAAGATTTATCAAAAGTTATTTACCTTTTAGTCTATCTTCATCGTTATTCGCAATTTTCCTTAAATTTCTTCCCAAATTCATTTAGTTGCTTGAAACTGCCCTTTTGTATCTCTAAAGTAAGCAACGTCAAACTTTTGTTTTGGTTTTCATATAGACTATAGACAGAACTTAAAACACACATGTCACGGGAAAAATGAAAATTGAAAACTGGTCCAAAAGCCTAAAATTTGTACTAAATTTCCTAATTTCTAGTCTATTTTCGTCCTAATTTGTCCTATTTTACTAACTAAATGGCAAAAAAAAAATTGGCTTGGAGGCCTGAACGGTTTCCCTAGCCTGTAGGCCACTTGGAGCTTTTTGATAGACTGGATGACGCTGGTAGCCAATTTTTTTGTTAATTTTACTTTGCCAGCATAAGTTTTTTGTGCCTACTCAGCTTTTTTAAGATAAATCGATAAACTTTAAGGATTTTTTAAGAATGTTGTTCAGCTTCAAATTTTGTCTGAAATATGGTTCTGTTGAGAAAGTTTCAAATTCTTGTTTTCCATTTTGGTTTTTATGTTTGAAGAAATTTAATCCCTGCAAAACTTAATCTACAAATGGTATTGCAGGAAAAATCTTATTTTTGAAATGAATGAATTTTATGGCAAATTTAGTTAAATTCACTTTTTTTATTTTTCAAGTCTTAGAAACAAAAGAATTTTTTAGGGCTCAAATTCGTGACATTTTCAGATCGCGAATCACTTCGATTTATATAATTCTTATAAAAAAAAAACTGTACTTTGTATATCATTAAAAATTATATTTTGATTAAAAAAAAACTTGGAAAAACGTCTGGTTTCAAAACTAACTGTAGTCAAACCAAACTTTCTATAAGATTTAAGGATTTTTCTATGTACTGTTCATATTAAACGGTAAATGGTGTACAAATTCATAAATTTCATAAGATTTGACCGCGGTCGCCTCAGTGTGTTACACTGTGACCTAGTTTTAGAATCTCAATCCTAGAAATTTAACATCTGAGTGAAAAATTCTATAAAATGCATGTAGTTGTTCTACTTTTTTCACCTGAATGATCACGATAAAACAAATATTATTGATTCGCGAAATTAAATTCTTGCGAAAAAAAACGCCAATTTTTGTTTTATTTCTCACTCATCAAAATGTTCATTTATCAAAAAATGTTCATTTATAAAATAATGTGTAAAATGAAAGGAATTAGTAAGTAATACGAAACAAGTATGTATTAATTGTTTGGCGGAATACACCTTTTCGACCGTAGCCGCCAATTTTTTCGGATCTATAGACAATAGAAAAATGTGTCAAAAAGGATTGGATCGAGTTTAGTGGAGTAAAAGTGTTTGGTTAACTACTTAACTTACTTAAGGTCTTTGGTGTTAAACAAGTAGAAGACAAAACATCCAATTTAATCTCCTTGCTTAAAGTAATTGAGTCCAAAGTTCCTAGAAAACTAATCACCACCAATAACCAAGGTTTATCTATTAGAGCAAGAAAACTTATCAAAGAAAGGAGAAAAGTCATCAATCTCTTGAGAAAAAACAAAAACTCCATATTTTTAAGAACAAAAAAGAATAGTTTGAACAAAGAAATCAAAAAAGAAAATAAGATCATTCTTGATAAAAGGTTCAACACCATAAAAAGTAGGATTAACCAGAAAACTACCTCTAAGAAAGCCTGGAAACTAATAAAAGCTATTCTAGATGGAGATAACAGTAACTGTAAATTTAAAACCCCAAAAATATTCAAAAAAGATGATGGGACTCTAGTTAAAGATAATCAAGAGATTGCTACCAGTGGATACCCCTTAAAACCACATACCCCTTAAAACCCACAATGTTGCATTTTTGGCTTTCATAACTACCAGATTTAATTTTATGTGGTATGTTTCACTTTTTTACAACCTCTTATAAATGTTCTTTCATAAAATACCAAATTTTAAGGATTTTAAAGATGCTAAAGTATCTTAAAATTCGAAGTTATTCAAAATTTTATCAAAAATCCCTTCAAAAATCAGGTTTTTTGGACCTAGAAATTACACAATTGAATTTAAGGTCGTAAAACCTATACTTTTTAGATACCTATACTTATGGTAGGTATGAAAAAATCATTTTCATCTTCGTGAATAGACCCCAACGAAAATGACAGGCCCTTAAAATTCTACTTTAAAGCACTCTTATGGTGATGATCAATAAAATCTGAAAATCAACTTTCTCAAAACCTGGTCATGTTGCATACCAAAATGTCACAAATTTGATGGAGATTTAGAAAAACATTAGAACCATATGTCAAAAATGAAGCGAATGAAGGTTTTGGCCTTTCGTAGCCGTTTTTGATGAAAAAACCACACATAATTGCATTATGGGCATGAAATCCTGAAAAATGAAAATATTGTTGTGGGAATGAATTTCTAGCAAGTCTTTGAACCATTGAATCACGAAGCAAACACCAAATTTGTATCCATCAGCTTGAGTATCCCGTTAGCAAGGGTCGGACTTTTTGGGTTTTTAGCCTTATTTTTGTAGGTTTTAAGGGGTATTTTGATTTTAAAACACATATTTTTGAGATCATTTAGGTACTAATGGTATATTCATAACATTAGTAACTTTACAGTGAATCACTGTTCAAAATTTGAGGTCAAAAGAACTTTTTTGTAAAAAGTTATTCGAGAAAAACCATTTTGTAAGTTTTAAGGGGTAAATAGCTAAAACTGCACTTTTTCACTTCCTCGTGAAAAACTGAAAACTGTTTTCTACAAAACATCACTGCTAGGGAAGACAATCATAGACAACGTACTTTCAACACAAAAAGTTTCAGCCTTACACTCCAACTAAACAATGAGATAGAGGGTACCACTTTTTATTGTGGGTTTTAAGGGGTATCCACTGGTAATGCTTTTTGTGATAGACAAAAGAATATTTTCCAACCAAATGAATCTAAAGATGAGAGACATAAATATCTTGTAGATCATTGGTTTAAAACTTCTCAATTCCATCTCAGAGAATATAATTCCATTTATTATCGCTTTTCCTCCAATCTTACTAAATATGTAGTTGACCATCCAATTTTATTATCTGAAGTCACTGGTGTTTTAAAAGGCCTCAAGCCCAATAAAGCACCAGGTGACGATGGCATCAAAAATAAACTTCTACATACCATCTCTGACCAAATTGCTCCTTGTTTTACTTCTATCTTTAATGATTGGCTTAACAACTCTGTCTTTCCTTCTCAATTAAAAACTGCCAAGATTCAAATGATCCCTAAAAAGATCAATACTACCAAACTATCTGAGCACAGGCCAATCAGTCTCCTCCCAACAATTGGCAAGATCTTTGAAAAAATATTGGCAGACCGAATATACAAATGGGCAGAAGAAAACAACATCCTAAACATGGAGCAATCTGGGTTTAGAAAGAACAGATCCACCATAGATAATCTCTTTCAACTTTTGAATGACTATCAAGAAGCCAAAATCTCTGGGGAAAGGATGCATGCTGTTTTTGTTGATTTTGAGAAAGCTTTTGATAAAGTCAACCATAGTCTTTTACTATATAAATTAAACTCTTTTGGTTTACCTAAATATCTACTCTACATTTTACATAGTTATTTATCTGAACGAAAAGCTTTTATTCAACATCATGACTTCAAATCTTCCACCTTTGTTTTGAAAGCAGGAGTCCCCCAAGGCTCCTGTCTCTCTCCTATTCTTTTTTCCATCTTTGTGTCTGATGTACCAAAACCTCCTAATAGTAAAATTAAAGTATCTCAGTTTGCTGACGATCTAGGGTCATGGGAAAGATACAAAAGAGTTTACGATTCTCACCTTGATGAATATGTGGAAATACTGTTTGAATGGTTCGAAAAATGGGGTCTGGTAGTGAATTTTGATAAAACAAAACACATTAATTTTGGTCAAAAAGCAAGATCTCCATCTGGGTTAGGAACACCAGACTAAAAAAGGCAAATGAAATAAAATTTCTAGGCCTTTCCATTGACAAAAAGTTAAATCTTATTCCTCATATCACAGATAAAATCAATAAATCCTACCATATCCTTAACTTTCTATCTACTCTTAAAAATCAATATTCTATGGATAAGAAAAAACTTCTTATGTTTTACAAAAGTCTTTTAAGATCACGACTTGAATACTCTCACATATGTCTTCTTTCTATTTCAAACTTTCAACTAAACAGACTAGAGCTAATTCAAAACCATGCTTTAAGAATCATCCTGAATAAACCAAGATGGACTAGAATAACTGACATGTATGCAGAAGCAAAAATTTGTTCCATAACAGATAGACTGAGAAATCTCTCAAAGAGTTGGTTTACTAAAGCTTTAGCTACTCCTCACCATCCTATAAACCATACTCAATACATAAATAGAAATAATCCTGACAAACCTACTTTATATGAACTTCTGCTAACCTTCTGAAACACATACCTTCTTTTTTTATTCTCTTTTTTTATCTTCTTTTATCTTCTTTTATCTTCTCTTTTATCTTTCTTCCTTTAACATAAAATAGTTATTTTCTTAGTCCATATTGACTTACAATAAGTTTCTATCTAAATAAATAATTGCAATTTTTTAATAAAAACTGACTTTCCTTTTAAAGTCATAATTGAACACATAAATAGTTATTTATTTTGTCCTTACATTAAACTTAGTCGATACTGACTTACATTAAGTTTTTATCTAAATAAAAAAACTTTCTTTTAAATAAAATTGACTTTCTTTTCTTTGTCACCATAGACACTTAGTACATAATGACTTATATTAAGTCTTTATCTAATTAAAAAATTGACCTTTTTAATAATTATGTTCTTTCCTAATTCGAAATAGACTTACATTAAGTCATATATAATTAAGAAATAGCTCATAGTTCATATTTTATTGACTTATATTAAGTTTGTCCTTTTTAATAAAACTGATTCTCTTTATTTTAACCTATAATTTTCTTTCCTATAATAAATAATCATCTTTTGTTTTTATAACCTTTATAAATCCAGCTTAAATGACTGACACCTCTCTCTTCTACACGTTCTAGTGTTATACCTTGTTCTTCACCTCTTCCCATCTTCTTCTTTAATAAGCAATCAGCTCTCTTTTCTGCTCAGTAAGCTGGATACAGAACTGAACTATACTCAAAACTTCATCTAAATCCCCAATGGGCAAAGACTCTCACAATGAGAGTGACGCCCCCCAAACAACCTCAACAACTGGAACTGGAAGTGTTTGGTTAACTACTCACGTCAGTTTTTGTTTAAGTTTTGCAATATTTGAACGAGCTGTACATTTGATCTCCAGATCTTTGCATTTTTGGACCTACCTGGAGGTCCTATAAATTAACCTTTGTTCGTCCGTCCGTCCGTCTGTCCGTCCGTCTGTTACCAGCTTTTCTCAAGAGTGGCTCATTAGTTTTTTCTGATTTTTGGCACAAAGATGCAAAATGGCAATGCCCAAAATGTGACGGAGCCCGATTTTCAACAAAAAAAATTTTCCGGCCGAAAATGCCGGAAATATGCCGGAAAAACCGGTTTTTTGA
>NW_027104105.1:56497-227228 GCF_902728285.1 Clytia hemisphaerica | reverse complement strand
TTTACCATTTCCCTAAGAAATAGGGTGTTTTCGAGTCCACAAAGCCTTAAAATGTTCTTAACTTGCTCTTAGTATTTCGGCCATCGAAGCCTTATGTTCTTATATAGTTCGTTCTTATAAAAAAACGTGAAGCTCCTTTTCTCTCGAATAGAAACTGTTGCTTAGTCAGAAATCTTTTATTTTGGTTTACTGATAGAACACTACTTAAAGATGGATAGATGACGTAGATGATGATATACATTTGCTAATACCATTGGCTCCTGGTCGGAAATTAATGTAGCCAGGGAGAAAGATCGCTTACACTGATCTCTGACTACTTGACTGGATCGGGATTCTTATATAATAGGAAGTGTGTCAATTTTAAGGGGCGACAATCCATCTTGTATTCAATTCTGGTTGTCAACAGCTGGGTTCGAATACTTTGAAATTCGAATTATTTGAAAATTCAGTGGAGTCTCCATAACTCGAACACGCACGGGGAATAGTAATTTGTTCGACTTAGAGAAATTTCGAGTTATGGAGTAAGGTTAATAAGACATTGTTGACTGAAGGGACCATATAAATTTCGGATTTGTGGAAGTTGCTTCATTCAATATTATCTTTAATGACAAGAAAGGAAAGAAAGGATTGTTTTTGTTTCTGTTTCTGTCCAAAACTCTTTGGGGCCCCTTACCTCTAAAACATCGGAAAGCCAACGTGGAACAAGTTGCATCATGTTTTCAAGCTTATGCATCTCTATGAGTATGACCCTCTATGCTATGCTGTTATCTTTTCTTTTTCGCTTGAACATTTTCATATTTTCACTCAGCATGTTTCCAACTAGCTATGTGCTTGTTTATTTCTTTTTCAAAAATCTTTTTCGATAGTGTTGATAGTTTCTCCCAATAGATACGCTTTCATTATAATTTCCAAATTATTTTCTCAAAAATGTTTAATTTAATCATCAGGTAGTATAGCTTGTTTTTTCGTGATTTTTTCATTGCTTTTGTAAAAGAACTTCTGTTTTGTAGTTGTGGTGAGTTGAATGAAAAATAAATGAAAATATTATAAGAAAAATATAAAAAGGTTAAAGGGTATCAGATGTCCTTTTTAGAGCTCTTAGTCCCGGGGGGTACTAGGTTTGCGGGGTACTAGGTTTGCGGGGTGACGTGTATTTCCAAACCAAAAATCGAAAATCGACCCTTTAGAGAGAGTAAAAATTGGCATTTTCGGGACCCTTAGAGAGACTTTTCTCAAAACTTTTGTCGATTTTCACTTGCTTTTTGTCCAAATATTGGAAGTGTGAAAATCCTTATGACTCGCACATACCCGGTACCCATTTTGCCTAAGTACCCCTCCCCCCCGGGCTCTTAGTCCTATTTTAGATGACCTTCTTTTCGCCCTGTCTAACCTCAGCGGAAACTAAAGTGGGCAGAATTTGGCTGTCTAAAGACAATGCATTGCCCTCGTTTGAAGTTATATAATGATTTCTTAAAAAAATTTTTCAAGCAAACTTTTTACCGCACACAATCTGCCTTCTTCTGTTTGCCTATTTCAAGAATTAGAATAACAGGGCAGGAAGCCGATCGTCTAGACTAGAGGTTATACACTCTTTTTTCATATAACATCTTGGTTAAGGCTTAGCTGCTCTTAATTGTTTGAAATGTTCAGGCTTAAATTTTCTTCTTAATACGCTCAGTTTTTTTACTTAGAAATAAAAAAAATTTTGTTTAAAATCTGTTAAAATCAGTACTTTCTTAATAATTTCTGAAAAATAGGGATCAGATTGTTTTAATTTGTTCTTATATTATAGGTTGTTAGGTTTTGGCCAATTTTCAGCCTCGTGTTCTTTTGAAATTGTTCCGGGGGGGGGGGGGGTTAAGGCCAAAATGGGTGCTGGGTATGTGCAGACGGTAAGGGTCGGTTTTTCACCTTTCAAAGTCTCTCTAAAGCTTTTTTCACATGTACGTAAAATTTCACTTAAGACCTTACGGAAAATCGTTCGTAAGGCTGTCTTATGGGAATTTCCCCGATATTATGTAGAGTTTTTATTGATTAAGAGGGTCTTACGTGACTTTTCCTTCCGTTCAAAACTACATAAGGCCTTAAAACACTACGTAAGCTTAGGGAAATTCCCCACTCTTCAAGGTCTTAAGTAAAATTTTACGTACATGTGAAAAAGCTAAAGAGTCGAATGTAGTAACAAAGAAAGCAAATACACGTTTTTTTATAAGAACATCCAAAATTTTCTTAACTTTTTGAGTTTTAAGCCTAAAATTGTTATTAACATTTTCTTATTTTCACCAATTCTTGAGTATTTTTGTCCATTTTCCTACGAAATTGGGTGTTCTAAGGTCTCGAATCCTTATATGCTTATAAAGTTTGTTCTTATAAAAGAAACGTGTAGCAAATTTAGATGTGTTTGGCCTAAACTAGACGTCATGGCATTTTTTCTACAAAGTAACGTCCATTCCACTTTGCGACTTTTTCGAATGTTTTGAGCCCAGGTTTTCGGGCTCCAACCCTTGTACCCCCCTCCCGGGGAAATTGTTCTTATAAAAAGAGCGTGAATACTAGGAACAGGTTAGTGGAAGGGAATGTTGTAGCAAAGAAAGCAAATACACATTTTCTTATAAGAATATCCAAAATTTTCTTAACTTTTTGAATTTTAAGTCTAAAATTGTTCTTAACATGTTAACCTTTCTCTATTTTGCGGGTCAAAATTACTGGTTATTTCAAATCACTTAGGAATAATAGGAAGGTCAGAATCAATGATAAACCAAAAAATTTATTCCTCTCTGATCGCTAATTAAAGGAAATTAGTTTCAATCAGTGATCCCGACCTTCACGTTATTCCGATCTCTAAAGAAGGCTGTCGAAATTAGAAAAGGGATGTCGATATCAGGCCAACTTACGGTACTAAACTAGCAAGGAAATGAAGAGATGCTCAAACTATATAGTAATTAAATAAACAAAACAAAAATATAAAATAAATTAGAAATAAACGAAATCATGAATAACACAACAGATTCTTCGTCCCTACAAATTACGGACCACGTGGATAAATATGGCGCCATTTTTGTTGTCACTCAACTCACATCCCTTCTTTTATCACTGGCCGTTCAATACGCTATCTACAAAGCCCGAATCGTGGATAATAATTATCGATTAGTTCGTTTTTCATCAATTTCGGATTCGCTTTATGTCTTCACAGCTATGCTTTTAGCTTTAGTAGCTATCTTAAAGAATGGACAAAAACCGAACCGGCTTCTATTGGTGACGCTGAATTTTTCGATATATCTGTGGAACAGTTTGTCATTGATCATTAGTGCACTGATCTCGATTGACCGCTGGATCGCTGTTAGATATTGTTTGAGGTAAGCTTTTGTTCTCGTCTTCTTGTAAATCTTTTAACATCAGAAATTCACTTTTTATCCGGGAATTGAAAGCGTAAGTTTTCGAGTTAATTGATAAAGGATCTTATACCCTCCCCCTCCCCTATTCAAAATACCTTTCTGGATTTATAACATAAAAACCTTACAAATACTTATTTCAAATAAATGTCCCTCCTAGAGGGGAGGCGTTTACTCAAAGAGGGTGTTTTATTTGAGGGGACGTTTATTGAAAACTTTTCCTTTAGGGAGGGGCGTTTATTTAAAGCATCGTGGTAACTTTACTGTTGTTAATTTATCCTTCTTCGCGACGTTTTTTTTTCAGGTATCATGGGATTGTTACCAAAGGAAAGATCAATAAAATCCTTCTCCTCATTCTTCTACCGATCATCCTTATCTATGGGTGTATGTTTTATTTGGACCGTAATGTTAATAACATACTAACACATAATGAGCATATTTATATAAGTCCTCTTATCATGGGAACCTCAACGACCATCAGGACAGTCTGTGTCGGCATTATGCTTGTCCTCGGTAAAAAAACGATTCAATGTCGGAACCAGAACGAGGCTCGAATCAGAAATATTACGAACCTACATGGAAATGAGGCTGAAGAACTAAATTTATTGAAAATCATGAAACGTGGTGTTAAAGATGTTTTTAGAGTTAATATATGGACTTGTGCGTTTTTGCTGCCGATGACTTTTGTCTCGATTATTATTCTTATGGGCCTGGGACCCGTACTTGGGTCGCTGATATTTGAGATAAATGCTGTTTGCGTCACGTCTTACACTGTTGCCAACCCGATTATTTATTTGTTTTGCTTCTCCAAAATCAGAGAATTCTGGGCTCGATTAATACGAGATTCTTTGTCTCAGTTATACAAACAAATAACATCTTGGTTGTTTTTAAAATTTTTGACTCGATTATTTAGAAGACTTGTTGACTTGCTTACCCCACATTTAAAAGAATCATACTGTGTTACCCAAACGATCAAAAACAAAGCTTAATGATGTGGAAAATGGCAAACTCAAACCCAGACCCTTAGTTGGATTTTATATGATTCTGAAAGCACTAACGATTGTGCCACGCCGTTCAGTTAAAAAAACAAAAAGCGGTGCAAATTGCTCTGGGTATGGAGATTGGAAGAATGTCAATGTCAGAATGAAAACTTACAACTTTTATTTTTGAGTGATTCAATTTCCTGTGTGAATTCCTGAGTAGTGGTGCAAGCTAAAGGTACCATGGTATGTTGAAAACCTTTGTTCTTCGAGAAGTGGCTGGAATTTTCCCTAAATTATACATGGTAAAAAATCCTAACAAAATCTCACCTTTTCGCCCGTAGCCGCCGATTGCCGCGCGGGCATTTTTTTTTTCGTTTTACCACTCTAAAACCGTCCCAGTCTTTTTTCGCACCTAAAGACAATAGAAAATAGTGTAAAAATAGGATTGCATCGAGTTTAGGGTGGTAAATTAGATAATAAATTGGCACGCGCCTGGCCGCGCGACTACGCTCGAAAAGGTGTATTGTCTAGCACAGCCAACTCTCTCTAATTTGAATCCTGTTAGTAATAATGCCAACTTAAACATCGGTCTCTTCTGCTGGAAAAAACTCCCTGTAATTCGATATTTTTTTGTCCCATGAAAATCGAATTAGAGAGAGTCCACCTATATGGTAAAATGAGCTTTTCGGTAAAAATCGTAACCGGGTCCGAGGAATTAGTAGAACTTTCCAAAACTAACCAACAGCCTAAAAGTCCATAAAAGTTTTTCATGCTTTCTTTAAGTTAGGTAACTTCTGCCATTATGGAAGCAAACGTTCGATTGAATAAAATGACACAAAAATGTCGAATTCATGGATAAAATGAAAAATTGAACACAAAATTAGTAGAACTTTCCAAAACTAACCAGCAGGCTAAAAGTCTATAAAAGTTTTTCATGTTTTCTTTAAGTTAGGTAACTTCTGCCATTATGGAAGCAAACGTTCGATTGAATAAAATGACACAAAAATGTCGAATTCATGGATAAAGGAAAAATGAACACAAATTAGTAGAACTTTCCAAAACTAACCAACAGGCTAAAAGTCTATAAAAGTTTTTCATGTTTTCTTTAAGTTAGGTAACTTCTGCCATTATGGAAGCAAACGTTCGATTGAATAAAATGACACAAAAATGTCGAATTTATGGATAAAATGAAAAATTGAACATAAAATTAGTAGAACTTTCCAAAACTAACCAACAGGCTAAAAGTCTATAAAAGTTTTTCATGCTTTCTTTAAGTTAGGTAACTTCTGCCATTATGGAAGCAAACGTTCGATTTGCGTAAGGGATCGCTTCTACAGATTCGAACGTTTGCTTGAGGAAGACACGATATATTGTTTGATAACTTTGGAAATCAAGTGACATTTTGAATTGTAAACCTTGAATGTGCAAACGTTGAAAGTGCTATCCAGTTTATAGTAAGGAATCGGTGGTAATCATACCACTGCGCTCTGATAAAACACCCCTGTCTCATAGAATAAAAAATCCTATTGAAATCCCGATGGGGATAGAAATTCTATTGTTCCAAGGTTAGAAAATTCAGTGGGATGATTCTGGAGTACATTTTTTAAACATTGAATTTGGAATAGGGATGAAATCCAAGTTCCAGGGTATTTTCCCATTGGGGACTAAAAATTTGCCAAATCATCCAGTGGGGCTGGGATACCAGCGGGTCTGTGACACAGGGGTGTGATAAAGATTTTCTGTTGGTCCAAAACTTTCAACGTTTTTGCGCGTGTAACCAATCAGTCCTGACTACTCATGATTCATTTCGCCCCTGAAATGGTCTATTATAGATTCTTTTCATAATAGTGTCGCACACGGAGATTTATGTGTGGAACTCCCTGGATATTTCACCAGACAGTTTCACTAAACCCCGAGGCGCAGTGTACCCTGAAAGAATACAATTTAAGAAGATAGTAAATGGACGATAGTAACTTCGATCGAATGAATTTTATATTTACATAAAAGTGATCACTAATATTTCAATAACTCCAAATAACTGTTCCTTAATATAGTTGTCTAAAAAATCGATAACACGATAATATCTCCAATTGATGTTATGGAAGGTTCCAGATCTAAATCAGTAACAAGTCTCTTTACTAATAGTACGGTTCGTAACTCTCTAGCTTTCCAGCATGTTTCGACTCTCCAGCACGCTTCCGACTCTCAGCACGCTTCCGACTCTCAGCACGCTCTCCGACTCCAATAATGATTTTATAGTTTTTAGTTCTATGAGTATTTAGAGGACTGGATTTAGAGCCTGGGATCAATAGTCACGTTGGTTTAGTTGTCCGCGTCCATTCATTTGGTTGGGATTGCTTCCTCGATCCCAGCTCATAAATCTTTCAGTGTTGTGCGTAGATTGATTCAGTCTCTTGGTTTTGTTCTCGATTATCTCAGTGTGTCAGTGGTATGTAAGATATTAGTCACGCTTGGGCTAACGGGGTTGCAGTCATTGAGTTTCAAGCCCGAAGGGCTAGAGGTCAATCTCTAACCTTTCTCAGGCAAGAAAAATTGAAGCCTTAAAATATGCGCCGTATTTTTGATGACGGATTAAATCTAGCAATTCCTTTGTTTTCGAGTGATATATTTTTAAAAATGAAGCAGTAAATTTTAGTTTCAATCTGTCATTTGTGTAAAAACCAGGCGGGTCGCTCAAGGCCGCGCAACTTTGGTATGATTTGTTGGCTTCAAATCCTACCAAGGAGATTGACCTCTAGCCCTTCGGGCTTGAAACTCAATGGTTGCAGTCCGTTTTCCTCGATGATCTTCATGCGTAAATCTATTCAACGTGAATGGTATATGATGATTTTCCATTGACTGAATGCTGGTAGCTAGAGAAGGTCTTTTCATGGTCTATTCCTGCGTAAGCACGTTGGACTTGAATGGATAATGTAGATTGTTTATTTTGGGATGAGTGATGTTTTCTCAAAATATCTCTACTGTCACAATAGCTTTGTATTGCATTATAATAAATAGTAATCGTATGCTTAACTTACACGTGAAAATGTGCGTCAGCCGGGAATCGAACCCGGATCTATTGCTTGGAAGGCAACAATGCTAACCTTTACACCACCGACGCTTGAAAGAGGGCTACAATTTTAAAAGTATAATCTTAATAACTTTCAAACAGTTAAATGTGGTTTTAATGTTTGTTTAAACTGTTGAGGTCAGGAAATCTTAACAGGTTTGCTGAAAACTGTTTAAAGCTTTAATAGTGGATCTTTTTCTCAAGCGTCGGTGGTGTAAAGGTTAGCATTGTTGCCTTCCAAGCAATAGATCCGGGTTCGATTCCCGGCTGACGCAGCTTTTTAACCCTTAATGATAGGGTCTATCCCTACAATAAATTTTGTCCTCATTTCCAATTATCCTCAATCTTGTCTGTCAGTTTGATATGAATATAAATAGAATTTTGAGAAGATTTTAATATGATCGCTGTAGATGACGGCTTAGCTGAAATCGTGGAATCGATCATGCCTCCGCATTGCTTTTTTGCCTGAAAACGATCTAAATTGGTTCTAAATAAATGTTTCAATTGATGGTCTTTGGTGCGTGTTCTACTTCAGCCAATCACATTCCTAACTAAAGATGTTCATTTAATATTTATCCGAAATCTGGATACAAAGCTTCAAAGGTTACTGACATCTTGAGCAGTTTTACAGTTTTAAGCCAATTCAGGGATTTCTAAAATTTTTAGCGTTGTATGTCACTAATTTTGAATTTAAACAATAGAAGAAGTGGCAAACGCAAACGCCTTGGCTATTTTAGAGTCTATTATGAATTACGCAGTAGTGGATTAAGTAGAACGGGCTTGCGTTTTCTTAGCACTGACGTAAATAAACCAGCTGCGCTGGAAAGTCAGCCCTAATAGCTTAGATGGATTAGAAGTCAAGCAAGATGAAGATCCGAGGAGACTTGAGGTCCTAACGCTGTAATAATCGCTCGTGGTCTCTTTCACTGTACATCCTTTCAATGTACATAATTTTACATCATTTAAATGTACCGGTACATTGAAAATCCCCTTTTTATCTGCTAAAAATGTGATCAATATTACATGACTTATTACATGACTATAAGTATGAAAGTATTTAACGGCCTTGAAATTAACACGCAAAATATTAACACAAATTTTATTGCTTTTTCAAGGACACCACGGCTGGTTTTAATTAAAGAGGTTTTAATTAACACGAAATTTCCCAATTCGTGTTAATTACACATCTCCTAATATTCATGTAATAATTAAGTTCTTTTTCTCCCTTTCAGAAAGCGATCATCGACATGGATTGGTCACCGATTTCAGCCGTCATGTTTGCTGCGGTCACGGAAAAACAAATTGAAGTCTGGGACCTCAGTATTAACACGTAAGTCATTTTTTATACAAGAACATCCAAGTTTTTTTAAGCTTAAAAATGTTCTCATATTCACAGCTTGCGTCTTCTATGTGCTATTAGGGTGTTTTGAAAAGAGAGAAGGGCGCTCAAAATTGAAGGTGTTCTCTCGGCGACCGTAGTGCAGTGGTATGCGGAGCATCCGCCTACGGTTCGCAAGATTGTGGGTTCGACCCCCAGCCGGGTCATACCAAAGATTCCCAAAATAGTACTTGATACCTTTTTGCTTGATACTCAGTAATTAAGAGAAGGATCAAGGGTAAGTTGAGCAATCCAGGGATAAAGAGTGGCGGCCTCCCCTACCTTAGGGTCGATAGCTATCGAAAGAGGAGTCTTCGGGTCGCCTCTGACTGCTGTCGCAGACTTACTTTAGCGGTGTCTTCTTGGTTTGACGGTTTAGAAATCTAACAAGACGGCTTGTTATTTTACTCGACTAGGCCTTTGGCCTCCGAGGAAAAACCAATAGCCGCCCACTTCCTTCTTCTAAAACACCATATTGAAAGTAGGTTTTATGTGGGAATTTCAGTATGTTTTATCTTTGCTCTGCCGTGTCGAGGTTGCCAGGAGATGACTTTGCTGGCAAGTTCCTCTGTTATTACAATCGAGGAAATAAATGTTGGTCAGAAATGCTTTTTCAAGACAATTTTGCCCCAAAACTCAATGTTAGGGTCAAATTATACAAAAGAAATGACGGGATTTCCATCAAACAACATTGCTGGGCACGAGGAATTATCGTATAATTTCATTAAATTTTCGGCCAACATATTATTATCCCAATTGTAGTAATTCTCGAATTAGCGAGAGTTAACTGTAGCTGTACCATATAAATGGTATTGAACTTATTGCTTCTACAGGTTGGATCCGTTGTTGGTCAATTTGCCGGTCACCGAAGTCAATTTGACGTCTGTTAAATTCGCCCTCAATTCTGAGGTATGTCTTTGTTCTATCAATTCATGATATGCACCACTTGAGAGTCTTTTGAGAACTTTAAAAATTTTCCACCCCATACGTCACTTAAACAATAGAAAAAGTGACGTATTGGGTGGAACAAAAACAGAAAAGTTGCATATTTTCGTGAAGCCCACTGCAATTGGTGCATATCATGAATACATCTAACGACCCCGACACTACAAAATGTTTGAGTTTGGTTTTATCAGGGTCATATGCACAGACCTTTATAAACACTATGATCTTTGATCGAAGTTTTTCTGAAAGTGGTACCCGCAAAGAAGCCTTTTGTAGTGTTAAGATTTTGCCTAACGTCCAACGGCGCTACATCACAAGTATTCAAAGAAAAGTAGTTCTAGCGCTCTCGGTGCTATTGCACCCATACAGATTTGTAAATATAGGGTACCATTTTCAAATAATACTCCAATCAAAAGATTTTGCTTGGCCGGAATTGAGAAACTTGGCCCAGGGTTTACGTAAAGCTCAGTGGTCATATTCACTGACCTTTATAAACCCTATACATCCGAGACGGTTCGGAAACTCTGTGTGAACGTCAAAAAACAAGACGTTACAAAGCTAATCTCATGGCTGATTGAAATTTGATTGACTTTTTTGCTTACGTTAATTTTTAATCTCCTGCGAACTTGTGATTTCCCTCCTAGCTTTCGTGATTTCCCTCCTAGATTTTGTTATTTCCCGCAAAAGTGAAATTTCCATCCTTTGGAAATTCGTCACCTTTTTCGAATTTCTTACTAACTTTGAAGGCTTATAGAATTTCAATTCAAACCCTGAGATTAACCAGGAATGCCATGCTTGTTTTCGTGAAATTCTGGATAAATTACCCTCCGTCAAGTTTCGAAATGTTTTAAATTTTCCTCATTGCACTCGGGAAATTTCGAAAAATTTCAAAATTGACCTCGGGAAATTTGTCCCTCACAACCATGATATTTCATAACAGGTCGAAACGCTTTCGCTCCACTGTCTTGATCGGAACGGAACTGAATTCGTTCCGAAATGAGTATCAACCCTTCCTATCCGTAACAAATACCATACCGAAGTGTTGCCGAAACCGCAACGTCTGAACATGGCCATACTCTTTGACACAAATGAACTACGGCTGTAATAATAGATTAAGCCTTTAAAGGTTTTCTTTTGTCTGTACAATTTGTTACATTGCCATTTTTGGTCATTTTAGCCTAGGGCTGAGGGCTGTAAATTTTGGTCGTGGAACATATATGGAAATTCTGAACACATCGATTTTTAGTTTGAATCCAGACCTCGTTCGAAACCGCAGGTAGTATGGTATATATAAGCACCAATTTGTTAGTGGATGTTACAGCCTAATCGAAAAAAGTCGAGATTCAAGATTTTTGGTCCAGTAGAAAGAATCTTCATTTTTTTCTCCTTCACTTTTAATCTTCATTTTCAATTTATTGCCCCGCAGGGGCTTTTGTTGCTTCACGTAGCGGACCTGCTCGCCAGAAAAATATTCATGATTCAGATTCATGTTGTTTCTTCCGATTCTGAGCGGGCCGCGCGCGGTTAAAAAATGTTCGCGCGCGATATCTCTTTTGCTGCTACTTGTATTGATTTCCTAGCTATGCACGGACAGAGAAGGTAGCTTCCCGTCTGCACTGCCAGTCCACACAGCTAAAAGCTTTCACAAACAGCACACAAGATTTTATTTTTGCTTGGTTAATATCTTTTTAACGTAGTTGCTCAACTGGATTTACTTGAGGGACATTGTTTGCTACTGAATGAATAACTATCAAACTACTGATATTAGATCAAACCTTATACAATTGTCAGAATGGACGATGGACATCTTCAATGACAGTTTGTTACTACACACACACAGACAGAGTGTTATGCGCTGCTCTAACGAAACCCTGCTGATATTATAAAGGCATAGACAAAAGGGAAATTGACCGTTAATTCATATTGTTTACCTATATAGTGATTTCATTTTGAAGGAAATTAAATTGAAATTTTTGGTGGAAAGACAAAACCCAGAGTACCCTATAATTATATGGATATTGCATGCGCCGAAAGTAATTTTTCAAAGAGTAAGCCTTGCGCCAAAACGTGCCAAAAACTGGTACCAACATCGAGTTTCTTACAAAAGGTTTAGTGAGTGAGACATGCCAATGAAAATATACTATGACTAACATGAACTGATTCATTCTCGTGGACATTTGAAGCACAGTGTTACAGCAAAAAAAAATGGTTGTGCATGGGAAGCAGCGAGCAGAAAAATGTAAACAGAAGCGGAAAAAAAGCCGAAAACGATGGATTATGAAGTATTTGATGCTATTTTGTGAATAATTCTTTACGCCAATATTGAAGCTTAAAAAGCAAACTTTGAAAATGCTGTTTATGTCACTGTGTCAGAACGGTACTTCGATATGTAATGTACGCCGAAGATTTTCAGCCTCATATTATGAACAGACTCGAACACTCTCTCTACTAATACCCCCACGGCACATTGTACCGTATTGATGTTGAACGCAGGAGTATACTTTGCTCAAATCAAATCTGAACAAACTTTTTGACTTTTTAGAACCAGACGTCCAATAAAATACAAACACAATGTTGTACCTACCTGTGAAGTGAAAAGTTTTTAACCATGTTGACGGTGGTTACAACAGGACACGGTATCTGAAAATTCCCCTGGCAATTTTGAGAGCAACTATCAAATTCATATCTTTAGTAACCATGAAGAAATTTTATTCTAACTGAAAACTTTTTGCAGAAACACGTATAAAGATTGTTAAAGTTTTTCAGATAATTTTCAGTAACCTTTGATACAAATAAATTATATCTACAGTATGCCACCAGTCCAAAGTTACTTACTTTTTAAATTTCAAATCAAATGACTGAAATTATATTCAATTTCATTTTCAAATTCACCTTTTAATCTGCATTATGTATATTCTTTATGAAAGGGAAGCACTTTCAGTTTCACAGTACACATTCTTATGTTTGGGTTTTCAAAAGGGATTTTTATTAGATTTTTATCTTGTGATTGAAGAAAATCAACTTTGATATCATTCTAGTTCTTAATATGTTGCGAAACCTGTAATGGTTTTAATTTAAGTCACTTTGCATCAGAAAGGGTAGATTAAACATGTTTTTTTGGATTGACACTTTCGTTATGTATGGATCTTACTGAGAAAATTTTAACCGCATCGGCTCGTGCTTCTTAACTTTAAACAGCTCTAGTAACATTGAGCACTTTTTATGAAGACTCATTTCACCAATTTATAGTCTGATTATGATTCCCTTGCTCTCTTCATGACTAAGTTCCTCTGGGCTAATATCTGCTATCGGCGGGGCATTCATAGCGACAGCTAATTGCTAGTTTAAATATTTTAAAGTCTTTAAATAATACGCTCAAAATTATCTCATGATTATATGATTTTCTAAAGTTTAAAGCGACGTCAAAAAATCGACTATTTGGAGCCCGAAAACCTGGCATCCAAACATTCGAAAAAGTCGCAAAGTGGAATAGTCATCACTGCGAAGAAGAGAAAAAGCCGTGTGACGTCTAGTACCTTATCGGGGAAAACCTCGTCGGGGAAAATTTTCGTCGGGGAAAAATATTCGTCACTTGCTGGTAGTTGGTAAACGCATTAAGGCCGGGGGAAATTTTCGTCGGGGAAAAATATTCCTCACTTGGCCAAAATTTCGTCACTTTTCCTCGACGAAGTTTTCCCCGATAAGGTATGGGCTATTAAAATCTCCGCTAAATTTTAGAAAATTGATCATTTGCCAAATAAAATCTCCGTCTAAAATCTTATCCTAACCAATCGCCAAAATTTGCATTCATGTCCTCTTTTTTTTCAAAGGCCCTTTCATGGCATTGACATTTTAACTTAACGTTGATCTGTGAATTAACTTTTCTCATTATTTCAAATTTACAAGATGTAATATTATTCAAGTGTCATTTTTAACGATATCGTGTGAGAAAGAGGTTTTTGTCGGTTTTTATTGTGTCCAATTTTAAGCCATTTTAGAAAAAGCGTCAAAGCAAGATACTTATGTTGCTCATAAACCCTTCGTGCACAGCACCCTCTCAAGATTTACATGATCACTGACCCTAAAATGTTTACCAATGTTTAAAAATGGATTTCATTTAATTTGAAATAAATATAATTTGTAAATCTTTAATCGAAAAAAACATCAAAACCCTTCCCAAAAGTAATTACGTTCTCGAGTCTTCTAAGCCAATCAAATTCTCTGCCGATCAAAACATTTCTGAGTTCATCGCCAATCAGATCTATAAAAAAAGGTTCGGAAAACTGTTTTTCATCGTTAGGTTTCCGGGCTATGATACTTACGGTGGAGTCTCTATAACTCGAACATGCGAGATCTAGAAATGTTCGGGTTAGAAATACTTCCTTATTTATAAGTGTTCGTTATGAGGGACCAGGAAAAAGGTCGATATAAACGGCTGATTTTATGATACTTTGTACTGTTTCATCTCAGCGACGTAAAGAAAAGGCTAATATAAATTTCATTTAAAAAAGTGTTCACTTGTATCAAATTAGCATTTCCTTTTTTATCAAATTAGCACTTACAAAAGCCTTAAAAGATTCTTAAAAAATCTGATCTTCCGTTTTCGGTTTTTGAACGTGATTGCTAATGAATTTTTCGACGGTTATTTAGAAAAGTAGTTGGAGAAAAAAACTCTTTTGTTGAACACAATGTCGACCCTCTTCCGCCGTAAAATACGAATGTCTTATGAACAAAATTCATGGAACCTGCCACGGATCACCACGCAGCGTTAAAAAACCTGCAGAAATCAGAAATCGACCCATACACGTTTGTTTTTTTTTATACCTGTCCTGTTCTGTTCTGTAAAATACACAAACATGTGCCAATTGTTTGGGTCTGAGATTCAAATCCATTTTTGACCCCTAAACTACAATTGTGCAAAGTCTCATGCTTGTACGCCTTTGTGCACAATGTTAATGACTTTTGGCACATTAAGACTGCACTACTAATCAACATTTTTACAATAGAATTTTCAATAGAAGTGATCGTTGAACTTTGAGTAATCAGAAAAGTTGTTTTTCCATCTCTTTCCATTCCTCTGGGTGACCCTTAGAGAGACTTTTTGGAAAATTTTTCTTCGATTTTTGAAAAAAGTGGTACCCTTAGAGAGACTTTTTCACAATTTTTTCTCTGGAAATCAAAAAATTTCCTAAAAATCGTGAATTTTCCGACCCTTAGAGAGACTTTGGAAGGTTAAAAAACTGACCGTCCCTTACCATCCACACATACCCAGCACCCATTTTGGTCACGTGGTTCAGGAGGGGGAGATAAATGTACTTTCTTTTGTTTAAAAATGCTGTGTAAGCAAATAGTAAGGGGATGCGTTAAATAATGTCCTTTAATTATTCTTTTTATTTCAAATCCATACAGGCGTTGTTGGTGGGTGATTGTGAAGGTCACGTGACCATTTATCAACTTCGTGAAATGAACCTCAATCAAGCTGCTATTAAGGCGAGTCATAAATTTGGAGATTTTTTGGACCCTTATCTTCCGAAGATAAACGTTGTAGCATAAGTAGAAAAAAAGCTCAATTTTTGCAATCGCAAATTTAACCGTTAAAAATTTCGAATTTTCAACCAAAAATACATTCAATGATATTTGACTATTTAAAGCTACAGACATTCTTGTTTCCACTGCAAATTATACCATGCCACCCATGGCAGTAAATATTATTGGGGTAAGTGAGATGTGCTCAGTCCAGCCGTGCTGTAGTTGCGCATTCTTTCCCTTTAGTTGACATCGCACACTTATAAGTAGCCTGGAGATCCATATGATAATTTCTTTATTTATATACTGATGGCGAAATGAATAAACTATACATCAGATTTAATAAAAAAGATGGATTCTCCTGTCTAGCTTGAAAAATATTAGAGTTCCTGGAATAAACTGACGTTAATTTGAATTATTATTTTCAGAATGATGGCTGGCTATCGAAAGTGGTCAGCAGTGCGGTATCACCAAATTCTGATGATACTATGGAAGAAAATAACGATCAAACGAATCAAGAAAATGGAGAAAATGTTGGACGATAAATTGATAATAAAATTTGCTAAATATTAATTTATTTTGAATTATTATTGCTTGACTTTTACGTGAAGTCTACGCAGCTTAAAACCACAATTACTGGAGCTAGGTGAATGAATATTTATTCTAAAAGGGTTAAGCCGTTAGAAAGAAAATGGGCTAGTTCATTTTTTACAAGATCAGTTTTAGTTTTTAATTTAACTACGTTTTATGTATGGAAGCCAAAAAAAATTTGGGTTGACTTGTTCCAAATTAATGTTAATTCTAGTTCCAGGATGTCATATTTTTCTAAATACCCTGGAACTTGCTTCTCATTTTAATGCTGACCTTTGATTTTACACTTGAAAAATGAGCCCCCTTGAATTCTTTTATTTTCCAAACCACCCTAGAAGTTACGTCGGTGTTTTTTTTAGAATGTACCAAATTGTCTTTTTAGGGTATCTCATGTTTAAGGCAACCTTTCTTAATGAAAACCTTTACATGAGTGTTTCAATTTATTTTGAGAAAAAGAGATAGGATGAAATATTCCGATTTTTTTAGTCCGGCTTTAATTGGATGAGTTGAACAGCTACAATTTAAGGACAAAATTAGGAGGTGAGAGCTTTCTTATGTGCGGATAGATGAAAAATCCCACAGTTAATTACTCATCATCTATGAAAGATCCCGTCTTGAAATTATACTCTCACATAGTGTACCATGTAAACTATTAGAAAATGTAAGCACAATGATGAAAGAAGTAGAAAAGGATGAGATATTCCAAAATTATTGATAAAAAACGGGTTGTCCGAAAGAATGTTTTAAAAACTAATGGATATTATTTTGAGGATGAAAACTACATGAGTGTAATAGTAAAGAGTGTATCTTTCAGGAAATAGCAATATATTTACCGAAAGAGTGACATAGGATGAAATATTCCACTTTTTATGTCACCCGAAATCGAAAATTGTGGAATTCTTCATCATTTTCTACTCCTTAAATTTAAATTTGAAAGTTTATGGTATCAACAGTAGATTTCCGAAGAGTTTAGATGATAAAACCGTTTTAAAAAACTACTATAGTAAAAATCAGAAAATCTTGATTTTCCGGAATATTTCGTCCCAAATTACTTCGAAACTTATATCATTGGAATCCTCGTGGAAAAATACGTAATTTCTCTGAAAATAAGGTCCGAAAATTCCTAACATCAAAGAAGATATCGCGAAAAAGATGATTTTAAAGATCTGTGAAAAGTCCATCAGGTACATTCTAAAAAAACACCGACTTACACATTCTCAACATATAGTAGGGTTAACTAATTCTGGAATACTCCAAAGATAATTTGACCAAAATGGTAATATAAACTGTAAATATGTTAGTAATAAGTCTTTTAAAATAGGGTATGATTGTATTTTTGATCAAAATGAAAGTGTAAAAATTAAATCTGGAAAGATGATGATGAAAGTTTGCACAAAATCGTGTATAAATATACCTTATTTTAATGTTTTGTTGTAATGGTACATTTGCTAATTGCGTAAATATATTGCGAATCGGTGTTTCGTACGTTATCAAGAATAGTGATTTACGTAATAGAATCCTTTGCTATTGATAGACCGTTTCATAAATTACGTTGCGAGCAACACCTGCCTCGTTTTGAAATTATTGCCATGTTGATTAACTCCTAGTGGATTTTATCAAAACTACTTCCCATTCATAAAAAAATCATTTAATCTCTCAAGGGACCATAATCACCATGGTTTTTTTTTTTAATACGAGGCAAGCGATGTTCGTGACGTAATTTATGAAAAAGTCTATTGTTACTACAATTTCCTCTAATTTTTCTAGAACTGTTCTGAGTCTTTGTGCGAGAATGCTCGGGTGAGTTAGGGCGTGTCTAGATTTTTAAAATCACAAATCCCGAATCCGCGACCAATAGCACCCATTTTCAGGAATTCACTTATGGATTTTTAGATGACCTATACCTTTAGGCTTCAGGACCCGGTTGTTACGTAATTAAATATTAACTTAAAAATTAATTATTAAAGAAAGTGTGAATTATGACGTCATCAAATTATGACGTCATAAATCGTAAAGTAGCTCTAACTCTATAAGTACATGTCAAATCTTTCTCAAATTTGGACCAAAGATGCATCTTAACGGTGCCAAACTTTTCAATGAAAAATATTTTGAAAATTTTGATGACGTCAGCAAAAAATTAAAAAATTCGAAAAATGCAATTTTTTGCTGACGTCATCAAATTTTTCCAAATTTTTTTTTTCAAAAAGGTAGATTTCAGTTAGATGCATCTTTGGTTCAAATTTAGGAAAGATTGGACATGTATTTTTAATATTTTAGTGATTATACGATTCATTACGTCACCAAATTCGATCAAATTATGACGTCATGATTACAATTTCTTTAATAATTAATTTTTAGGTTAATATTTAATTACGTAACAACCGGGTCCTGAAACCTTAAGGTGTAGAGGTAATTTAGAGCCCTAAGTGGATCTCTGAATCTGGCTGCTATTGGTAGCGAAAACTTAGGGTAAACTGTTAGGTTTCTGAGACTTGCCCTAAGTCACTCGAGTGACTACTGATTTCTAAGTTTGCTGAATGCGTATTCCTAAATGTTAACACAGTGGTCATTCGATCTACAAGGGGGCTTGGTAATTTATGAAAAGGTCTATTAGAAAGTAGAGCGTCGTTTATGAGTTACTTGTTGACGGTGGCTTTCAATATTATCAAATAAGGGAGTATCGAATAGTAGAACGTCGTTTATGAGAGTTTCTTGTTGACAGTGACTTTCAATATTATCGAATAAGGGAGTATCGAATAGTAGAACATCGTTTATGAGTTACTTGATGACGGTGGCTTTCAATATTATCAAATAATGGAGCGTATCGAATAGTAGAACGTTGAATAAAAGAGAGTCAACTTTAAAACTGAGTTAGTCAACTGATCAAATCGTTGTTCAGAACGCTGATTGGTCGATTTGGCTTGATTACATCATAATTTTGAAATTAGACAAATTTTATTTTATTCTAGCTCTTCGGGCTCGAGGGGTAAATTACTCGAAAAAATCTCGTACACTTCTTAGAAAAATCACAAAAAAATCACAAAAAAAATCAAAAATCACAAAAAAATCACAAAAAAATCAAAAAATCACAAAAAAATCAAAAAATCACAAAAAAATCACAAAAAAATAAAAACAAAAAAAAACACAAAAATCACAGAAAAATCAAAAAATCACAAAAAAGCACAGAAAAAGCAAAAATAGCACAAAAAAATCACAAAAAAATCAAAAAAAGCACAGAAAAAAATCAAAAAATCAAAAAGAAATCACAAAAAAATCACAGAAAAAAATCAAAAAATCAAAAAGAAATCACAAAAAAATCACAGAAAAAAATCAAAAAATCAAAAAGAAATCACAGAAAAATCAAAAAAATCACAAAAAAATCACAAAAAATCAAAAAATCACAAAAAAAGCACAAGAAAAATCAAAAAATCACAAAAAAAATCACAAAAAAAAAAAAAAATCACAAAAAAATCAAAAAATCACAAAAAAATCACAAAAAAATCAAAAAATCACAAAAAAATCACAAAAAAATCAAAAAATCACAAAAAAAATCAAAAAATCACAAAAAAATCAAAAAATCACAAAAAAATCACAAAAAAATCAAAAAATCACAAAAAAATCAAAAAATCACAAAAAAATCACAAAAAAATCAAAAAATCACAGAAAAAAATTAAAAAATCAAAAAGAAATCACAAAAAAATCACAGAAAAAAATCAAAAAATCAAAAAGAAATCACAAAAAAATCAAAAAATCACAAAAAAATCACAAAAAAATCAAAAAATCACAAAAAAATCACAAAAAATCAAAAAATCACAAAAAAATCACAGAAAAATCAAAAAATCACAAAAAAATCACAAAAAAATCAAAAAATCACAAAAAAATCACAAAAAAATCAAAAAATCACAGAAAAGATCAAAAAATCACAAAAAAATCAAAAATCAAAAATCATTTCGTACGCTTTTTTCGAAGTGATTTACCCCTCGTTCGGGCTTATACTTCATTGGGTGCGACTCTTCCTCCCTGGTATGCTTTTAGATCCGTCGTCACACTTTCTGATTTATTCGTATTGTTGAGTAATCAAGTTTTGTATCGGCTTACACTTCGACCTGAAAAACTAAAAAAATAATCTTAGAGGAATAATATTGGCTCTATTGTTCTCTTTAACTCCCAAGGGAATTGTCAAATGAACCACCGAGGAGGAAAACCTCCTCGAGTGGGCAATTTTAGCCTTTAGTCTGGTTTTTGCCTAATACCTGAAGGGCGACAAACTCTTCACACCTTTGATTTTAGCCAAACCGTAATTTGAAATTATAGTTTGACAAATCGATGGTGCTGGTGTCAGGACTGAGAAGTTACTCAGAATTTGAATTTTATTGAGAAACCTTTTCTAAAAACACTTTGGAGGCTTTTTATGGCTTCAAACCCTGAGGGGTAAGATTTCTCACCCCGAATAATAAAACCCTTGACGAAGATTAAGCATCGAGTCAGATTCTTTAATCGATTTTACAAAAAGATAGAAAGTTCTGAAGTTGTTGAAGGCTGAATAAAACATACTGTAAAATTTGAGAGGGTTTGAACAACTTGTCACATACATTCATCAAAATGCTGAAAACTTACCGCTGATAGGGAGCTCATGAATTTATACCCTTGTGTCACAGACCCACTGGGACCCCAACCCAACTGGAAAATTCGGCCAAAATCTCGTCCCCGGTGGTAATAAAATACCCTACAATTTCATCCCGCTGGGGAATTGAATTTGATTTCGTCCCCATGTGGGAAAAAGTTTCACCGGGGTTGTGAGACAGGGGTGTAATAATCTTTTCAAACCTTTTGTATGGATTTTTGTAAGCGGTTCCTCTTGGCACATGCGTCAACAAACGAATGAAAGGCGTGGCTAATTCTCGGCAATTTCCGCGAAATCGAGTTTTACCCAAAATATTTCCATTTTAGCTGCATTCAGAATCTGTAAATAATATAAAGTTGTATATAGTAAAAAGAAAAAACTATTGACTTTGGATCAGGTCAGACGCATCCTACGGATACCACTGTCTCACAGCCACGGTTGAACTTCTTCCCATAATAGAGAGTGTTTTCAGGCCAAAGTTAATTTCTCAAACGATAAATTTTGGCTAAATTTTCCAGCGCGACGTGGCTCTCTTCGGGAATTGTATAATCTTAGACCGTACTATCCAGCTTTTCTCATCTCACAATAAGCTTATATAGATTTCCAAATATATATACAACAACAACTATAAACAGGTCCCTCTAAGGGGGTAACGGAGGTATCTTTACGCCCCATTCGTGAGTATTTTAATTAATTAAAATATTAAGATTTGAAAAACAAGGAAAACTTTGAAATGAAAGACAGAGAACACAAAAAGTATCTCACTTACTAGGCATAAAGGTCAGTAGTCTGTACATCACTTTTGAGAAAACTTCTCGAAGCAATTTTTATCTCCCGCCAACATCAACCTTTGTAATATCAACAAAAAATAAGCCTTTTCATGTCAGTCGAAATTGAAATTTTAGCTCGATAGCGTTGCTTGATTGAAATAAGAGATTTAATTCCCCTGGGAAAAGACTCAACAATAATGCTATGAAGCATATTTATTAGCGCTTACTTTACACAATAGGCCTTTTACAAAATTTACGTGACGAAAATCACTTAACTCCCATCGGATTTTATTAAAACTACTTTCATATTCATAAAAAAAATTTAATCTCTCAAGGGACCATAATCACCATGGTATTTTTTTTTAATACGAGGCAAGCGATGTTCGTGACGTAATTTATGAAAAGGTTTATTGGAAGAGTGTTCTCCCAAAAGAAAAGGGAGTCGCTCGCGGGTGAACATTTATCTGATGCCGCCTTGCCGCCCATGCTAGAGCTCTAAATCTGGTTCAAAACTGGCCTCTTTAATCAAACTCGTTCCGAGTCCACTTTTTTTTATGATTCTGATAATAACACGAATTGCATAGCGCTCACGAGAGTTGAAATAAATGGTTTCATTTCCCTTCCAGGAGTCTCGAGTCCAGCCCTTCGGGCTTGGAAGTTAATGAATCCAACATATCCGAGTTTTTATTATTTAAGCGCGTCTGAATGTCAGGCAAACTTTTGGATAGTACAGAAATTAGTAAGAAAGCTTTCTTTCCGGAGTTAGACAGGCCCATTGAGTTTAAAGCCCGAAGGGCTAGAGTAGAATCTCTACCCTTTCTCAGGCAAGAAAAAGTGAAGCCTTAAAAAATGCGCCGAATTTTTGACGACAGATTGAATCTAGCAATTCCTTTGTTTACGATTGATATTTTTTTTGAAATTTAGCAGTAAATTTTAGTTTCAATCTGTCATTTGTTTAAAAATCAGGCGAGCCGCTCAAGGCCGCGCAATTTTGGTAGGATTTGTTGGCTTCAAATCCTACCAAGGAGATTCAATTCTAGCCCTTCGGGCTTATACCATCGGACAGGCCCATCCAGCGGGGCCATGCAACCAGCTCTTATTCACACTTTTGGAGCAAAGATTTTTTTAGGATTCTTAATGAAATTTCGAAACTATTTTCAAAGGGTGTCCGAGAATTACCCCTCGCCAAATACGCGAGCAGAAACTTTAACGATTTTCGCAAATTTTGGCCCTTTTCGCTAAAGTAAATGTCTTTGAAAATTCTCAACAGGGCAATTCGCGAAAGTTTTCGCTCGTGATAAATTATCAAAAAAATTGGAAATCTGTAAAAAAACGTCAAAATCGTAATAAATACAAAACTTCTGGCATATAACTATTCTTTTATGCCTTTTTAAAGTCGATAAAGCAACCGTCTTTATCGGATTTAAGTAATATTTTTCACTTTTAGGTCAAAAGGTCATTTTTTAAACGATCCGTGAAAGTTTATGCTCGCAAAAAACATTTTTTCCTCGAATTCGCGATTTTTCTACCTCGCGAAAGTTTGTAGGCCTAAAGTAGTTCGTTACCAACTCCCAACCTTATTTTAACTCTCGAGCTCCAACCCTGACTGTTACAAACGAATACAGTATCATGGATTGAAAAACAATAAATCTACATGTTTTTTTTTTATAAGCATAACGCTTATAAGCATATGAAGGCTCAGATTTGCAGAATTCCTAAGCATAACATGAGTATATATGTAAAGTAAGCCTAATATATTTTTCAAGTGGTCATTTTTATCTGGTTTGGTAGAGGTCAAGTAAAAAATAAGACATTCCACGGCTAGCTACATTCCACTGCTCCCAAAATCTGAACAAATTTTTTACAAAATTTCTGAAATTTCATTAAAAAACTTGATGCTTTGAGAACTTAAGCATACACGAGCCTGACCAAGGGGCATACACTTGCTTATAAAAAAAACATGTACTTTCACCCGTACGAAGAAGTCAGCACCCACTTATGTTCCACTTGTTTATATATGGACGCAATAAGACATTTCGTAGGCGCTATCAGAATCACCATAAAGTGAGTTCGGGTAACATATCTCTAAAGTTACCGATATTTAAAGCTACTTACTTTAGAAATCGCAGTAATATCCTGTCATCTTTGATAGTTTACTTCAGTGGGAGCCCAGAAAACTAGCGTCTACTAATATGTTCAATCTGAACGCTAGTATTTTCGTATTTTCACAGGTTTAAGAAGTCAAAAAGGCGAGTTTTCGAGAAATTGGGCACTTATTATGTCCGTTACAGAAATTGTGTCAAATGTTATGTCATAATCAAACTATTTTTCGCGGGTCAACAGAAAACAAAATATTTATTTACAGGTTTTGCTAACTGCTTTATGTACACGTTTCACCAAATATAATATATAAAAAACGAAAATCTATACTTCTACTCTTCGATAAAAACTACATGCACCTCTCTTTTGTTCTATTCGTTCATACCAAGGCCTTGACATCTCCTTAGAATTTGTTCTTCTTAAGCAGTGCATGTAGTTTTCCTTAGCTAACTAACAGAACTGGTAAAAACACATTTGTTTTAATGAAAACGCATTTTAAGACCTACACCAGGGAAATCATAGACCCGAAATTTTTAGCAAAGAACAAGTCAATCAGGAAGAATTTGAGAGCGCTTGCATGAAACAAATGTGTTTTGATTAGGAAAAAAATTGGTATTCTGAAAAAATATTTGTTACTTCTTGGTAAATAATGAATTTTGGTGAAAGAAAAATGTATATGCAAAGTTTTCTGGATTTTGTACTTTTCCAATAATAAGTATAAATAGTTAAGAACTCCTCAAGAGCCTCTAAAATATACATATTTTTAAATAATTTTTTTTCAGAGGATTATTTTAACACCAAACTTGAAAATAGGATAAAAAATAGTTCCGAATTATTTTAAGTAGGAAAGGGTGAGAAAAGAATAAAGCTAAAAAAATACTAAATTAAATTTTTGCGACTCTTCCAGAAAATAAAGATTAAAAACAACACTTCCGACAAAAAAACTCAAATTTGCTCAAAAAAACTTATCAACAGGCGAGAATTTCTTAAAATGCAAAAATAAGACAGCATTAAAACAAGAAGTTTGGTAAAAGAAAAAACGTTAGGATATCAAATTTATTCATTATAGTTAGTTAAAACATGAATAACCAAAGGTCATTGTTTGAAGCTATCATCCATTGATAAAATCAACATCCGTACATCTTTTCCTTTGAATTTGAACGTAAAAAATCTCTACTATCTAAACAAACCGAGGTATAATAGGAGTCCTATCATCATCAAATGACTCATCGTCCTCGCCGCCAGGGTATTCATCTACTATTGTATCCCCTATGGGATCACTCATTTGTAAAGGTACTTTGGAATCAGCCTCGTCGTAAGGCTTAAAGTTTACGTTTTCGAAATTCTTATCACTATTTTGTCTCTTTTGTTTTGTTGGCACAGGGAAGAATACTCCATTTTTCGAATCTTTTGATGTAATGTAGTCTGTGTCTGTCTCGTATACAATGCTGAAATTTAGAGAGTAAGAACGATTTAGAAAATTGAAAAGCATAATTCATTAATCTTTATAACTCACACAAAGACGAATAATTTCTAGTTCAAAGGCCAACAGCAAAAACGATTCAAGACTTCCAGGACCAGAGCAGCATAAAACCAGATAATAAATTAACACAGAAGAAAATAGAGACTGGATAAAAATTTACCTTAATCCTTGACGCGATCGTTTAGTCTTGCAATAAAATAAAACGGCGACCAAAACCAATACAACGATGGAAGCTGATACAACTCCAGCAATGATTGTTTTCGTGGATTCGTCGTCTTCGTCATCCGGGGATGTTTCACTGATTGTTTGATCCTTGGTCACCACGACTTTGGGTCCACACTGCCTTTCATCATCATGTTCAGGGCATTGGTATTTTCCGTCACAAATCTGACTTTTGAGGATACATTTATTACTCGAGTGACATTTATATTCACAGATGCTTGATACGGTTGGGTTGGTTTTCAATGTGGTTGCTGTGGTTTGTATGTTTGAAAGACATGTTTTGCCGTCCGAAGAGAGTTTGAATGTGTATGGACATGCACAGGTTCGTTCTTTGTCGGATGTAGCGAAACATAAATGAGAGCAACCACCATTATCGTCATCAGAACATGGGTGAGCATCTGTGAAAAAAAACAACAAAGAGAATTAGTTAAAAAAAGTTGTACGAAGACACTACATTTTATGTGTTTTCATAAACCCAGGAATGGACTAAGAGCAGCAAAACTAAGCAAGGCAATACTGTAATCCTTTCCTTAAACTAAACAAATTGAAATTTACGTAAGATTGAATTCCTTACATTTGGTTTGTAGAAGAGGGTGAAAAACACGGATATCCATGGGTTGGTATAAGTAGCTTCCAAACTGTTTAACGTTTGATCCTTTGAATTTGTCCGCTTTGAACAATTTCTTTAAATGCAAGTCAGTCCAGTAAACATAATCTTCAAAAACAGCAACACCATAAGGGCTGGTCAATCCTGATACAATTTCACGTTTATCTTTGCCGTGGATATCGCTGGAGCAGATTCTATGAGAGCTCATGTCCACCCAGAAGATACGTTCAATGGTAGGATCAACAGCAATGCTTGAAGTCCATTTAACATGTTCATGTGAGAGGATTGTTGTTCTTTCTTCTCCCATCAAGTTGGCACGTTCGATTTTAGGTTCTGATCCCCAGTCAGCCCAGTAAATATATCTGAGGAACAAAATAAAAAATAGGTATAATACAAATAACATAATTATTTTTAAATATTTAAAAGGAAATAGGTGTTTTGTTGGTATAGTTCTTTTTAATTATCTTTTGGGTTTAAGAAAACGAACTTACTGTTTTTCAGGGTACACAGCAAGTGATCGAAGTTCAATTTGGTCATTTCCTTTAATCAAAAGTTTTGAGTGTGATCCATCCAGGTTTGAAACATGAAGTTCATTCTTTCCAGTGTCAATCCAATAAATTTTACGATGAATCCAGTCAACAGCTAGCGATTCTGGTTTAGTGAGGTTTTGAACGAGAACTTGAGGTTTTGAATTCGTTGATGACAAGTCCTTGTTAATTTTTCTTCTGTTTATGGTTTTTTCAATTGTATCAGTCCAATATATCATTGAGTCTTCAATATCGACTGCGACTGCAGATGCACTTTTACTTTCAGAGATTTGACGATAATCTTTTCCACTTGTTGAGATAGAACGAACATCATATTGATTGGCAAATACAAGGAATGGTTCTGGGGCTGAAAAAGAAAGGTAGAATCAATGTTAATTGAAATTCAATTGCATCTGTAGAAATCAGTTAATAAATTGTCAAATTGGCAGGAACAAAACCACAAAATTGGCCAAGTCGAATTACTATTAATGTTAGTTTTAAAAAGCTAAAAAAAGGGGCGTCTATTAGTAAAAAACAACATGATTTGTACCTTCTGCTTTACAAGATCTTTTGTTTGGTGCCAAATGATATCCTTTTCCACACTGACATTTGTATGATCCTTTCGTGTTGAGACATTTCTGCGAACAGATTCCAAATTCTTGACAATCATCCAAATCTTCACAGCTCTTTCCGTCCTTGGCAAGTTTATATCCTAATCTACATTTACATTCATAACCAATATCTTTATCTACACAATCATGGTGACATCCATCGTTACCAATTTCACATTCATTGATTCCTGAAAAAAATTTAAAAAATACTAACATTAAAAATTTACTTTAAGATATTTTGTGAGGTTCAAGGCTTGAAATAACGATTTCAAGTGGTCAGACAAAATGTCCAATCAGGGTTGCTTTAGCTTGAAAAATATTGATTTTTGGGTCGGACAAGGAGCAATTTGGGTCGGACAATGTCTGATGTCCAACCGTTATTTCATGCCCCGGAGGTTACTTTCATTATGGTTCTAGAAATTAATTTAACAACTGACTTGGCCTGCTCAGATTATACATAATGATTGATCGTTCCATTTTAACTATAAACAGAAATTCACTGGAAAAAAGTTCATAAAATCAAATTTTTCTTACCACATTTTGCATCTTCATCATCGCCCATTGGACAGTTTGGTACGTTGTTACATACCATTGAAAAGTCAATACACTTTGTTGAGTTTCTACATTGGAAAGTTCCTTTGTGGCATGGGATTTCAATATTTGTGCCTGAAAGCAAAAATATATTTTTTAAATATATATATTGTCTGGTTGGAAAGGAACCACGACTTTTTGCAATCATAGAATAATAATCTTGTTTGCTAAACAGAAATTGAAAAATAATAAGGTGCACATGATCGATGTAAATCAAAATTACAAAGTTTTAACAAAAACTAGATAACTTACTGCAATCTTTTTCATCTGAGCCATCTGAGCAATGGTTAGTTCCGTCACATTTTTGAATACTATCTATACATTTTCCGTTTGAGCATCTAAATTCATCACTCGCACATTCGTTTGCTGAGCATGTCTCTTTAGCTTCGTCTTCGTAATCTGGACAATCAGGTTCCCCATCGCACATCCAAGATTTGTGTATACATTTTCCACTTTTTGAACATTTGAATTGATAATCATGACATGGGGCCATGGTGGTTGTTGTCGTTGTTGTAGTAGTGGTTGAAGTTAATTGTTTAGTAGAATTGATAGGGTGGTTAGTTTTTATTGACTTCAGTGCCTTTTTCTCTATACCTTTTGGTGGTGCAGTGGCTATAAAGTTAACAGTTAGATTTACATTAACAAAACATTGCCACACTAGTCTTGCTTATGATTACAGGGTTAAAAAATACTGTTATTTTCATAACAAGCAGTTCAATTACAAAGATTCAACTTAGTGCAGGTAGTGTATGTATGTGTATTTTGTGTGTAGTGTTAAGAAATTAACAACATACATTTCACACAACACGTTTGTGAACTTTTATTAAAACTATAACTATTCAAATTACAAAAATTCTGTGGAACTAAAAAAATGTCACTCATTTGAAAAATATTGAATCTAGCTAAAAATATTGTAAGAATTTTCATAAAAATAATGCTTGCTTGGAACAGTTCTGATACAAAGGCACTTAGTAGTCCAAAAATATTTAAGTCAACATGATTTTGAACTTATCCTTTCTTACTTTTTCCACATCCAGCTTCGTCAGAATTGTCAATACATTCACTAACACCATCACATCGAGAATCAGCCGAGATACAATGTCCACTGGTGACACACTTGAATTGGTCTGCTTTGCAAGTTTTGTTATCTAAAATGAAGGATTTAAATTTAATCCTAATGAATGCAGGTTCGCAAGACTTGAATAGTGGTTATTGTGTCAAGGATAAATCTTTTGTATGGTTGTAAAAATCTTCTGTATGGTTGTAAAACAAGAAAAGTGGTGTCTGAATTAGGGTTAAATGAGTGACCTGGATTTTTTATTTAACGAGAATATCATTTTAATCAGTGACTGACAAACATGTCTGTAACAAGTCATTAAATATTAAAACCATAAAACACTTACTGCAGTTGACTTCATCACTTCCATCAGTGCAGTCTTTGCTTCCATCACACTTCCATGTGTCAGTGATACAATGTCCGTTGTTACATTGGAACTCGTCAGTGGCACAAGTCTTCTTTTCACAGTTGCGTTCATCCGAATCATCACCCTCGCCACAGTCATTGTGCCCATCACAGTGTTCATAACGAAAGATGCACTGTTTGGTTTTCTCACACTGAAAGTGGTCTGAGTCACAATAAGGAGTTACGGGACAATGAAGCCAAGGTGTGGACTCGTCTGTGTTGTCTCCGCAATCGTCCATATTGTCACAGGTCCAACTTTCAGGTATACAGCGTCCATTTCCACATTTGAACTTATTGGGTGGGCATGTCTTAGCTGTAAAATTAGAAGGAATGGACATCAGTTTCTTAGAAATCAGATTAACGTATTTCAAATTTTTCTTGATTAAAGGATAAATTGAAATTGTTTACTTTATGAATTCAAACTACATTTTGATTTATATTATTCAAATTTTAAGTGATATTTTGTTGAAGTAATGTAAAGATCATGTAACTTTTGAAGTTACTTTTCATTGGTGTTGATAACTAAACATTAGGATTTTTTCTGGGTTTGCTTTGACAGAAAGTCTTTGATCAAAACTTTTTCGCTAAAAATATAGGCACTTCAATAATTATTTTACTTTCAGTTTCTGTTGTTTTGTCAAAAGAGGCCACAATGGAGAAAATTCTATGTTAAAGAAACTTGCTGATGAAATCTTTAGGCCTGTTTAGACAAATGTCTGTTAGAAAACAAAACAAGAATAACCCTTTCAGAAGTCGTACCATATTCATTGTTATTCTTTTCAGCTATATGACTCAATATTTTCTGTGAAGTTTCATTCAAAAAAATTAAAACAAATAAAGAGCTTGAAAATTTTTCTTCCCTCTTTCACTTTCTTTTTGTATTTGACACCTGCAAATATCATGTGAAGTAAAAGATTTGAGAAATAAGTCATAATTCTTCTTATTCTAGAAACTTCTAAGGTATATTGGAGAGTTAACAATAAGTACACAGTTACAAGCTGTGCTTATGTTTCAGTTGGATAAAATTTTTCAACATACACACAACCAGCCTTTAAATTAAGTTATAAATCTTATAAACCTCTTAGTCTTTTTAAGAAATAAGGTAATATTGTATTCCATTATAATTCAGGGAAGTATATACAAACAAAGACAAGATTTTGAGCAAAATTAGGGCTGATTAGGGGATAGTTCAAAATGAGTTAGCCCACTTCAAGCTTAGATAAACACACACCTTTCAATTATATAACATGGGGATTTATAAACATTCTTTCTAGAAGCTTCCTCTTTTGACAGTTTTTTAATTAATTTGTGTACATGATTGACAAGGGAAAAAAGGAAGTTCCTTTTCCTGTCATATTTTCAATTTATCCGGTAAAAAAAATTGAGAAGAAGAAACATAGTATACTGATAAACTTTTATAATATCAGAATAGTTTCTCTATCTACCTGCTTGTCAAAACATCAATCTTACTATTAGAAGAAAAAGGGGAAGGTTATCATTCATGAGAGTGCAGCTTTCTTTTTTCTCACTAATTCATAGTAGGCTGATATTTCTAGTTTATAGGGAAGTGACGAAAATGATGAAATATTGTAAAAACCCCTAGACACACCTCCAAAAAGGAATTATTTTGAAAATATTATAGTAGTAAGAGAGAAGCAATATGCAGATGTTTTTAACTTTGCTCATAAGTGTATATTTTAAAAGAATAACAAAGAAGAGGGGAGCATTTGTCTACAATGTTGTCTGTTTTCCTCCAAAGTGAAATCAAATTCTAAAAGGGTTAAGCCTAAGGAAAATCTTGATTGTTGAAAAAGGCTAGCCATTTGTAGACACTTTCTGGTACTGGTACTAAGATAGTAATATAAGTTTCAAGAAGTCTAAACTAGACCCAACTTTATGTTTTTTAAATTGCTCTCAGCATTAACTGGAGTAATACAAATGAAGAAAAACAGGAAAAAATCATACAATTTTTTAAGTCAATGTAAAAACTTGTAAGCAAGAATTAAGAGAACTTTTTCACATTTAAAGTTTTACAATGTAATAGGCTGAAACTCTGTAACAATGTAAAAACGATAGCCTGTTTCTGATAGCCGTTTTGCATAATTAAGATTTTTTCCTTTTGTCTCTTAAGAGGGATATTATCTATATTATAATAACTTTTTAAGAATGGAGACAACTTTCCATTGTATGAGGTTAAGTATTATTGTATACACTTTCGTCATGCTAACTTGGGTTTTATCATAAAGATGATAAACACAAGAGTACTTAAATAAAGAAGAAAACAAATTCCGAATAGGAATTTGTACAAGAGTACTTATTACATGACTGAAGCTTTGACGTCTTGACATCCTGCAAAATCTATGTTGAATATGATAAGGACTACGAAGCAAATGCATGCAGTATTTGTTTTTAAAACTGATTTACCAAGGCAACATATTTAGGTGCACATTTCCAAGAGTAGGGTAGAACAATATAATCTCATATCAGGTACAATAAAATTTTAATAAACAAATCTGAATGCCAATTCAAAGTGTTTTGTATAAATTATGAGATCTAGACAAATTTCAACACTGTGAATGCAAAACTCAATTTTATTCATGGTTAGTTAAATTTTTAATTTTCAGTTTCATTCACAAAACTACTACTAGTTAAAGTATCAATGAATCCACTATGAAAATTTAGATTCCAGAATAAAATCCTGTATGCTTGACTAACAGAGGATCAACAAGCAAGACAGACAAATATTGCTGGATTAGAAGCAAACACTACACCGGGGTGTTAAAGGAATTTTTTTCAAACATTTTCAAGGTTTTCTGGCCCTTTATAGGATATTATTTTAAAAAAGGTTTTGAGGCTCAAATTGATTAAAATCACAGAATTTTTGCTAGAAATAGAAAATTTTTGCAACTTTAGTCCACACCAAGAATTAAGTAATAACTCAAGTCAAAACCAGACTTTTGCTATCAAAATCATGTTTTTCAAGGTTTTCAAGGCATTCTTTTAAAATATGTTAACTTTTCAAGGTTTCAAAAGTACCGTACTGTAGACACCCTGTGAAGATCCAGTTTAATAATCAGAAAGTCCTTAAACGTGTTACAGATAAAAAAATTGTCTTGCAAAAATATGGAATGATTGAGATTGCCTGTTGTCGAACAATCCCTGAAGCTTAAGTAAATTCTTAAGGATTTATACCTGGGCAATTTTCTTCATCACTGTTATCACCACAATCGTCTTCTCCATCACACTTCCAAGCACCATTCAGACATCGCTTATCTAATTCGCACATAAACTCATGCTCATTACAAGTTGGCGGTAATGCTACAAATCAAAATAAACAAGCAATAGAATTTGATACATCCCAAAAAAGAAATATAAACAACTCTGCAAAGAAGCTGACAAGATAAATAAAAAAAGTATGACATTTATGAAATGAAGTCTGTCAATATCCGCCTTAAGATTCTAGACATTCCAGAGAAAAAAATCACAAACATTGTGTTTAAAGGCGAGGATGGTTGGAACATTAAAAAGTTATGGCTTTCTTCTCTCCAAAGCATTTGAAATTCCTCTTTCATGGAGGGAAATCAATTGTAATTCCAAACCTACCATAGACAGTCTTCCATTGCAATCCAATAATAAACAACAAGTACGATAGCAAAGTCTTTGTACCCTTCATGGTGGAAGTGCAATATAAGTTTCAACCACCCAAAATTTTACTGAAGACTTTTACTTCAACCCTCACCCTTCCTATCTCTTTTCAAAAAGAACTGTCTTGGTTATGACTGCTATATTTTTATCACTGATTGGACGAAATTTATCGTACCATTTCATTCATAATTATTTGACACGGGGGTAATGAAAAATATAAACAAAGTTAAAGTCGTTTTCTTTATCGAGAATTTAAGGTCAAATGAATTCTAATGAGTCAATTATTGGGATTTCAAATCATCTAGTATCTGTTTTTCCTACTAAATATCCTAATACATATTTATAATTAATTTGTTGAAGAATCATTCACAAAAGTTTTGTTACTAGACCCCCGTCTTGCTCTAGAGACTGATACTCGTGGCGCTCGGAATTGATTTTCGTTACTCGGTAATTACGAGATTTAAAAAAGCCGATAGAAAAGGGAGTGGGCGCCACACACCGACAATTTTTTTGGGTGGGAGGGGTGATTTGGTGGTAGAAAAGTGGAGCCAAAATTGTTTCATACTTAAAATTTCTTCCTAAATTTCGGACAAGAAAAAGCCAACTGCAAAAATCAAAACTATAAAAAAAAATAAGCTAAATTATTTATGATAAACATTCGTTTTTCTAGTGTGAAAAAATTCATTCAGAAAAAAAAATCATGTGACGGTCACATAGTTGTCAAATCTCTTAAAATATTTAAGAGCCAGGAAAAAAAAAGTATAAATCATGATGTCATAATTAAATGTGGGAAGTATTCTAGTCAAACAATTTTGAATAAGAGAAAACCTAGGGTTAGAAACTTGAGAAACTTTGACAAGACCTCATGGACCTCATGAACTACTGTGGCCTACTGTAGTAAAAAAAATTTTTAACAAAAAAAAAAAGCTGAGAAAGGTTTTAAAAATTTCGAAATTTTCTGATCGTGAGATTCAAGAACTTTATAAACAAAAAATATGATGAAATAAGGAGTTTATATAACAAAAAAAATCATGAGCAATGTGAGTTTCAATTGCACATTCTTTGTACGTGAAAATGCGGTGAAGGCAAGGGTGTTGAAAAACCGGAAAACATTCGTAGAGCTCATCGCCTCTTTGCCGCATAAATTATACGCATAATTAAGAAAATGTTTTGGTACGTGCGAAGAGCTTTAACTTATTATCACGTTCAAGCTATTAAGACGTCACGAAAACGTTCGATTTTTTAATTTTTCGTTTCGAATGTTATTTTGGTGTCTGAATTGAGAAAAATTTTCTAAAAATAAACGTTTATCTTGTTGCGTTTTGTGGGAAGTCCCTGCATTGGGAATCCTGGATCTGATAAAGAGCTGCTGTATGACTGCAGTAGCGTAGACAGGAGGACGTAAAATTTGGGTAGGACTTAGGAGAGCAGCTCTTATGACACTGTAATTATCTATTCATAATATAAAAAGATAATTGATGCGTCATAAAAATCTGCTCTCCTACACAAATTTTGCACCTCCCCTTGTCTACGCTCAATACGCTACTGGATTGACTGGTGTCGTGGTGTGTGTGATGATTTAAGCCCCAGCTGCCAGAGCTGCTCTATTATATAGCAAGCTATATAGTTTATCCTACAGTTGGTACCTAGGCCAAGTAGTAGAGTAGACTTTTCGCATACCTATGCTTTTTTTGCAGAGATTACTTTCTGTCTCCAATTCCAAAAGTAAACAAATACTAAAACATGCAAATAAAAACAAACGAGGTATACGGAGAAATTGAACCCTACTTGTTACTCAAAACAAAAACAAACGTCACTACATAGTCTAACAGACAGTTTTGGTAGGTAGAAACTCAAATATTGTGTTTGAAAATATCGTAAAGAAAGGGGTGCTTTCTCGTAAGGCTATATATTATCCAGACTGGCTGGACGGTATCACACGGGAAAAGTGAACGTAGGAGTTAGGTAAGCGTAGGAAGAAATTTTGTCGGCGGCAAGGGGCTGAAAGCAGCAGCCTCTCACCAACTTTTGCTCATTCTCCTACACAGCTCCTATCCTATTCTAGCAAACGCCCGCCACCTTTATGCTCGAGATGTTCCCACCCTCTGACATGATTAATTAACAGACTAGTTTGCTAGTCTACTATCTATAACTGATGTTTTTTGTTCGAACCATGGTCTTTGGGAGGGGGTACTAATCACGGTTGGCGGAAAAGCAGAATCTGCTCTTTTTATTCTTTGCACCACGGAACGGATTTGCAGAATTTATGTTCTCTACTGTCAGAGACGGAATATTGGGCTGGTTTTTTTCAGAAAATCGGAAATTTCGCCTAAAAATCGCTCAGAATTGGCACTGATTTTTCTATTTAGTTTCGTTTGATACTCTACCTGGTACTCTACAGTGAGTACCCTTTTTTCCCTCGCACGGTTAGACTAGTAAACCACGTACCTGTATTTCACTGCAGCTTACGCTTACAATGGGCTCACTACGTTCTTTCCAAACCACTCTCACGCGGAAATTTCTATTTTTTATAAGAACTCTTTTATAACCACTATTTCCCGCGTTCCTGTGTCCAAGGAAAGGCAGACGGCTAGTCTACCACACGGCCCACAGGTATCCCCGGTATTTAAACTGCTGGGGTAAATAGTTTCAGCCTTCGAAGATTCGAAAAAAAACAACTAAGTAATAAAGTTCTTCCTGAGGCTTAAAAAACCCCTTAAAATAAAGATAGATGGTCTGAAGCGCGGTTCGAAGGTATGTTATTGAAGATATAAGATCTAAATAATATTTTGATTAGTGTTTGAAATCTCCTTCTCATATTTAGCAAATCTGGGAATCGTTCCAGATTATCAATAAATCGTGAGATTTATTTCATAATAAACTTTTAACCCATCGATCGAGAAATCAAAATAAACTTTGTCATTGAGACAAATAAACATTATCAATGAAAATATTTGAAAAAGTCAAAGTGAGACAAAAATTGTCTTTTTACTATGACTACAGAGATCATCGTGGGGTTCGACTAGCGAAACTCATTAAAGCGAGTGTGATAAACCGCTCTAGCCACTATAATAGACTAGGTCTTAGACATTCATTCATATGAATTCATTGTCTTTTGTCTCCCGGATCCTTAAAAGACTACACTTTTATCCAAATCGCAGTTCTAAAACCTGTTTACTGTGTATGTCAGACTCTCAAGATCTCAAGAGTAAACAAATTATAGTCCTAAAACCGGAAACTTTCATAATCAATGAACTGATGAATGGCGGGATTTCTTGACAAGACATAGTAACTAAGCTATAATCGTTCTCTATTGTAATTTCTTAGATGCTTAATTGATTGCCATAAGCCGTTATTACTAGGGTCTATAGTAATACGTGTACACTCAGTCAGGGGTAGAAAACGAAAGTGATTATTTCATCAGCTTACAGCTGCGTAATACTAACGACCTTTTAATAGGTTGACGTATTTTTTGTTTCTTTCTATAATTTTCTCGTTCCACATGGTTTTAGCTTATTTGGAAGAGAAAGTTGGAAATTGCCCAGATTTGTGGTTAAAACAGAACAACTTCCTTCGTCGATAAATTTACGTCAAACTTCCTGAAAAGTTGTTTTAAATGTTAACGTTTCCGGGGTTTAGCATTGCTGGATTAAAAACGTTTTAGAGCTCCCGTCAATAGGATATACATAAAAATGAGCTAACGTAAATTTTGATCGAAACGAGCTCTTCACTCCCCGGGAGGAGGGCACTCGATTAAAAAATGACTGTACGTGCAGCAGTGCAGAGAAACTTTAGCCATTAACTTTGAGAAATTTTGTAACTCGACCCTGCAAGCGCACTGGGCAAAGATCCATCTTGAAAGACACGGAAAATTACTGAAAGATGACTTTTTCCGGTATTGCAAAAACCAGGTTCTAAATTACTTAACTAGACTCTTCTATCATACATTTGACCTGTCTACCCTACATTTCGACCCGTTTCGACCTTTTTTTGCAAACTGCAAATAAAACAGCTGTACCAGGTATTTTTGCACAGTTCAACACGCTATGATGTTGAAATATCTGGAAAGATTATTATAATAAGCTTCTGCAGTAGATGAAACAATGTTTCGACGATGTTTATATAACGTTTTAAGGATGTTACAGACAATAGATACGTGGAAAACGTTGGATAAAGAAATACACGGGGAATTAAAAGGAAACACAAATTCTCTTGAATGTAACGCGACACCACAGGCTAGGGATGGTTGAACCAATGAAGTATAAGCCCGAAGGGCTAGAAGTCAATCTCCTTGGTAGGATTTGAAGCCAACAAATCCTACCAAAGTTGCGCGGCCTTGAGTGGCTCCCCTTTTTCACAAATAACAGATTGAAACTAAAATTTACCGCTAAATTTCGAAATAAATATCAATCGTAAACAAAGGAATTGCTAGATTCAATCTGTCTTCAAAAATGCGGCGCAATTTTTAAGGCTTCACTTTTTATTGCCTGAGAAAGGTTAGAGATTTAACTCTAGCCCTTCGGGCTTTAAACTCAATAGGTTGAACTATCTACCGGCTTCAATTTTATGCAATAGACAATATCGGTTTAACGTGAAAACTCACACAATGCTTTGCGCGGAAAAAAAGCCCATGGTGAAATTTTTCCACACAAAGCATTTTGGGGAATTCTCGGGGGTCAAATCAGAGTTTTCATGTGAAGTCGATATCGTCTATTGTGAAATAAAAGACTTTGACTTAAAAATTAAAAATAGTCCACAAACGGCTGGACTCTACGATTAATCATTGCCTTGTCTGCTCTGTCAATTTTTTTGACGTAAAGATGCACCAAGATCGTTTTTCCTTCAGTTTTATTTGCATAATTGCGTATCAATTTTTATATAAAAGCAATCATTCATGTAAAAACAGTTACAAATTTGACTTCTGCGGTATTTTTGGCGCACTCAAATGAATGGATTTGGCAGTGACCCTTTGACGTCATTCAGTTTTGATGTGTGTGTTTATTTTCAAAGAAAATCTTTATATCTGTTTACCAACAGCATTTGGTGAGAGTCGCAGTTGTTGTCGTTTGTTTTCGCAATGCTTTTAATCCGAAATCCAGACCGATCACTCTGCAAATGCTTATCTTTATTACAAAAACTCTCCATAACGAAATAATCGCACGTGTGCAGCGCTACTGGGATCAACTTTAATACGTTTTGACTATCCAGAGGCTCATCCACGCATCCCCTCTGAAATGATTTGATATCAAAATGAATTCTGGGGGTGCGCGCTGCCTACATTTGAAGCAAAGGCGAAAAACCCTAGGTATTCACTCACACCATAAGTTTCAATCAAATCCGGCCATTTTTAAAGTCTCTGAACTGCCCCAAAGTTTTATTTAGCCTACTTTTGGCAAATACACGTTTTTTTCTTTATTAAAATCCAGTTTATAAGAACATTCAGGCTGAAATTCGTCGAAAAATTAAGAACATCGTAAGAACATGCCCAGCCTCAATTTGAAAAAAAAAAATGACAAAAAAATGCAATTTTTTCCTCTTTTCAAGCAGTTTTAACCGAACTTAGGGATGGAAAAAATCGAGAGTCAATATTGTCCAAATTTTACCAATTTTAGGTGCCCTTTATTTTGCATGATCTTGTCGATTTAGAGTAGTCTGAAAAATTAAGAACGCATTTAAGAACATTTTAGGCTGAAAATTGCTAAAAAATAAGCACATCCAGGCTCAGCCAAATTTTAGATGTTCTAATAAAAAAAAAAAACATGTAACCCGTCCCAGACCCCGAAAATGATAAACTTTGCATTCGGCACACAAAATAAATTTTATAGTTCCTAGAATAGTGGGCGTATAGACAAGAGATCCTCAAGGAAAGTTAAACCACCATCTTCTGAAGTGATTGTTTATCGTTGTCAAGCTGCTTATTTAGTATGCGTCAAGAGGATTTTTCCTGTTTATAAGGAAATGCTGCTATGCTAGCAGGTCAGATTTCAATGGCTTTCATATTGAAGGTAGTCAGTCTTGTAAAGAAATCTCAAAAGTTATTCTCTCCAGCATTTCTTTGAACGCATTAAACTATGCTCCCTATGACTGTGTTAGGCGGAAATGTTAAGGTTCTATGCACACTCAGCACGATATACACGGATTTTTGCAAACTCCACAAAAAATGCTTTTTAAAAATAGTCACTTTTTTACTATGCCCACTGATCGGTCAAGTATGTTGTGAGTAAAAAGCGAGTACTATCACTTTCAATGTAAATAAAACATGGTGATGTATGAATCACTTAGGATTAAGGTTCAAAGTGTTAAAAGGACTTAAAGAGGTATCAAAATAAACACTCCTCTCAAGTTTTAAATAGTTTATGTGTAGGCGTAGTTCTAAGTAATTTTTACTTCACTATACTAATGAGCTGCATTCTGCTGCAACATGCTATTTTCTAGCAGAGCAAGTTTCTGTTCACGCAGTGAAAGTTTTTTATAAGAACAAACTATATAAGAAAATAACGTTTTCGATAGCCAAAATATTAAGAACAAGGTTTTATTTTTACATAAGAGTCCCATATATTTCAATATAAAAATCATATTTTGTTAGCAAAATAAAAAATTCTATCCTAGAAATGTTTTATAACATACAGTAGTCTGAAGAATTTTACAGTACTCACGTTCACAGCCAAGGTAAATGAGACATAGCTAGCAATCGCTCCATACTATTCATTCAAGCTGAGAAATCGATATTGGTGCAGTTCTCATAGAAGAATGTTGTACATTTTACTAAAGAGGCTCCTTTAAAAGTGTAACGTAATGAGTCAAAACAATTGTTATTTTCACGAAATGGAGTATGTTATCAGGTGCTTGTAAACATTAATGATTGCATCACTAGCCTGATTGGCTTTTTATTTTATTGATATCAGCCTGTGTGACTGTATGGAAAATATCATCAAGTGATTCTTCTATGTGCTCTTCTCTCTCCGTTACACGTTTATTAAACTCGTCTTTGGCAGAACGTTTAGTGACGTAACGGAACGAAGCAGCTTTACGTAAGTTACGGCGGTGCTAAAGAATGAAACAGAAAACAATATTCACTATTACGTATTAGTAAGTTATAATTAGATTTGATTTTAGATTTCGAATTGTGTACTTTCTCCTAGACTGGGGTCCGTGTAATACAGTAATATGGGTGCTATCATGAACATATAAACGACTGGACATCTATCTTTTATTGTCTCTTTGAAGCGAGCTTCGTTGCCGCCTGTATTTCAAAATTGGTATAAAAAATCCGACAATATTCCGTCATAATCTTATTTCTTTTAATTGTTTAGGTAAAATGATTGATAGAGCTTGAACATTACTCCTAATGCATAAAAAAATTATTTTCAAATTTTTTCACGAATTTGCAATATATTTTATCAACATTTTCAACTCTGAAATGCAGAATTTCAACTGCGTGTATACTTTTGAATCCCTTTTGTCACTCCAATAATTTTTTTTATGACTTGAAAAAAATAGCTTGTCAAAGTTGAGAGCCTGTGTCATAAGAATATCGAAATTAGAATGTGACACTCTCTAAAATTATTAGACACTTTTAAGTCAAAATTTGGAAATATTAGTCGGAGTTTTGACAAGCTGACGATGATTTTGCCTCTGTTATCTTTGTTATGATATAGATAAAAGACTTGAGAAAAGTAGAACAACAGAGAGTTTTGTCGAAGTTTTGACGTTGTTAGCAAGGTATTCCCAAGAGGTATATCATCAAAATCCATTGTTTCATTTGATGATTTTAACGAGGCGGCAACGAAGCTAGCAGTGTTATCTTCAAAAATACAAAGGAGATGGATGTCCAGTCGTTTATATGTTCATGGTGCTATATATGGTAATACGATAATTGTTACGGGATAATATCAGTTTGTACAAACTACAATTTGTCCCTTACTTATTGGTTGGCCAACAAAAATCATAAAAAAAGAAATAAGTTTATATCTAAACTACTAAGGTGATAGGTGAGTTAATATTTACGCGGCCAACCAATCATGGTAAAAAGAAGTCGGAATATGAAATTGAAGAATTCAGTGTCTATGAAATGTGGGACGATTATTTGGTATTTGCTTTTTGACAACATGACTACTTCAGAAAAATATTCCTCAATTCATGATGTTTTCTACGGAAAGACCCCGGTTTTAGCCAGAAGTGGCAAATTCTATACAACTTTTGTCTAAAGTCTGTCCAGATATAATTGGCAGTGGAAACAAAAATGCTTGTAACTTTTGATAGTCAAATATAATTATGGAAATTTTTTTTGTTTGTTTTAGAGAATCAAAAGCGCTATATTTGAATGTATTTTTGGTTGAAAAATTCGCGATTTTTAGCGGTTAAATTTGCGATTGTAAAAATTGAGCTTTTTTTCTACTTATGCTATAATGTTCATTTTTACACCAGTGGTAGTTCAACCTTAAGTTAAGAAGTTTGTTAAATTTCAAGGCGAACAGAAAAGTCCTTCGGAAGATATGGGACCCGAAATACCCCTTGGTAGCACTTTTCTGTGAAATATCAAATCTCCAACTTATTACTAAAAACGGGGGTTATGTTATCTTTTTTGAACAGTGCAATTAAAAGTTGGAAAGTGTTTTAAGTATTGGTGCATTGGTATTATTGGTATCATTGATTATTTCGAAACGAAGTGAAATCACAGTATAATTGTTTTTATTGAAAAGATAAGCATGAACTTATATTGCCTTTGTTATTTTTAAGTCATTAAAAGAACTTTGCTAATTCCCAAAACACTAAACACAGTTTGGCTATGAGGTCATTAAAGAGATAGTAAAATGTGTTATGATCGAAAAACTGTTTTATCATATCACTACCCCCGTTTTTAGTAATAAGTTGGAGATTTGATATTTCACAGAAAAGTGCTACCAAGGGGTATTTCGGGTCTCATATCTTCCGAAGGACTTTTTTGTTCGCCTTGAAATTTAACAAACTTCTTAACCTAAGGTTGAACTACCACTGGTGTAAAAATGAACGTTATAGCATAAGTAGAAAAAAAGCTCAATTTTTACAATCGCAAATTTAACCGCTAAAAATCGCGAATTTTTCAACCAAAAATACATTCAAATATAGCGCTTTTAATTCTCTAAAACAAGCAAAAAAAATTTCCATAATTATATTTGACTATCAAAAGTTACAGGCATTCTTGTTTCCACTGCCAATTATATCTGGACAGACTTTAGTTTAAATTTGCCACTACTGGCTAAAATCGGGATATTTCCGTAGAAAACATTAAGTCATGAATATCATGAATTTTGATGGTCAGAGAGAGGGTACGATTTGTCTTCAATCGAATATCATTGTTTCCCCTTCGACTTCCTTCATTCATTCCCCTTCCTACTTCCTACCTTATGGGCAAGCGTCGTTTTATGGACATTCAATGGACGGCTTTATGACCTTTGGACGTCCTAGAAACGTACATTAGACGTCCAAAATCGGGGAAAACTTCGTCGGGGGAAAGTGACGAAATTTTGGACAAGTGACGAATATTTTTCCCGACGAAAATTTTCCCCGGCCTTAATGCGTTTACCAACTCCCAGCAAGTGACGAATTTTTCCCCGATAAGGGATGTCGAATTATAGAGCGTCAAACTTGCAACAAAATCCTCATTACCTCATTGGGTGAAGTATATTTGGGATTTTCAAAGATGGTTGGTCCACCGAAGCTTCCATCAAATATACGAATCAAGTTCAACACGAAACGAGGTCCTGAAGAGAAAAAGAGATAAAGAATTAACTTTTGAGAGTATGATGGATAAAGGTATCATATTGGGGTATAATAAATCCTTTTCTCCCAGCCCCATCCCCGGTGAGAGTTTTTCCCGCAGCATCAGCGGGTATGAAAAAATTTCAATGGGGATAAAGATTCTATTGTTCCTAAGTCGAAAAATCCAAGGGATGAGAAATGGGGAATGAGATCAAAGTTAATTTTCCAATGGGGCTGAAATTTTAGGGTAATTTTCCCAACGAGGCCAAATTTTTGTTACACAGCTCAAGGGAATTAATAATAAGTTTCTTGTTCATATAAATTTTAGTCACGAGACTACATACAAAGTATCAATTTCAAACTTTAGACCATGAAAAAATGCGAGACAAGAAAGAGTTAAAATATCTCTAAAAACCTCTACAATAATCCCTTGAAAAATTTCAAAAAATTGATCACGAAATATACTACTAGTTATAAAGAACCAAACCTTTGATATCCTTCCGAATGAAAATACTAGTACATCAGGTGTGAAGTTTATACCTCTTATAAATCTTAAGGAGAAGGATGAGAATACTGTATCGAGGAGCTTATGACTACACTGGAATTAATTGCATATTAACACAATGACCTTATTACACCCCTGTCTCACAGCCCTGGTGGAACTTTATACCACAGCGGGGACAAATATTTCTATCGAATTCCTAATAGGGATAGAAATTCTATTGCACTCCAAGGTTAAAAAAGACAGTGGGGATGGTTTTTAGGTGCTAGTGGGGGATGAGATCAAATTTGATTTCGCAGTGGGGCCGGGGTCCCAGCGGGTCTCTGAAACAGGGGTGTCTTATTAGACGACTTCTTAATTTGGAATTCTGGGGAGTTTCCTTTTTTCTTGTGACTAGAGTGCAAAAAATGAGTTACTAGTACTAACGTATCAGTTTAAGGGTTTTTAAAAACAAAAACAAAATCTTTAAGACTATCAATAATTATAAAAGCTTGGCTTAGACTCTTTTTGGATTTTATTAGACCACAAAATCGGATTATGTATAAAGAAAACCGCCAAAGTATTTGGACTTGTGGATTAATTGTTGTGCGAACATTGTATATAAGACCAGCGAGGAGAAAAACAAAGTCGATATTGAACTTTGAGCTTAAACAACCACGTTATGTACCTTTATTGGAAGAAAAAACAACGTGACTTGCCTTTTATCCCCTGGGGACGTGTTTTACCCCTTTTAAGACCATCAAATCTATCTCCTTGACACGGCAAATTTTTTTTAAACCTGGCCATAAAAGAATTTCACTAATTTTTGATAACCCCTAACAAATTATCCCGCATACATGAAGCGACCTTTCTAGTTTGAATCACAGGCCTAAAGAAAACTGCTAGGGACAAGAATCTATTAGTGGATACCAGTAGCTTGCGTCTTTTCTGAAAGAGGTCTATAGAGGTGATTTCGAAAAAGGAAATAATCGGTCGATCGGTTGATCGAAAAAAAAAGTGTATGTTTAATGTTCCAGCATGCTCCAAAAAAGGATTTAAAAATGCGGAACAGAAACTTTTGAAGGAAGAAAAAAATTCGTGGAAGAAATAAGAGCGGTTTGCGGTTTTGAATGGGAAACAGTCCATCAAAATTTCAACGAAACAATGGTCTCTTGCCAGGCTCCAGTAATTAAGCAAAATGAATCATTTGTAGCAAAGAAAATGGTCCGATTTTTCCCACACTGTAGAATTAAATCAATTTTGCTATTTTTCTCGTTTTGATTGATAAGCTTGTAGCACGAGGTTAGCCTAATAATTTTATTCTTGATATACGTTAGTCAAGATTACATCATTTTCCCTAGCGGAAAAACCCGAAAACACAGGAATCTGACCTCCGTGTGTTACTAAAAAAGGCAACACAGGGGTCAAATTTCGGTTTTTTCGGGTGTATCCGATATGAAGAATGACGTAATTAGCTGATCAATGAATGAAATTGCCTTAATACACGCACGAGGTTGAGTTATTTTCCTGGCTCAAATAGTGTCAAAAGTCAAAACTGCAAATTAGCCTAGCCCACTTTGGTGTCTAAAGCATGATTTTGATTTTATCTAGAGTTGGGATACTTGTCAACAACATCATGAGAAAAGTGAACAGTGAAAATAAATGTGAAAGGTGGTGTTTCTGTTTCATTCTTTCTCCACCTCACTTGGATACAGAATTATCCAAACCAACGCCCAAAGTTATTTACCCATCTATCCGCCTATTGAAGAAAGCTTCTGACTATAGGAATTTTGAAAACTTTTCAGTTATGGATAATTTTTAGAGTGATTTCTCTTCACAGGGAACAAGTAGGTTTTCACCACAAAAGGATAAAGATAACTATACATTTACAATGAAAAATGGACTGCGAAATTTTCGAATATCAGATCACAATTATTCTTAAGTTTTAATTTGAGGAAAGTCAGCAGTGTCTCCTCTGATATAAAGATATTTACACTCAATGAAAATTATTCTCTCACATAACTGATGACATCATCTTTTTATGTGTCGTTTTATCTTAAGATTTCATCAGCTGCAAAATAGCGTAGGTAGGTAGAACAAAAATTTGCTGAATCAACAAATTTTTGTAATCGTACGACTTCGAATTTCTCTCACATACTCACTAAATGAGTAAGTAGTATATTGAAGACATTCATAAGAGAAAAACGTGTTAAATATTCTGATCTAAAAATTTGTAACATTCTTTCGAGAGAGGGGTTTAACTACTACCCTGACCTCCAATAGAAAATGTTCGATAAGCCTTTTCTCTGTAGTTAGAAAAAGCAAAATTTGTTATCATTAAAGTATGTCCATACACGTTTTTTTATAAGAACAAACTATATAAGAACATTAGGCTTCGATGACCAAAATATTAAACACGTTGAGAACATTTTGAGGTTTTGAAGACTCTAAACCACCCAATTTTTAAGAAAATTGTACAAAAACATCCACAAAATGGTGAAAATAAGAACATGTTAAGAACATTTTTAGGCTCAATACTCAAAAAGTTAAGAACATTCAAGGACTTTGGATGTTCTTATAAAAAAACGTGTACAAACATTCCAAGATGACTGATGGAATTTATAGTAAAAATATACTATCAGTACAAAAGCCACAAACATTCTGGGTCGTATGATTTTAAAACTTTAAATTTTTCCTTCGAATGATGAATATGTCTAGAAAAGTCTGACTTAATGGAGTTTTAAGCTCTAAAAATGTGGTCTTGTATAAGCCCTTGAAAGCCAGAAAGACTTTAAATAGACATTACGATAGATTTCTCTTATCTTTATACATTTGATCTGAGGCTGTTTTGTCCTTCAGCGAATCTCTGGTTTGCATGTGCACATAAAGGGCAGCACCACTACAAAAATAGGAAATCACTCACAAAATGTTCTAAATAAGGATACTTTTGAAATTTTTAGTCTTAAAGCACAAAAGTTAAGAACGTATCCAAAGGCTTCCTGACGTTCTTATAAAAAACATGCAATAGCAGTCTAAACGGCGTTGTGACCTCTTCAACAGATTTCTTTGAGGCCTTCGGTTTTCCCTGGATTTGTGTAATGTCTAAAAACTATGCTGTAATCTATGGTAGTATAATTTTTAGATCTGATCTAGATTTTAAAACCTTAGGAATTTTTCTCTCTTCTCGATTCTTACTTACAAAGATTAAGCTCTTATTTATGAATATCATAGTGTTTAAGAAGGAAACCAGACAGAATTTTTCACTTTTCAATTTAGAGTGGTTGTTGAATCAATGAATTTAGTTTAAATCTGAAACCCAATAGAACAGATCACACGAAGTGGATAGGATGCAGATGTATATTCTTGGGATAATATTTTGAGAAAAATTCTGGCTTTTTAGTAGCAGACAGACAATCCTTGTTTTGAAACAAAATTTAAACTAAACTAAGAGTTGATAAATGGGAGAGGCCTTAACTTTTTGCGATGAGATAAAGAAGGAAAATGTGGTGAACCTCAAGAGTCATTGGAAACCTATCGACCATTGTATGGTCTAAGGATATATAGCCGCAAAGTTTGTCCTTCTTGAAAATGTTATGAGTTTATAATTAATAAAATGTTACAAAATTTATGACCGTCAAAATAGTACAAGAAAGAGAGATTCTCAGCAATTTGAGCTATGGCATATTTAGAAAAATTTCAAAGCCTTTCATAAGATCTGCATAAGGCATTCAAACTAAGCGCCATCGAGCTCATAATTTTCAAGCATTTGTGATTTCTATGGCACCAGCTGACTTAATAATCCCAAGATTCCCACTTTAGCTGATAGATATCAGAGGGGATTTTCCTTCAAAACGAACTCAGGAAAACTTTACTGAATTTGATATCCCTTAAATAAATCGGGATTAAAATTGTGTTACAGTTTAAGCAGATATACCTTATTGACTAAATGAGGCAACCTAAAATTGTATTATGAAAAATTATAGAAATTTTACGTCATCGAAATCCTAATTTAACTTGTAAGCTTATATTTTTTCCATAAGCTCTTGAAATAAAAATGGCGTTTACATAAAATTTTATTTTTTTTTATTTAGAATTTCACCATTTTTGACCTTGAATAATTTTTTCAATGAATCTCTTGCAAAGTATTTCGTATTTTTTTTCTATTGAAAGACGAATGAACATTTTCGGACCAGCGATCCCACGCGGAAAAGCCGGAAAAAAAAATTGTAAAAATTCTCAATATAAAAAGGACAAAAACGCCCCCTTTCCATTGGATTAGTGGTACAGACAGACGTAAAAATACAAATACATTCTTCATGAACTTTTCGACTTCAACCTACGCAACACTGGAGAAGGAACCGTTTAAAAACCAATCTACTTTTATCGTTGAGAAGTGTAGAACCATGTTAATAGTAGAACTTAAAGATGGCGTCCTCCAGGTTTTTGGGTCCCCTAGCTAGGCCCAAAATCCCCATTTGGTCTCTTCCCCACCTACCCTTTTCCCGCTATTCATCCACTTGAAGAATTGTCATAGGCAACAATGCATTCTTTATTATAACTCTAACAATCAAATAGATACCAAGAAGATTTTTTTAAGATATAGAGAGGAGGCGCGCCTATATGGTGACAATGCAAAATAAACAAAAGAATTTCTTAAAATTTTTGCTCGCACGACGCAAGAGAGGACAAAAGTCGTTCTTCTTTTTTTTGTTTGAACATGGTATGTAACCAAACAGTAGGAGATACATTAGATGATGTCTTTAACCTATCTCTCCCGGAAACTTTTACAGCCGATTTTCCATTGCTGGACTCTCCATAATCCGAGAGTATTCTGGACCACCCTCATCGCTCGAATTATAGAATCTCAACTTCAGCATAAAGGGGGAAGCAAAAAATACTTTAAATGGTTTTGACGTTAGTTAAGTAAAGTCGACTCATCTATTTATACCTCTCAAAAGGGATCAAAGTTAATGAAATTACTTAAAAAATCAAATACCTCCATAGCTAATACCTTGATATTACATTACGTCACGAAACCATAGAACGGGCTTAAGGGAAACAAAGAAAATGTTTTTTTTCTTTGAGGTCGAATTATAAATATGAGGGTAGCTTTAAATAACAGAATAGGGCCCAACCCTCTTGACCCAAGAATATTTTAATGTAGTAATTATTCTCTTTCGCAAGCTGATGAGCCTTTTTTCAAGTCTTTAGTACTATAGCAACCTTTTTCTCAAAAGTGAATCTGTGAGAAGTCTCCTCAACTAAAAGCCTTTGGTTTTCGGTCAGGTCTTTTTTTCGTTCCGACAAACGCTTTCAAGCTTTTCAAGCTTCAAGACATTTTTAAATTTCTTTCTCTCTGGTTCGGACATTGCGTGCCGGCAAAGTGCCAGGGTAAAAATTACACAAGAATAAATTGGTAACTAAGCAACGAGCGTCACCTAGGAACAAATTGTAAACAATAAAGAAGGCCATTTTGAAATTTCGGATATTTATAAAAAGGTTCTCTTGGTGTTTGCACATACGTGTTAGAAACTGGAAATAGAAACTAAAAGCGAAAACCGATTAATTTTCGGTTTCACATAAATTTGCATAATTTATGAATGAAAGTACACATTGAAAATTTATGATAATTATGAACGATAAGAAAGGGGCGTTTAGAAATTCAAAGAATGTAGACTATCTTTATAAGAAAATAGAGTCGAACTTTTTTTATTTATCTGTTTACTAGCTTTATTAAGTGAGAGCTAGTGATATCCTAAATCATTCGTATCATGGATCGTTTAAAAAGTGATTTCATCTCGAAAAAATGTCCACTATACAATTTCCGTGATTATGTTTGTTGATGTCTATAACATTAGATTGATATCACATATCTTACGATGTCCCCTTGTGCTTCAATAAGTAACACGAAAGCTTAAGGCTTGGACCCACGCCCCTCTATACTATTTCATCTGGAGGCAAATATCATTCGTCTTAAACATCTTACAGTCGCTCAATACAAATGCTCCTTTTTTGGCTATATAGAGTAAGAAGACGAAGATTTGGGCTTTGTCCCTAAATACAGGGCGTTGAAAAAGAGGCTTTTTTCAAGGTAGAGTAATACTTATAGAGTAAGAAGACGACGATTTGGTCCTTTGTCCCTAAAGACAGGGTATTGAGAAAAGAGGCTTTTTTCAAGGTATCAGAACCCCGGTGAAATCTCTTTGGAACTATAATCAAAGGGGTTTTTAACACTACGCTGTTCTTACAATGTTCTTAAATTGTTGGCTTAGAAGCCTAATATTCTTACAATGTTCTTAAATTGTTGGCTTCGAAGCCTAATATTTCTTACAAACTTTGTTTTGAAAGCCTGCTATTATTTCTAGATTAATTCAAGAATTAATTGGAAGAAATTTCATGGGACCATATTTTTCATTTACTGTACTATCAAAACATGACTCATCCATTCAAAAAATACTGAGAAGTTTATAAACAATAACAAACGGCCCGATAAGTGAATCTCTCTTACGATAAGAGTCAAAACAAACGGCCCTTTTATAACAAACCAATAGGGTTCAGTAGTAAATATTAGTTTCCCTTATAAATATTTAATGATTTGTCCTAAAATAAGACCATATAAAGAAGAAGAAGAAGATTCGCGCTTACTAATAAACTGAAGAAAGGAAAAAGGGACATGGTGAGGGACTGACTCATTTTCATTCAGGAGGAAGAGGGAAAGAAAAATTAAGAAAGTGAAGATAAAACCTACTACTAGTAATAGCAAGACGCTTTGAACAAAGAGGGGAACACCCTTTTACTCCTGATTAAAAATTCATAAAAACACGTGATGGTCCGTATAGGACTAACTTGTGACCAAGTTCTTTTTCTTTCCTATCACTTTTACCTCGCACCACCCCATCAGGACAATTAATATTCGTATGCTTAGACACGTGGGAAATGTATATTTTGTTGACCAGAGGTAAAATACTGACCAGTTGCGTAGTGTATATCGAGTTTGAAGCCCTAAGGGCTAGAGAAGAATCTCTAACCTTTCCCAGACAAGAAAATAAGGGCTAGACTCAAGACTCCTGGATCGGAAATGAAGCCAATTATTTCCCATCCAGAACGCGTTTAGAACGCGCCGCAATCATGAACACGGATTGTATCTAGCGGTTCCTTTGTTTTTACGGACTGCATTTTTTGAAATCTAACGAGAGATTTTACTCTCGATCCGGCGTCTGTGTAAAAACCACGCGCGGGCGTTCTAGAAGATGGGAAATAATTGGCTTCATTTCCGATCCAGGAGTCTTGAGTCTAGCCCTTCGTCCTTGGAAGTCAATGGTAGTGTTCCCTCAATCTAGACTGGAGTCGTTTATAATCCGTGTAATACAATAATAATTGTTCTTATAAAAAGAGTGTAATAAGGGTGATAAGATAGCACGATAGTAAGATGATGGGGTAATATAATAATTGCAACGGGATGATATCAGTTTGTATAAACTACGATTTTTCCCTATCATTATTTTTTGCTTATTATCTCATTTGGCTGAATTTGTCCTCTAGCATGCTATAGCACCCTCAATCATGATCTAGAGGGAGGTCAAATCTAGATATTAAAAGGCTAATGGTGTGCTAAAATCGAATTGTTTAAATATAAAATAAAACTATCAATGACTGATCGGGCGTGTGTGTATTTGAGGCTGAGTTAAAAGCTAGCATATGCTAAATGTTTTTTTTCTACGCAGTAACGGAGTAAAAAATCCCGGTTTTTGACGAGGTGCTCGCTAGTTAAAAGCAGAATTTGCCGCTTAATTTTGAATGAGCGACTCAAAAACAAAGCAGAGCAGAGGTTAGATTCAAACCGTAGAAAAAAGATGCCAGCTTGTGATTTCAATCCACATGCTTTTGAATGATTGAAGCGTCGCTTCTTGTGGGTTTCGAAGATATTGAGTCTGGTGGATTAGAATTAAAATCACTGGAGACAATCGGTCAGACAAACCAAAGTTCAAATCAAATACTAATTATCATAAACTGTTAAAACGTGCTGAGATTGAAAGACTTAAAAAACCTCTTAGCAGACATCGAACGATAAATGTCTCTAGAATAAGTAAATCACACGTGAGCTTAGTCATTTTTTGCATAATTTTCAGAATTTCTTGTACAATTTAAAGAAAATTTCTAAACTCCAATTATTTATGCATCTGTTTAGAAGTATCAGTTGCTGTAAAAAGTGAATTTTATATCGCAAAATATGGGCATATTTTGAGTAGAAAAGTGGTCCCGAAAAGACAAAATTGGTCCCGAAAAGACAAAATTGGTCCAGAAAAGACCAATAGGATGCCACAAAAAGTACATGTGTACTATAATTCCAATTCTCCAAATTAGGGTAGTGGCATGCAAAAAAATCTCGCAAAACTCTTTCAGTACTCGTACATTTCGTTGGAAGGATAGTTTTGCGTGGATAAATTTAAGCCTTTAATAAAATCTTGAAAAAATTCGAAAATCATGAAAATTCTAATTAGATGTAACCCTTGAATTGATTTTAAATTTTGAATTTTATAAGCTTGACAAAAGTTTAATTCGTCTCTTAATTGAAAGGATTTCTTAAGACAAAAATACCGAAATATATCACTCGATTGTTTTCAAAATTCAAACTTTAATTAATGGCTTAAAATTATAGCCCCTTGAATTGATACTTTTCAGGAATTTCAAAAATACTTTTAAAATAGTTTAGCTTGCGTAGATGAAAAGTTACAGCCCTTTGCGATGGGTGCATTCGTCAATCTTTAGCCATTTCTAACCTTTTTTTATGCTTTGGAGGTATAAATTACTCGAACTGAAATTCTTATTATCTAACATCACGTTTCATAACATTACTAAACATTGAGTTCAGAAGTAAATCATTTTATCGCGGTCTCGATCAAGAATTTTACAACACATTGTCACTGTGCGCACAGATTGAATGAAAAACCAGATAAAATTCCTTTGAAAACCTAATAACGGAAAGATGAGAAAAAAACTTCGTGAAGTTAATACCATTAAAATTCTTTGGTTTTTACAGTTTCGACTGTCTAATAGGTTACGTACAAAACGAAAAATTTATTCGGGGTAAGTTTTCGTTCCAGTGCAACTCCTCTGGCAGATCTAAGGAGGTAGTTCAAAATTTATGGAGGTTATTTCTTTTAGCCAAATTCTTACTAATAAGGAAATGAAGTCTCTCCGTCACAAGTTTTGAACCCGCCCTTCAGATCGCCGTCACAAGTTTTGAACCCGCCCTTCAGATCACCGTCACAAGTTTTGAACCCGCCCTTCAGATCGCCGTCACAAGTTTTGAACCCGCCCTTCAGATCGCCGTCACAAGTTTTGAACCCGCCCTTCAGATCACCGTCACAAGTTTTGAACCCGCCCTTCAGATCTCCGTCACAAGTTTTGAACCCGCCCTCAGATCGCGTCACAAGTTTTGAACCCGCCCTTCAGATCGCCGTCACAGTTTTGAACCCGCCCTTCAGATCCGCGTCACAAGTTTTGAACCCGCCCTTCAGATCGCCGTCACAAGTTTTGAACCCGCCCTTCAGATCGCCGTCACAAGTTTTGAACCCGCCCTTCAGATCCGCCGTCACAAGTTTTGAACCCGCCCTTCAGATCCGCCGTCACAAGTTTTGAACCCGCCCTTCAGATCCGCCGTCACAAGTTTTGAACCCGCCCTTCAGATCCGCCGTCACAAGTTTTGAACCCGCCCTTCAGATCCGCCGTCACAAGTTTTGAACCCCTTCAGATCGCCGTCACAAGTTTTGAACCCGCCCTTTAGATCCACCACGGCTTCCCACGAGAAAGGCTTCGGAAGTGACACTTCTATTTTGAAAAAGGATGCATTTAAAGGAACAATTTCGAGGCCTAGTAAAAACTTTAGCCTCAACTCTGAAACTAAGAAATCGTGACTACACCTTTGATTCAGCGCTCTGTTTTTGGCGAGTTAATACCACAGATATCTGTAAAGCCCGAAGGGCTAGATAGGCAACTTTAAGCTTTCTCCAGCAAAAAAAAAGTGAAGCTAAAATTTGACTTTTTAACTTTCGTGCCGATGGATAGGATCTAGCATTTTAATTGTTTTCGGAGCGCAAGATAAAAGAAAGTAGGCGGCAAACGCTATTTCACATCTCTTAAACCGGTGAAATTGCATATTTTAGTCACGTGACTCTGGTAGGAAATCCTTCCAAAGATGAGCTTCACTTTTTGACCAAGGCCGCAAATCTAGCCCTTCGGGCTTTACAGATCTGTGGTTAATACTGAGGTTAAGCATACCAGGATAACCACGACGACGGACAAAAAATATAATAGGCTAGTAAAAATACAAAATTTGATTGGTTGAAACTCACTAGCCTGTTAAATTTTCGTTCGTCGTCGTGATTTTACCGATTTACTTAACTTCACTAATACCGAGTTTATGTATGTGTGTTTTTCAGCGACGGAGACGGTAAGGTTCTAATTTGACTAGATCCTGACCAACTAAGGACGACGGTAAATCAGGACTTTCACCGTCCTCGATTTTGCGGGTCAGAAGTGCGGGTTATTCCAAATCGCGTCAGTCACTTTACCGTCCTCAAAAGTGCAAATACATAAACTCGTTAATGTGCTTGCACGTTTGAGAACGGCGAAGTGACTGGAGCGATTTGCAAACAGCCGCAGTTCTGCCCCAGAAAAAAGTGTTGATTTATCGTTATCTTCAGTCTATCGGGATCTAGACATATAGAAGATAACTGTCTAGGTCGCAGAAAAACCCACAAACTTAAACTTGCTACTAATGTTTTATGTAACAGCATGAAAAGTAAAAGCCATTTCTCGTGAAGATTTTCCGTGTCCTCTGATCTTTTGAGATGGAGTTTTTATAAGATACTTCACTAATAGGTCATTTAAAGTAATAGAGATGACGCGTTCTTTAGAAAAAGTAATAAGATTGTTTTTATTACATCTTAACGACCAACCAAATCACATAAGAGCGTGTAAAAACTCCAGCTTGTCCCTATCTTTTACCATAGAGTAAGATCACAGTTATATTGCTTAAAAGACACAGTCGTGAATAGTTCACGCTCGGTCTAACTGTCATAGTCACATGATAAGAAAAAGATGAAGTCCTTATAACATGTTTTGTATTGTAAGCTTGTAACAGATGCACGAACTAATTCTCGAACCGGACGAAAGAAACTTTCTGACAGTCTTGTTAAGCTTGAAGAAATATTTTTCCAAAATAAATATCGAGTTCGTGACAATTTCCCGCGCAATAATCTAGAAATGATATACAATCGCAACTTTTATGGGAGAGGTTAGATATGAACAATGCTCGCAGGGAATTTCTATTGGAAGCTTTGTAATGCAACCCTCTAAGAACTAAGGCAAATTTTGGGATAGCAAATTCGATTAAGTAGATCGTTTGAGATGGCTACGACCGGGTCTAGTTTTTAACTTTGAAAATTAAGGAAGCCGTACATATAAAACCGATGCAGAAGCTGATGTAAAATTGGTAATAAGGGAAGATAAGCCACGAGAAAATAGGACAAAAATCGTTAAGAAAGATAAGTTACCAAGCCGAAGCTTTAAAAAACCTCCACGGAAAAATGATTCAAACTCAACGAGAGCCCACATTATGCGAGATCAAAGCCAAGGAGGATCATCTCACAGTTTCTTATTACGTTGAAATGTTACATACTGAGGCGTTCACTTTTTTAAGAAATTTTCACTGTCCCACAGAGCAGTATTAAGATAAATACTATTGCCGGCAAAATTGCAAAAACCATAAAAACCATAAAGAGCATATACTGTCCATTAGTGTTTTCCATTAATCATACCGTCAGACTTTCCTAGTTTAGCTGGTGAAAAAGTGCCTCTATTCTGTCACTTCATTAAGTTATGCATCTAACTAAACTGAAAGACTGACCCGTTCACTTTTCTGCCTTTTTTGTCCGACTAACTTGTTATTTCATTTATCATTTCAGGTAAATTGTTGACACTGTATTTAAGCAAGTCTGGTAAAATAAAAGAACTCCATGGGTCTAATATACTAAGAAAGAAAATAGGTCCGTAAAAATAACTTGTCTTTTACTCTCTGGGACTTCTAAGCGTATAAGATGGCTCTCTAAAAAAGTTTTCAGTAAGGCGTAATACACTGCTAATTTCAAGTTCACATGCCAAGGTGAATCGTCAGTGGTCGTATGATTAAAAAGTGGGACCATAGTTAGCAGAGGAGTATGAACCCCCAGGGTTTATTCCACACACCGCTATATACAGACCCCTCATTCTGTATTGAAATCTTATCCCCCTCGTTTTACTGAAAATTCGTTTCGAAGGAAACTCGCTCTATGCTCAGTCTTTTAGGCAATCTTGGCAAAAAAAAACAAAAAACTTGGCATCTCCCCTATCAAAAAGGGGGTCCAAGCTATGTGGGAACGAAAGTTACCATAGACATTTACCTAAGCGCTTGTGGCATAGATGATAAGGGTCATCTCACGCTACATGTGGTTACTGTATTGATCGAGTTCAAAACCATACGCTTTGAGACCCCTTAGATCATAAGGAAATCACACAAAGAAGATTAAAAGAATCATAGGGAATGCCAAACGAAAAGAAGACAAGAGAAATAAAGAAGATTTCATACCAATCTCGGTGAGTGACATATCTTCATGGTTGACAATCTATTGGGAGAAAAAGAAATTGAGAAGTTGTTGCATTGTAGCGAAGAAGATTAGGCGTGTTGTCAGGTGTTGTGTTTATGTAGAAGATCAGAAAAATCAGCCTAGTGTAAAGCGTTTTTAAGGACTCTTCCAGTGGAACAAACAATTGCCTGTGCAAGATGGACGCGGCTTTTTTCTCGACACCGTTCCGTTTGTAGTTTTTTACAATTTCTCTCAGTACCGACGAAGCAAAATTTTTTTAATTGGAGTTTTTTTAAGTGGTACCCTAATAATGTAGCACAACTCAATAGCGGCGTCAATGCATCGAAAGCGTTGGATCTATTTTGAATGAAATTTCGCAAAATATAATCCTCGCGGAAATTAATCCCCTTAATTTTGAAGCCAATAAGACAAGTTTCATACTTTCCCATGTAAGAGGATTCATTGCATATTTTCAAAGGCTTCAGATTTTCGAAGGTTAAATCTTTAGTGGATTTGTTTTGTTTTTTGCAATCCATACAAAGAAATTTCAACATAATTAGAGCATAGGCTCACTCTGAGCATTGCAATTAAAAAGAAGTTAAAAGGTGCGTCAGCCGGGAATCGAACCCGGATCTATTGCTTGGAAGGCAACAATGCTAACCTTTACACCACCGACGCTTGAGAAAAAGATCCACTGTTAAGGCTTTAAACAATTTTCAGCAACCCTGTTAAGGGGTTTCCTGACCTCAACAGTTTAAACAAACATTCAAACCACATTTAACTGTTTTAAACTTGTTAAGATTATAGTTTCAAATTTGTAGCCCTCTTTCAAGCGTCGGTGGTGTAAAGGTTAGCATTGTTGCCTTCCAAGCAATAGATCCGGGTTCGATTCCCGGCTGACGCACCTTTTAAGTGAATCGTTATCAATATCCATTTTTTATTGGATTTATTTACTGAAATCTACGAACGACCCAGTCCGGGCTTTAATTGAGATAGGAGACCAATACAATTTGTTGGACAGTCTAAAGAAATTACAGTATTAAAAGGTTAGCATTGCTGCCTTCCAAGCAATAGATCCGGGTTCGATTCCCAGCTGACGCACCTTTTAAGTGAATCGTTATCAATATACGCTGGATACGCAGTGCGCCACGATCCATGTACCATTTGATATCACCCAGAGAGGCGGGAATTACAAAAATAAAGACAAGTTTGTTCGAGTTAAGAAATTTCGAAGTACTATGCGAGGTTTATAAAGCCGGCAGAAAAACATACTCAAATATCAATAAATGATTATTTCAAAGATCAGCGCTGGAACGTTCCGTTTTGTTTACTGTTTTGAGTTGCGGGAGAAAGCAAACAGCTAAACAAACAAACAAACAAACACAAGAGTACAACCGCAAAACACTCTTTTAACCTCTTGAGGGGGTTCTTTAAACATAACAAAGTTAGGAAAACAACCTTCTCTTCTAAAGCGTCGGTGGTGTAAAGGTTAGCATTGTTGCCTTCCAAGCAATAGATCCGGGTTCGATTCCCGGCTGACGCACATTTTAACTTCTTTTTTATTGCAATGCTTAAAGTGAGCCATGCTCTAATTATATTGAAATTTCTAGTAATTATATTGAAATCTCTAGTAATTATATTGAAATTTCTAGTAATTATATTGAAATTTCTAGTAATTATATTGAAATCTCTAGTAATTGGATTGAAATAAACAAAAGGAATTTGTACAAAGATTGAATCAAGTGTACCAAGAAAGTTTTAAACCTTCGAAAATCGGCAGCAAAGTTCCCGAGGTACCTTTCTCTCCGAACCCCTCAATTTTTTTATATGTCTGAATGGCAAAAGGTCCGCGACATTGTAAGGTTATATATTAGTCTATCAGCAAAGTCATTTTTTGGATTATTCACACTTTTAGACTTCCTTAAATCTTATCTCTAATATTTTGGTCGACGGATAAGGCGTCCCCACAAACAAATGACCGAAGAATATAATGAAACATTTGGGCGTTCATTTTACCTGGAAATTCCTGATCCATATCCTATTATCATTGACGCTGAAAGTCATAATTCGATCGATAAATGGTTTGCTTTTTGGATGTTTATTCGGTGTGGCGTATATTTGTGTGAACATCTCTTTTAGTAGTTGGTAATGTACCGATTTGTCGAAGCTCTGAGTACAAAAGGAAAATTATTACAATCAGCTCTCTGTAATTCAAACTTCGAATCTTTCTGTAATTCGAACTAAAGCATTGGTCCCCTCAGCTGTAATAAGTCGTCTATATACTCTCTGTAATCCGAATCTTTCAATTTGAAAGGATTCTTTAGTCCCTGGAAGATCGAATTAGAGAGAGTATTAGCATTATCGCTGATTAAAATTGGGGGCTATTTTTCACATCCTTTTACCCAATTAATTGCCACCATTTTCATTTTTGATACAGTGCAATATATATAACAAGTATAAATAAAAAAAAAAAACAGTACGGGTAACGACCCTGGAAAATTTAATTATATATATCTTATTTTGTGTTTAGTTAAAATAATTATCATAATAATAAAAAGAATTTGAGAGCAGCATTAATTGCCACTTGTATCATATGAGGTCATTCGATTTTTTCGGCCCTGTACCGGTAGGTCTGGGGACCTAGGATCGCCACGTCATGCTGCCGAGATTGATATAATATTATTGATGAAAGTTGCAGTTTTATCTTAGTTGTAAATTCCATTCCATTAGAATGGAAATAGAAGTATAGTGATTTGAGGGTTTACACTTCTTAGGGCTCACCATCAAGATATAATAGCATTCAAACAAGTGATCGTAAATCAACTTACTTTATCAAATGATAATATAGGTCTTGATCCTTTCAGACAGTTGCCAGCAAGTTTTAACTCGTCCATTGTGTGTACTGGAATTAGACGAGAAAGACATTCAAAATGAAGAGACTGGTGAACAGAAAACTAGAAATAAAGAGACTTAGCTCTAGTTTAGACGGCTCACTTTTCACCCTGCCTATTCTAATTGTGAATTAAAGTGGACTGATAGCTGGCTGTCTAAAGTCAATGCATTACTCTCTTTTGACGACTTGGAATGTCTTCTTTCAATTTTTCCGAAAAAAGATTTTACCTACCATCTTTGCGCCCACTTTTGGACTACTCAAACAATTAGAATAGGCAGGGCAGAAAGTCAGCCGTCTAAACTGGAGCTTATCTCCAGGAAGGCAAAACTAAATCAAGTGCAGTATATATAACAGACAAAATAACTCCCTTTATAAACAACATACCGTTTTCAACAAGGAACCGTGCAGATGGTCCATGTGGTACACTTGAAACCCTAGAAAAAAAAATAATAACAATAAATGGAATTATTACCATTCCTAACAAAAAGTAACTTTCAAACACAAAAATAACACAGAAATTATATTTGCTTCAGCTTTCACCGATCCGCATTGCCTATAGCCCTTTTACCAATTTCCTTTATAAAAAACTTTATCTAAATACTAAATTAAACTAAGACCAATAAATCCTGACTGTCTGTTAAGAAGAGGTATAAGTTGGAGTCAGAAAGAAATTCCCTATGAAAAGGTGTATCGTGAATTCCAAAATAACAAGGGACTTTAACGGACCTACCTACCTGACTAATCAACAGAAAACATTAAATTCAAAATAACAAGTGATACTTTTATGGACCTACCTGGTTGTGCATTTATCATATTTATAATTGATATCTACGTGACGTGACCATTAAAGGGGGGCCATTAAACAATCATTCAGAACACAAATATTGACGATCTATTAATTAGTCGTTTGTTACTTATAAAAAAGCATTTAGAAACCAAAATTTCATGCTCTTGAAATATTCTTTCATATTCAAGACTTCGTGAGCAAAAAAACATCCATTTCGTCAAAAAATTGAGTAATTTGGCTAGGAACATTAATGTATACTTATTAATAGTGATTCTTATAGATAAAGATGCGTTTTTTGAGCTGAAAAATTCTTTTTTTACAAAAACCTGCTTGAGCCATCTTTTACCTACTTTCATTCAAAAAATCAGAAAAAATTAATGATCCAATATTTCACAATGTCCAAAAAACTCTTTTTTTAGCCGTTTTTTAGCTGAAATTGACCCCCAAATTTTTTTTCAAAAAATCGAGCTCCGTCACATTCGAGGGTTTATAGTTATGCATCTTTGCGCAAAAAATCATAAAGAATGAAAGAGCCAATCTCGAGAGAAAAACTAATACCTAAGTAATTGATAATGTGCCTATAAAAAAATTTCGAATTTGGCCAGTTTTTCTATAAAAACACGCCAAGCAACCAAAATTTAATGTCTAAACACACATATTATTCTTCAAAAGTAAGCCCTCATGAACAAAAAAAAACATCTATCTCATTAAAAAATTGAGTAATTTGACTAAGAACATTGATAGATGTATGCTTATCAATAGTGATTCTTATAGATAAACATGCGTTTTTTGAGCCAACATAATTTTTTTGCGAAAATCTGCTTGAGCCATCTTTTACCTATGATGGTACCCTACTTTCATGCAAAAAATCAGAAAAAATTATTGATCCACTTTTTCACTACACTTTTTTAGCCGTTTTTTGGCCAAATTTGCCCAAAAATTTTTTTTTTAGAAAATCGGGCTCCGTGATATTAAAGGGTTTATAGTTACACATCTTTGTGCAAAAAATCAGAAAAAACTAATGAGCCAATCTCGAGAAAAGTTGGTAAAACGAACGAACGGACGGACGAACAGAGGTTAATTTATAGGACCTCCACCGGGGTAGGTTCAACGAGAAATTAGGAAAAACTAATGAGAGAAAATCTCGAAAAAGCGTTTTTTAGACATTTCCAGATAGATTTCGCAACCAGAAAAATTATTTTGAAACATCATAGCTCCGTAATATTTTGCATCTTTTTGCCAAAATTCAGAAACTACAACTGCCCAATCCTGAGAAAAGGTGGTAACGAACAAATAGATTAACTAAAAGGACCTTCAGCTAGGAAAAATAAAAGCAAATTTTCTATACTCACCACATAAATAAATCTTTCTTTTTTTTCATTTCGAAGAAAACACATCTATTACAATTCTTCATTTCGCATACCTAAAATTATTACAAAGATAGTGTTTCAACCTCACTGTCAGTAGGCACCACTATTATCGACATTTTTGCCTTCAAACGGAATTATTTCCCAAACTCAACTGGAAGGTGGAAAACTTCCAGCTAAATGGCTAGACTTTAATGAGGTAGGAAGTATGTTTCCTGAATTGGGAAAGTTTGATAGGGATGGCAGTTCTTGTCATTTTGGTATGTTCATGTCATTTTAATATAGTGTTGCCACCTGTCTGTCTTCAGGCAAAAATTTCGATAAGAAAAAGAAAATATTTCAGCACATTGCCTTAAAATATTGAAAGTAAATTTTTGCACATGCCCTGAATAGTAGCCACCTTAAACCAATAATTAAGGGAGGGCAGGAGAAAAGTGCCAATGGAGAGCAAAGGATTTTAAAAGGGAAATATTGGAAAGTTTGTTTTAGCTTAAAAAAATGTGCTAACCGCACTCGCTCAACTTCTGTAAGTAAACCCTAAAATGAAAATTTTGAAAAAATGAAAAAAAACAACCCCAGATATTCACCCAAGGATCAAATGTGGAGAATTTCAGCCTAATCTGACCACTTTTAAAGTCTCCAGCCTGCCACAAAGTTTGGGATGACATACAGACATACACACAGACAATTTTCTTTTTAGAAAATGCTGGAAGCAAGGTATGATCAGATCTCCATATATGACAAGATCCCATATGTAACTAGTCATGTCTTGGCTCAAGGTCAGCCATCTTTATCTTATAATATCAATATCTTAAGTCTACACTGGTATGAGTGAGAGCAAGGTATAACTAGGCGCCTGAGCTACGTTACTAGTCGTGCCTTGCTTCCAGGCTAGCCATATTCATTCTCATGAATTTTTTGCAAACTTTTCAATTTTTTCAGCTCGCAGCTTCTTCTTTTTTGTCTCTTGTCTAGGTTTTGCTTTGAACTCTCTGTCTCAGTAGCTTTTTAAGATTTAAATTTTTAAATTTTTAGTTTTCCTTATGCTATAGTTGAGGATCAGATAATTTTAATTGTACAATACGCACAAAGATGGCGGAAAAAATTCAAGAAAATAATAAAAAATCACCATCAATAAACGACTTTTGCAGCCCGTCAAAGTGCATCATAAATGAAGAAAACGCACAAAAGATACCCTACAATGCAGGAAGTGCCACCGTTTAGTCCATTATCTTTAGTCCAGATCCAGATATGCTTGTCATACAAATCAAGTGAGAATATAATGAAAAGGCAGGACGAAGAAATAAACCATTTGAAAGCACAAGACGTCAATGTTATGGTCAACGAGATGAAAGAAACTATCGATACCAGAATAACCACGCTTGAAAAGAAGATTGAAAGCATCATCGAAAAGAAAGAAGAGGAAAGACCACCAATGAGCTACGCTAAAATCACATCCAAACACATCGAGAAAAACATTGGAGATGCGATTTAAAAAGAAAAGCAGGGGGAGCGGAGCAGCTGATTCGATCGACAGCACGAAACCTAATTTTTCATGGGATTGATGAATCGACAGATGAAACTGAAGAAGAAACAAAAATAGAGGACGAAGAATTTATCCATGACAAAATTATTGGTCAGCGGCTCCATCTGAGGAATATAAAGATTACCGAGACGCTGTGGATCGGGAAATTTACGAAAGAAAGAGAAGATAAAGCGAGATACCGACCAATCAAAGTCACATTTACGAACGAAGAGGACAAAAACACAGTGTTGCAAGCAATAACAAAAGAAAAACGCTTTCCTTACCGAGTGACAGAGGATTTGACCAAAGATAAAAGACAAATAATCAAAGAATGGTGTAAAGAAGCCGAAAAAATGAATGCTAAAATCAAGGGAGACAACACAAAATGGAAAGTCCGGGGGAGCCCGGGAAAAAAACTTTATTTCAAAAAGATCATTGTAAAAAGTACGAGCGGTTTATAGAGGCCCATGTGTCTTCACGGTGGCCTGCAAACCTGTAAAGCTTTATTATTATTATTAATACGAAATTCGATATTGAAATATATTTATCAAACACACATACAGAAGTGCATACAGTATGTCCCAAATTTGCCCCAAAAGAGTACTTTTTAGGCACTGCCATTTTGCATCACTATGCAAAAATCAGAAAAAATAATGGACCAGTCCTGAGAAAAGCTGGTAACAGACAAACGGATGGACAAACATTGGTTAAATTGAAGGACCTCTGAGGTAGGTCCAATAAATGTTTTTTTCAAGCTGCAATTCAAATAAGGTCTGACGTAGAACAAAAAAGAATTTTTACCTCATTTATTACTGTCAATTTATCTTTTCTGTCAAGTTTATTATCTAAAAGCAAGAGTGGTGAAAGTAAAAAAAAAGCATCACATTATAGTTTCTTACCTTGACATGTTGGTTCCAGTGCTGTAACCAGAAGAGAAAAATGAAGGATGTCAAAATTCCACTGTGATATAAATTCAGAGAGAAAGCTTCGCAATTTTATTAATAAACTTTTATCAAAATAGTCTCACCTGGACGAGAGTGAGGCATCAATGTTCGCAAGTCTAACATCAAATGCCTTGCTCTGTAAGAAAAAGAAAAAAAGATCATAGACCAAGGTAAATCAAATATAATGAATCAGAACCAAAAGCGTGTAACCACCCATAACCATATGTACACAAAGAACTGTTTTTTCATTTTTTTCCCTTTGTCATTAGACAGCTGTGTCGATACCGCTCAGGGTTCGAATTAACGTATCGCGTTTCGCGATTCGCGATGCGTTTTTGGAAATGTACGAAGCAAAAATTCAGAAATTCAACAAAATCGCAATACAACATATCAAGAATTTTACAGCATTTTGAGCCTCCAAGCAAATACGATGGTTATTTGGCTTGTAAATTGGTCTTTAGAGTGGAGAATGCATCGTATATTGATAAAACGCATCGTGAAACCTAAAAAATTTCGGGCAGAATTTGCTCACTTCGTTCGCACTAAAGTGCGATGCACTTTTAAATCGTTAATTCGATCCCTGCCGCTATGCAAACGTCATAATTATTACTTTTAACATTTGACTGAAATTCAATCCCACAATCCTTTTCATTTTGATTTGTAATGTGTGCAAGTTATTACTTTTGTATTGTCAATAAGTGTAATTGACTTGCAAAAGCAAATAATGCAAAGGATCAGGGGGGGGGTCGGTAGTAAAATCTCAGACATAATGACGTTTACTACGGTGGTGGTGTGACGAAAAATCGAAAAAGAAATTTACTACCAAATCTCCATGACAAATTGTCCCAAAAGCTTTTACTACCAGGGTAGTAAAATACCTCTTCCAAGAGTCTGGGTGGTGGTATGTAAAAATCCTTTTACTACTCATATATTTCTGAGATTTTACTACCCCCCCCCCCTGAAGGATGATGGGATTAAAACTCGGACAAACAGTAATTTTGATGGCTATTTTTAGAATCAATGCGGGATGCTATTAAGCAAGATACCATCTGAATAGTTGACTACAGTGTACAGAATATTATTTTACTCATCAAGTTTTATTTAACATATTGATAAATTCTACACCCTACTGACATCAAAAAGCAATGTTTGTGTATTCTTACCTGAAATTTATACCACGCTGACAGAATACAAGAACTCTTTCCTTGTTCTTCCATTTCTATAAAAAAGTTAAGATAAAATTTTTAAAAATTCCTAGTTTGTGCAAATACTGGTGAAAAACCACCTTTTCTTAATTTTCTTTTTTCTATTTGGTTGAGTTACAGGAGGCTTTGAGGCCTATTTTCGCAACTATAGACGCTTTCAGTGAGAGCCCCGTCAGCACCTTGGACTGACCCTATTCAGTGCTGCAAATAACGGCCGGTGACCAGTAATTACCAGTCATTTTTAAGCTAATATGTGTGTTTTTTCCCGTGAAATTTTGATGGTTTCATTGTTAGTGCTTTCTGATTGAGTAATCACCGGCCAATTTGAAATTCCTTATTTGCAGCACTGCTATTGTTACCTTACTTTTGGGCTTCAGAAGTACAATTTCCAACCCCCTGGCAATTAGGTCCCCCCTGTTTATTAAAATCTAAAAAATTTTCCAACCCCCCCCCTGTTTATTCGAACCCCCCTGTTTATTTGGAACCTAAGAGTAAGCCATTAAAGGTTCAATCGACGGGCGGTATTGAAAGGTTTTCTGACTCGAATTGTCATACCTGCGCTGAGGAAACTAAAGCGCCTATATTGTAGATTGTTATACCCAAGGAAATTCTTTGAACATTCAAAGAAAACTAAAATGTGTATACTTTAGTGCTCTCCCAATACCACAGTAGAAGAAGGTTCAATGGAAAGACACAAAAGACTATGGAGAAAGGGATGGATCTAGTTGATAAAAATAGAATTCAATGCAACCACTCTTTGATTTGCTAAATAAAATGAATTACAGTAACCTAAATTAGGCCTTACTTTTTATTTCCAACTTTTTTAGCTGACATTAACTTTCTCTTTCTGGATAATAACTTTTTTTCCGACATTAACTTTCTTTGTCTGGGTACTAATTTTTTTTCGACAGCAACTCTTTTTTCTGCTACTAGCTTCATTTGAAATTTACAACTATATTTTTTCTGACATTATTCTTGTTTTTTATACAACACTAACTTTTTTTCTTGACACTATTTCTTCTTAATACTACCATCTGGCTCAATCAATATTGCTTACTTTAGGTGTAATGGGGGTCTTCATATATCTTTTATGCAAGTCAAGCACAATGAGCATGCAGACCATTGCGTTATGTAATAATCTATGTTAGTACCCAAAAAGTCCCCCACTCCCCAATGGCTGCATGATGTTCCACTCCTTTACATAAATGTTTTGTTTTTCAAAGCGTTTTGATATAAGAATAAACAAGCTGCGCTGGAAGGTCAGCCCGAATTACTAGTGATATGTGTTTTCTCAAGATAAGGAATTTTCGCTGATGAGATAAATGTGATTCCCCAAGCGATTTGAAGTACATAAAAGTCCGATTGGTAAAAAGACCGATCTTCTTTGGCCTCTACTCGACCAGTCTTTTTACCTTTTAGGCCGCTTGGATATTGAAGAAGGCCGATGCGAGGCCGCTTATTAAAAGCGGCCACAGTGAAGAGGCCATATAGTAAGTTTTAAGCCGCTAACAGCGGCCCTTAGCGGACATAAGCGGCCACTAGCGGCCCTTAGCGGCCATGAGCAGCCCTTAGCTTTGTTTTTTAATTTACTTACATTTTCATGTACATTTGGAACAAAGAAAGATTTTTTCAGAAATCAAAAAGGGCAAAACAAAAAAAAAGATAGAAGGGAGGGCGCTCAAAATAAAGAAGGACCTAAGAAGCCATCAAATGTTGTAAAATAAAATAAAATGATTGCTTCCCCAGTAGAGAAGGGGGAAAGCTTCCAAAAGGGCATCTTGCAGGCTTTGCTTTCTTATAAGCTCCTGATTTGTCACAAGCTCCTGATCTGTGACGTTTCGAATGCTTGATGCAACTTTTAGAATGCGAGAGAGAGAAAAAGTGAAAATCACGTGAAAAGAAAGAGACACACTCAGAAGGAGTGTATTTCATCACTATTTTTGGTAAAAGTTCACATGATAACACGAAGGAAAGCACGCAGAGGGAGCTCAATGTAAACAAACATTTAGTAAAAGTTTGCACTCGGCTTCGTGCGTTGTTATGATTTGAAAAGAAATGTAAGAGAGCAAAGTATTTCGCTATTCAAAAATACTAGATAAACAAATTCAGAATCTGTAAGTAGTTAAAAGAACAATTTTCAAGACAACCCTGTCTCACCACGAACGATCCTTTTGTTAATATCCCCGTCTCAGTCAGTGGAATTCTCTATTATTATTCTAGACAGTGTAAAATTCTTTATAGCCGAAATTCGGTAAAACTTTAACCGAATTCTACAAGCTTAAGCCGAATTCAAAAATTACTTTTACCGAATTAGTTAAACTTTTTACCGAAGCGATTCGGTTAAACAGCCGAATTTAACCGAAACCATTTTACCGAAATTCGGTTATATTTTTGAGAAGATCCCTAAGATATAAGCGAAAAAGGATTAATTAATTGAATACAAGGATTAAATAATCGAATATGGGAGATTAAAAATAATCGAATATAGGAGAATAAATAGTCGAATCATTAATCAAACTTCATAAACGAAAATTGATTATATCTTTGAGAAGATCCCTAAAGAAAGCCGCTAAATAGGACGCTGGCCGCTTGGCCGGTCTCTCGATCAAGAAAAAGCCTATAATAGAGGCCTTGAGGCCGTTCTTGGAAAAATTCCATTGGCCGCTTCATGGCCGATCTTCTAAAATGTTAGGCCGCTTGAAATTTCACTTCGCCCGCTATGAGACCGGTCTTTTACCTGCTTTAGCCGATCGGACTTTTGTGTACTTCAAATCGCTTGGGGAGTCACAAATGTGGAAGGATGTTAAAAACTTAACTTTATATTATGATAAAAAACAAAAAATTATAAAAATCATAATATAAATAAAAAGTCTTGAAATAGCTAATTGACGCTGTTTTATCAGCTGTGGTGAAATAGAAACAAACCAAAATAGACTCTGTCATGAAGCAATACAAAAATTAGCAAGAAAAGAAATATGATTGATTTTGTCATGTTTTTAGCTCTTATATGATTTTCAATCTAAAAAACAGTTTTGTTAAGCTCAGAATGCCATAGAGAAACTTTCAAAGCTTAAAATAGCATCAGATATGAAAGCTTGGATGCAGAGAGAAAGTTCTATGTAACACAAACACAAAACTGTTACACAACTAGTGCTACTGCGTCTTCTTGCTAAATTAAGTTTTATGAATTAATCCAAAAATTATATTTACTAATGCAGCAAATATGCGAAATTTCAGTCAAATCAGACCATTTTTTAAGTCTACAGTGTGCCCTAAAGTTTCAGCCTCGTTTTGACGAAGAACTCGTCCCCAGACCCCAAAAATACAAACTTTCAAAAAATGACAAATTATATCTGTAGATATTCACCCAAGGGCCAAGTGTGCAACGTTTCAGCAAAATCTGACCATTGTTGAGGTCTGCGGCCGCCCCTAAGTTTCAGCCTCGTTTTGACAAAAAACTCGTCCCCAGACCCCAAAAATCAAAATTTTCAAAAAATGAAAACTTAGATGTGCAGATATTCAACCAAGGGCCAAGTGTGCAAAATTTCAGCCAAATCAGACAACTTTTGAAGTCTACAGACTCATTCGGAGTTTTTCAGTTGACATTCAATGTTTTATCGATGATTTTATTGATCGAGAATGAAGTAATAGCCTGTAAAAAAAACTTATTTCATTAGTTTTGAGCTTTGCAGTCAAAAGTTACAAGCAGGGGACACCTTTTTTGAAAATTTGGGCAAAATTCTTGCAAACAACCAAGATTTTGGAAAACTTTTTAAAATTTTAGATTTGAAAATTTGCATTTATAATGGTCCATTCCAGAAAATTTTCTAGCTTCGGAAGTTTTTTTTTCCAGTGGTGGTTGGAAATTCCAATGAAAATCCATGTACTTTCCCAAAATGCACGGCGATTTTTGATTTGATTAATCGGATTCAAATTTCCTTGTTTCAGCCAAATTTTAGGAAATTAACTGAGAAGAAATGCTTTCTTTTTCTTTTATCCTTTAGAGGACAAATATAAGTACATTCTGTGAAAATTTCAAGTCTCTAGCACTTTCCTATCCAGAATTATCCTGATTCAGATTTAGAGGGATCTCAACCAGGATGAGGACGGGGTAGAGGGATCTCTTGAAAACGAAAGTGCCCAATAACTGGTGAACAGTTTGATGTATCAAAAAAAAATTTTTCCTACTTTTACATTGCTATAAGGAGACTTTATATACCCAGACGATGTCAATCGAACGAATCGAACGCCGAATCAATTGAACGCAATCGAACGCAATTGAATGATTTTCGAATGCCAATCGAATATTACCGCGATTTTCTCGATTGATTCGATTGCGTTCGATTAGTGCCTGGATTCAATTGATTCGATTGCGTTCGATTGACTAATGTATTCGATTGATTCGATTGATTCGACTACGTTCGGTTGGCTTATGCATTCGACTGGTTCGACTAATTGATTCTGTAGATTAACGTTGATTCTCGTTCAACATTTGAAGAGTTAAACGAGATGATTTTAGCCTGGATTCTAGAAAATGCAGATCATGCAGGCCCACATGTTTACTGCAGGTTGTGTGTCAAAGCCATTGAGTTTCAAGCCCGAAGGGCTAGAGGTCAATCTCTAACCTTTCTCAGGCAAGAAAAATTGAAGCCTTAAAATATGCGCCGTATTTTTGATGACGGATTGAATCTAGCAATTCCTTTGTCTTCGAGTGATATATTTTTCGAAATTAAGCGGTAAATTTTAGTTTCCATCTGTCATTTGTGTAAAAACCAGGCGGGTCGCTCAAGGCCGCGCAACTTTGGTAGGATTTGTTGGCTTCAAATCCTACCAAAGAGATTGACCTCTAGCCTTCGGCTTGAAACTCAATGGTCAAAGCCCGTTGGTTGTGTTGATTTATCTATCGTATCGATACTTAACCTCCCTAATAAGAGGCGCTCGAAATTGAAAGGAATTGAGGTAAATTGGAATCTAATTTAATCGACCACCCGTCGAGCGCAATCGAACGTAATCGAACATCAATCGAACATCAATCGAACGTAATCGAACATCAATCGAACGTAATCGAATATCAATTGAATCAATCGAATTTTACCCAGAATTTTACGTTCGATTGATATTCGATTGCGTATGGCAATCGAATAACAATCGTTCGATTGCGTTCGATTGATTCGATTGGAATTTTCGTTCGATTCCGTTCGATTTCATTGTCTGGATATACCAAATTTCATCTCCTTATGAGCACTACTTACTTAAGGAGATACAAGGGATATTAGCCAAAATAATTCCGATTTTAAAGAAGTTCCAATGAAAGATCACTGTAATGCGTCAGAATTCCCCTCTTTTTTGCCTTTTTTAATTCAATTGCCGTGGAAATTCATACATTTTCTTCTCTCGCCTGCCTCTGGAAATTTTGAATTTTGGTGAAAACTTTTGCCCTTGGAAATCCTGTGTTGTCCCAACATCATTCCCTGCATATTATCAGCAATTTTATGCTTACTGATAGCGCTAGATAATACCCTGGCATTGGCTGGTTTTCAAACGCATAAGATTACGTAATTCTGGGTTTGAAACCATTCATTGCAGTGCAGTGCAACTTTGTAACGTCAGATTTTTTTATGACGTATTGTTTTGAGAAGTTCCCCCTCTGAGAGGAGGAACTAGTATCAGCCAACACCAGGGTATTCTCTGGCGTCCATAAGTAACGTAAATAAAGCCTGGCTGGGATACACATGGACGAGGTTGTTGGCGTCGTCTCTGCCCCCCCCCTCCCCCTTTTACTGACAAATTCTGGAATGACCCGATCAATGGTGGTCACACAGAGTCTTTAATAGAAACAAAGTCTTACAGTTGATGTCGTTTCCTTTTCCACTGATCCTTCTTTTCGAGATATGTCTGTTTTATCTTTATTTTGTTTTTGTTTTTTGACCATGCTTCTGATCGGCGCCATCTTGTAATTTATGCTTTCGATTTTGATCAAATTGAGATTGTAAAAAGACCTACCAACGCCTTTTAAAAAGCATTTTGAAGCAGGGTTTTAGTTAAACTGAAGTCATCTTTGATTTTTTCACTCCAAAAGCACGTGCACGATATAAACATAAACATTCGAAGGGTATAGACAAAACGCTGAACGGCGGAACGACGGAATGCCGGAACCGGAATAGCTGTTCCGGCCGGAATAGCTATTCCGCGGAATAATGATTTTTTTAATTTCGCCTAGCGAAAGTATTGTTTTCAGCGTGTTTCTGCGGCGACGGCGGCGGTTAGGAATTTTTTTCGGGCGTAACGGGAGGAATGAGGGCGTCACATATAGGGCGTCCCAGGATACTTTGCTAAGACAAGGCCCTGTCTATACTTTAACTTGAAATAAGTAATGCTAATTACCTTGGGATTTATGATGAAATGTAACACGGGTCCAAATCTATCGCTATTCCCCAAGCTTCTGACTGCTGAAGTACAAATAGATTATTATGTGTATATATGGCTGAAAATGTTCCTGTTTTGTATTCATCATTGTCAGATTTTTTACAAACATATCACTATGAGAATTCAATAAAGGATACTAAAACACAATTCCTGTGTAAATTTGAACAAGATTGGAGAAATCTTCACAGCAGTGTTATGGCTGAAAATTATCGTTTTTGGACTTTGTAGTAAATTTCATCGCAGCTGGCGACCGTTCCTTTTGATTTTTCAAACCCGACACAGATTTTTTACAAACATATCACTATGAGAATTCAATAAAGGATACTAAAACACAATTCCTGTGTAAATTTGAACAAGATTGGAGAAATCTTCACAGTGTTTTATGGCTGAAAATTATCGTTTTTGGACTTTGTCGTAATTTCATCGCGACTGGCGACCGTTCCTTTTCATTTTTCAAACCCGACACAGATTTTTCACAAACATATCACTATGAGAATTCAATAAAGGATACTAAAACACAATTCCTGTGTAAATTTGAACAAGATTGGAGAAATCTTCACAGTGTTATGGCTGAAAATTATCGTTTTTGGACTTTGTCGTAATTTCATCGCAGTTGGTGACCGTTCCTTTTGATTTTTCAAACCCAACACAGATTTTTTACAAACATATCACTATGAGAATTCAGTAAAGGATACTAAAACACAATTCCTGTGTAAATTTGAACAAGATTGGAGAAATTTTCACAGTGTTATGGCTGAAAAAGGTTGTTTTTTGACTTTGTCGTAATTTTATCACGGCTGGCGACCGTTACTTTTGATTTTTCAAACCCGACACAGATTTTTTACAAACATATCACTATGGGAATTCAGTAAAGGATACTAAAACACAATTCCTGTGTAAATTTGAACAAGATCGGAGAAATTTTCACAGTGTTAATATAACTGAAAATGATATTTTTTGGACTTTGTCGTAATTTCATTGGCTGGGGCGACCGTTCCTTTTGAAGATTTTTCAAACCCGAAACAGGTTTTTTCCAAATATACCACTATTTATTACATACACACTATTGTACCATTTTATTTGGTTTAAATCCTACTCTCCTCCAAGAATTATCCCAACAGAAAAAATAATGCTTAGCTAAAAGCCGTGGCCTCTAATTAGGCTATTTTTCTCCCCAAAATTTTATCCGGACAATCAAATTAACGGCGCATCATGGCTTCACTATTGGCAAGTTTAGAAAAAAATAAATTTATAAGAACTTGAAGATATTAACTCCTAAATGTTTATCTCCTTTAGCTCCAATTTTGAACTTTTTAGTCGAGGATGAGTGGGGGGGGGTTGGTTCTTTAGGCAAAAAAGTGCATGTGTAATCACTTAGAAGAGCTAAACTTTCAGCTGTTTTTTTTTATATTCGTTAAGATTATTTCTCATGCTCGCTCTGCAATAGAATTATTACTTTGCTTTCTGATCTGTTCTGATTAGTAGTTTGTGGGCATCGTTCTAACTCGACAAACTCATCTTTCACATCTTTTAATCTCTTAAGCCGGAGCTTCCAGCGCAGCTGGTTTATTTGTGTTAATTTCAAATTGTAAAAACTTCATGACTGTTAAATACTTAAGACTAATTATATTTGTGTAATTAATAAAGTAGTTTGATTTAGCGGTTCAAATTTCTGCCATGCTGGAAAAACGGACAAATGATGTCAATTGCACAAGTTTGAGAGAAGACTGTTAAAATTCGGCCTATTATATTTTTGTCTCTTCGGGGGAGAGGCACGAAGAAGTGAACTGTATCTATATTTGCACTAGCATGCCTACATTTACTCATATATTACTGATAGTGTATAATATCATAAAAGATGCTAACTAAGTTTTCCAATCAGCTGAATGATGAAAGAGATTGATTGAAACACTGCGTGGTCGAAACTCGGAACTCTTGTGAACAATATCCCATAACCACAAAACGATGATTGTAGATTTGCACATGAAAAAATAAAAATAAATTAATTAAAGTTAAAGATAAACATTAATCAGTCCTAAAATGAAGTATAAGCTGAATCTTTAACCTTTCTCAGGCAAGAAAAAGTGAATTCTTATATTTTTTACGCCGTATTTTGACGAGACGTATAGGATTTAGTGATTTCTTTATTTTTTGAATGGTATATTTTTTGAAAGCTAGTGGGAAATTTTAGTTTCTATCTGTTATTGGTAGAAAAAACAGGCGGGTCGCTCAAGGCCGTACAACTTTGGTGGGATGGGAAGGCTTCAAATCCCACTGCACTAAGGAGATCCAATTTAAGCCCCTCGGGCTTACTTCATTGATCAGTCCCAACTTAGGGCTGTTTTTAAGAGTGAAATGCATGCAGGGATTGGATTTGTTTCAAAATAATCACACAGGTGTGTTTGAAAGTCTTTTGTTTAAGCACTTTTATTAGCGCATGTACCTCATATTTATCGATATACAGTATTTATAATTATCGATACATATTTTCAAGGCGAAATTTTCGACTTTTCAGTCGTCTTGTTTATATTTTGTATTCCGCGGAATATGATTATATATTTTTTTTCCATAATCACCTATAATCAGCAATCGGCTACCTTTCCCGGGGTGTTGTTTGAGATTTTATGTTTGAGTGTTTCCCTTAGATATAACTAAGATATAATTGGCTGTATATGGAGGGCTGTAGAGGCCTCAAGTGGGACGTTTATACAACTCGTGAACCACTTGGTGCTGACGTACACCTTCAGCCAAGTCTAAAAAAATACTCTGAGGGGTCCCTATTGAGCTCTGGGCCAAGTCAAGCTAACGAAGGTATGTCATCGCTGAAAAATTTCAGTAGAGCACGGCTAGAAGTTGGTCCAGTGGTTTAAAGCATTGGTTTCACGCACTGGGGATCCTCGGATCGAAGCGGGTCAAAGTCACCTTTAAAATTTTTATCCAGGTTTTGATGTTTCATGTTTTTTTGGGTGTAGATTCCGAAAAAATAGGTCTGAAGTCCTGAAAAGTTGACGGAAGGGCGCTATGAGACCGTAAAGGACCCGTTCGGGACCGTGAATGACCCCCTCCCCTAGCACCGGACTGGGTAGGTCTCACGACTTGAAACTTTCTGGAGACGTCAAGCATATCGAAGGGGGGGAGCATGCCGAATTTCATCACTCCACTGTTACCGGTCGCCGGGCTACGGGCCGCGCAAGGTACGCTGCAGGACGTCCCCGTACGGACGATTGCCGGGTCGTACGGCGTTTTTAGCCGGTCAAATTTTCCGTGAGGTATAATTAATCTAGTTCTATCTTAGTTATATCTAAGGGAAACACTCAAACATAAAATCCCAAACAACACCCCGGGAATGGTGTATTAGAATGCCTTCACAAGCGAGTGCACGAGTGCATTCCTTTATATACGAAAAACAGCCAATGAGGTAGCCGATTGCTGATTATAGGTGATTAAGGGTGGTAATGGGTGATTATGGATGATTATGTACATAGATATACCCTCAGGGGTGATAAAAGATAAAAGAGAAAGATTATTATTATTATAATAAAAAATCATATTCCGCGGAATAGCTATTACAAAAAATAAAAAAAAAATAAAAAAATCATATTCCGCGGAATAGCTATTCCGGCCGGAACAGCTATTCCGGTTCCGGCATTCCGGCATTCCGCCGTTCTGCGTTTTGTCTCCACCCACATTCGAACTCAAAATGGTGGCCGTTTCAGATGAAATTTCAGCAAGAGTGAAGCAAATCTGCAAGAATGTTCAAAATACCAACCAAATCAAAGAAGTTTTAGAAGAGTTGAAAACTGGAGATGCAGAAATAATCGAGGAAAGTATTGATATACTTTTTGGTGTGTTTAGCTATCATATTGTTAAGAAAACATGGCTTGAAACTGGTGAAGATCAAGAAAAAAAAGATGAAACAGCTTTGGCTAAAGACATTATTTCTTCTTGGCTCAAGACCAACTTTGAGTATTTTTTGACAATATTAGTATCAAAAATTAGTGCTGTTACTTCAGCAACTCAATGCACAATCTTTGATAAATTTCTAAAACTTGTCAGTTTAGAAAATGACCACTTTTGGAAAGGAGAATTTGATGTCGAAAGAAAACTCTTGACACGGTTTGATGTCCTTTTTAATCAGCTTCTTGACACAAATTTTACAGAAGAGCTTGCAGGCTATATGAATGAATTAATGGAAAATTTAGACGTTCAATTTTTGCTCATCAAAAAGGTTCATGAAGTCTGTGCATCCAAAAATGAAGATTCCAGTACAAGTGGCTTGACATCTTTGGGTGTAGATAATTGCTTGAAATTCTTACAGCTTGTGTCAATGAATCATATAAATGTTAAAGAGGACGAAGCTGTGCTTTACTTTGTGAAAAATGATGAATTCATTAGAAAAAATTATCGAAGATCTGTAGAACAAGCATGGCTTGCTTTTCTCAGAGTGGAAAATATGTCGCCTGTTCTTCGCAAGAAAACTCTTGTTGATATGGACACAAAGATTATTCCATTTCTCTCAAATCCCAAAATTCTGATTGACTTTTTGACTGACTCATACAATGCTGGAGGTGTTACAAGTTTGTTGGCCCTGAATGGACTTTTTGTTTTGATAAATGAACATAATTTGGATTATCCTGATTTCTACACAAATCTTTACAAAATTATTGATGCTTCAATTTTCCATATGAAATACAAATCAAGATTCTTCCATTACATTGATATGTTCTTGACATCAACGCATCTTCCTGTCTATTTAATTGCAGCCTTCATCAAAAAGTTTTCACGCATGCTCTTGTTCACTCCATCCACTGATGTCCTGATGGTGTTGACTTTGATCAAGAATTTATTGATTCGTCACACCATAAGTTAGACATCCCTCTTCTAATTTTGACACCCTTCTTTAGAGATAAGAATAATAGGAAGGTCAGATTCGCAGTTGAAAACTATTTTTCTTTGCATAGTGATCAGAGAGGAAAAAAGCTTTTGTCTATCAGTGATCCTAACCTTCCTTTTATTCCTATTTCTAAAGAAAGGTGTCAAAATTGGAAGAGGGATGTTGACTTTAGACTAACTTATGGTATATACCCAGTCTTTTTCCAATGCAAAGTGGCTATAGGAAAACAATCAAACAGGGATTCTTGAACTTAGATTGAAATCTTTTTGTCCTCAGGGATATTCAAACACTTTCATTGGGGTTAATCTATAGGAATATAGAGTCCTAAGTATTTTCCCTGTCAAGTTTTACAGACCATGACTGTGTACATTAGAACAATTTTAAACAGACCAAATCAAATTATAAAAACTGTTTTTCTTCACAATTAAATAACGTTTTACGGTGTTTTGAGGGTGTAAAAAGTGAAAATTTTCTTCACTGTCCAAATTGCTCGTAGAGCCCATGCGAAACGGGTAGAAAATGTAATCTGATATCTGATTGCATTCACCTTTATATTTTAGAAAACTGGGGATCAAACAGTTAAGAATGATCCTTACATTTACGATGAACCAAATCCTGCTGAATGTCAAGCTATCAAAAGCTCACTTTGGGAATTGGGAACATTGTCTTCTCATTTTTCATCAGATGTCAAAACAATGGTTGCTTCTTTCAAAAAGGATTTTCCAGACACTGAGAATGATATGACTGAACATTTCGATTGTTCTTATGAGGACTTATTTAAAATGAAAATTGATAAATTATCTGGATCAATTGAGGAGGCACCAACCAACTTCACAAAAGCTAAAGAATTGTTTGATACAGACTCTGAGATGTGGGCCATTGAGTAAAGCATTTATAAATCATCAATTTTTTTGAAATATTATAGTCTTTTATAAATTTCAAGTAGTATTTTTTGAGTTTTCAAATAGCGTTTTTATGGCTGTGGAAAACACAAACAAAAAAATCTACTCCGAAATAGATTGGAAATCATTCAAGAATAAAGTTAGTCTTGAACCTTAGCTTTCCACTTTCTGTTGGAGAATTTTACTTTTTTTTCAAAAGCTCTTTTTGTTCTGTGGGTATCTGCTTAGGGACTTATGAATTGAAATAATGAATTATCATTCTACCTAGTGACCAAAGTTAAATATACATAGATTTATCAAGATATTGTGAGCTTAGGGAGAATTTTTTTCAATCACTGTTGATAATAGTGTGATTTCTGCATTCAAACTTTGCTCACTGTTTTTAAATGAATTTTGACATTTATGGATAGGTCAAATCTTTTAGTTTCACAATCATAACTTGATTTATTGAGCCGGTTTTATGTTTTACAAACTTATGTTTTCTTCTGCTTTCTTCTATATAATAAAAAGATTCTTATCTGTAAGCTCGCAATTCAAACCTATATACTTTTTTGAAGCACCTGGTATTACAATTGATTACTGAATAACAGCCTTTATATTTTTAATTCCAGAAAAATAAAAAATAAAAATGCTAAGACTTGTTGGCACCAATTGGACTCTTCAGTCAACTGGTGAGTTATTCTTATTTGAACTTTTTGATTACCTTTTTAATAAGGACATTGCCTTGAAACCCACTAATAACATTACTTATTACTGCTGATTACTATTGAGCTTATGGCTAGTTGAAAGAAGAAATTTCTGTGAATGGGTGAATTTGTCATTTTGAATATGCAATTTTCAAAAACTTTCTATCTAAATTTAACTTAATTTTGGTGAAGAACAAGAAACGCCTGATTTTTTGAATATTTTAGATGAAAAAGGGGAGGAAAGGAGAATTTTTAGAGGATTTAGCAAAGGTAAATGAAATTCGATGAGGATTTTTTTCTTTCATTTTAACCGAAATCTTTTCACAAAAGGTACTCTTTTATTTTCCTGATTACGATGTTTTTTTATAAGCATCCAAAAATTAAATATCAGGCTCGGAGATGCTTAGATCGAGGGCTTGACAAGGCTGAAAAATACTTCTAAGAATACTTATATCCCAAGCAAAATTTTAGGGAAATTTGGAAAATCTTTTAAAATCCCAGCTAACAACAGCCATAATCAGGAAAATACATTTTTTGCAGGCTCAAGGTAATGTTTCAAGCACATGCCTAAATTTTTGCCATATCTTAGCCGATATGCTTATAGTGTAAGTAATGCTAATAATAAACATGTATATGTTCAGGGAAGGGAAGTATTTGTATAAAGTATCAAACTTTTTTACATTCTCTTTTAATTACCTATTCGTAGAATAAGAACTATAATACCTAAAGATAAAACCAAAAGAAATTCTCCTACACCTAAGGATTTTCTAAACATTTTAAGAAATTTGAAAGGATGTTTCGCTAAGCAATCATCCCATCGATAAGTTACATCTCCAGAATATCTATCTTCATCAATAAAATATCTTGAAGGAATCGCAAAATTCCCGATAGGAAGACTGCTATCGGAATCCAAAGCTGATACTGGATAGGTAGAACGTAACCCGATTGTAGAACCGGGATGCCAGTCTGGTAACCCACTCTCCGGGTCAGCAAATGATATTGGGTAGGATATGTTAGGTCTTGCTGGAGCATGTGGATATCTATTTCTGCGAGAACTTTGAGTAGAGTCATTGCTCAATTGCAACCCGATTGCTGCGTTGCTTTCAGAGTCTGTTGTTGATATTGGAGAATTGGAACGCAAATAAGAACCAGATGGTGTATTAGTTTGTTCTTGTTCTGTGGATATCCGACTATCATGGTCTATATCATCTGGAATTGATTGTCCATTTATAGCACTATTTGAATCTCTTAAACTATCAGAACTTGTGTTTAATTCAATACAAGCGTCTATAGGGGCATATTTATTTTCGTGTTCTCTAGATAAATGGCTTCGTATTTCATCTCCTTCATTTGTATCATTGCTTAAGTCACTTTCATTACAATGGTCTGTCGGAATGATAAAGATTTCTTGTTCTCCAGGAGCACAATCTTGTGCTAGAGTTAATCCTCGTTGGTCACCTTCTGATGATTGTATTGAAATATTATTCGTATTTAGGGAACAACCAGATACATTTGTCTCGTCTACCTTGTTGGCTATTGCAGGATGTGACACGTTGCTAGAAGAAGGAAGACATTCTATCTGTTGAAAGTCTCCTGGTTTGCTTACTGTTATATCGATTGACATACGAGACAAATCAGAAGAATTTTCAGTATCAATATCAGTGACATCTGCTTCGCTTGTGGTTACATTGCATGATATTTGAGGCGTATCCAAAAGATTCACAGTCTCAACTCCGGTATCACCTTGGTGTGTTTGTAGCGGATTTCTGTAAGTCCTTGTGGACGGTTCTGTCGAATAAGCTATAATCTCCAATTGTTGTAATCCTGCCAAGGAGCTCTCTATTCCGTTTTGACAGAAGAAATCTAGGTTTTCATCCCTAACCATGGGACCTGTTGGGTGAGTTGGAGGATTTCGTAGGATTCTGTTTGATCGTTGTATATTTGAAGAGGGACTTTCAGTCTCGTTTTGAGAGGAATAATGTAAATCTTCTGTACGATGTGCTGCATGTGGTTGAGTTGGACTTCTTTGTATTCCGTTTAAACATTCTAGACTCGAGGAGGAACTTTCTGTTCTATTTTGAGGTGAAATAGTTCCACATTCTTCATCATCCTGATATATTGAAGCTTTATTAGTCTGAATTCTTCGACGTGGCTCTTGTGAATACGGTATAATTGCTATGTTCCCTATATCAACCGATGCTGAACTTACTACAGTAGAATTATGAATAAGATGGACTCTGTTGGAAGGGCGTGGTCGTGGTCTAATCGGGCTGTCAGTCACTGTCTGTGGATGGCATCGAGTAGAGAATGATCCTGAGTGTCCAGTATGATCATTAACACCAGTCCTGCTATCATCTCTGGATAACTTGGATCGATATTGACTTGGCTCTGCAGCAACGTCACTCTGTAGATTTTCACCATTTAGACTAATACTTTGATTTTCCCTTGATATTGGTGATTGATATTGGTCTGACTCAGCAGTGGCTTGTGTTTGTATATGTTCACCAGCTGTTCCCAAATCAGGATCATTTTCACTTGAAGTCAACCCAGTACTGTTTTCTCCATTTCGTATATGCAACGAGTTTCTTACGCTTTGAGCACCTGTTGAATATTCATCTACAAGTGTTGCAGTAGGGTCTACAGTTGAATAACGTAACGAATACGGGCGTGGTTGGTGGGACTGAGCATTTTGTCTGGAAACTGTTGGGTTGTTTGTTGGCGGTCGCTGATCGTGACCTGAAATTTAAAAATTTAAATTTCATTTAAAAACAGTTTTGAACAGTTTTGAGTCTTTTTTATGATATGAATTTTTCAACATTTGTGCTCGCGGAAGGGAGGTAATCAAATGGTAGGAGGTACGTTAAATTTCATTGGCGAAGCGAGATACCCTGCAAAATTTATAAGGGAGTGCAGATGTTTATTACATATTCATTATCTTTTGATAAAACAAAGACAATAATTTACAGTGTCGTAAAAACCGCTCTTATTCATAAATTTTGAAGGGGTATCTCGCTACGCTTATGTTAAATGATGTCCTTAAAAATTGCGAATATAAATAGACTTTATTTAAACTGTAACTTAGAATTGGCTTCACCAGATCATTATTGTCGACACTTTATTATTGTACAAGTTTTACTTTTTGGATCAGATATAATGGCTATTCGTATTACTCACCTGTGGTTTGACGATTTCCCATAGTTCAACTTTCATTACCAATTTTTTTAAGTACGTCCTAGAAAAAAAAAACTACTTTAAGTAAGTCTGCGACCGCAGTCGGAGGCGACCCGAAGGCTCCTCTTTCGATAGCTGTCTACCCGAAGGTAGGGGAGGGCACCACTCTTTCTCCCTGTATTGCTCCACTTATCCTTCTCTTAATTGCTGAACATCAAGCAGAGAGGCATCAAGTACCATTTTGAGAATCTTTGGTATGATCCGGCTAGGGGTTGAACCCACAACCTTGCGCACCGTAACCGAATGCTCTACCACTACACTACGGTCGCTTACTTTAAGAACGTATCTATTCCCAAGACCTGAAGAATAACAGTTTTAAAGTCAGCGCTCAAACTCAAAACAGTAACGGTCTAACATCGATAACTTTCAAATAAGGTTAGACGAGCACTGAATATAGAGGAGAAGGGGTACTTTAGTAGAAAGTATATCTTTGCCAAATCTTCTTTACCCAAGCCTACCTAGACCAGTAGTCTTGTCCGAACTAGAACCATATAGAACCAAACGGATTCCTCAGCGAACTATATAAAGATTCTGCATGATTCGCCTAAATTTTCAAGAGTATGACGTGCTAATCTGCTGTGTAAAATCTATTTTCATCTCAGACGAAAAACCTCGCTTTGACCACTGCATACTTTCAGATTATCATTCGTCAACTATCAACTTTCGGTCTGAACTCTTTTCCACTAGGTCATGATGTAAGATTCTGCACACTGTGTTAATATGGGACGATTGCGTTCTTTGATCTCAAAATATTTGTAAATTCAAGATTTAATCTCATCTTGAGGTAGGATTTATTGGTTTACCCGGCAAATATTTCAGAACTCAAACCTCTGTGAAGAAGTGCTTAATTCTCCTTATAAGGTTTTAGCTTATGATTATGGGCTCTCTATCGTTGATGTGTCTTACAGTGTAATCGGTCAACAAGTTGTGTCAAGTTGTTGCTCCTCATTGTAAAGTCTACTGACTAGCCTCATTTGCAAGTGACCGTATGCTTATAAATTACAAATTGCTTGGAAGACTTACTCATCGACCTGAACCTTTCACATGTTTTTCGCTCAGGAACCCTAACACCTTTGAATAAGTCCTCAGAGTCCAAGCTCTCTCGTGCTGTCTAAGTCTAACTTCAAACCACCTAAACCATCTACAACATATTGTCAGATACTTAAAAAACAAGTCATACAACTTTCACTAATTCTTATAATAGATGAGTAAACAAGAGTCGACAAAAACAAATATTTTTGTCATTCCTCTCTCTCAAGATAAATCCAAAATGACTGAGCTTATTGATCTATAAATACCAACAGATACAAGTTATCCCACTCACCCTTTATTTAGCAAGTGCACGAGCAAATATACACAAATTCCTCTACAGTAACCTTAAGCTAACTTTGAGTAGTGAAAAGCTATCAAAACTCAAGAACTTTATGATCACCACATATATGTGAAGAAATTCAAAGAATTTCTGTCCAGCTATCTTCTTTCAGGAGATTTGGGTGGCAGAGCAGCATATGCATTTCGTCCTTATTAGGACTCGTCAGCACTGCATACTGCACCCTTGCTATGCAGATCAAATTGTCTAGCATCTCACACCATAAAACTAATTGTGGCGCAGACTGGAAGAAGAATAGAAAGAGAGATTTCGATAGCTTCAAAATAGATACACCATCTCTAGGCTACGTCATATCTTCCTTCGTTTCAAGCGTAAAAATCCTTAAGGTCTAAACGCCTGGAGCTGTATATTATGTAGACTACGCCATCTCAATCATCGACAACCCCACCAGATGTCAGAAAAAGACTCTAATGTCTGAGTAATACTTCCCAAATGATCTCCTTGAAATCCTTTCTTACTTTTCAACTACTTTTCCATGCGAGCACTACTAGTATTTGCAAGTTATGTAGGGGAATTAACAACTCAGTACGAATGACTGTCACTGACAAAGATTTCACGAAGACGGTTTTTAACAAGAAGGTGAAAAATAACACAGGGGGAAAGTCCCTTTCATTCATGATTAGTAGTTGTATTTTTATTAGTGTCTATAAGCATTCTATTGTTCTTAAACAATAGAGCCATTGTTTAGGTACCGAAAACTGAGTCTGCATATGCTTAAAGAAAATAAAACATGTAGCAGCTGTAACTATTTCTGAAAAAGCACTTAGATAAATATTTTAACTTGCTTTCAGCATTCTGGTCTGGGTGTTCCCAGTAAACACATGACGTAAATTTGACGTTCAGATTACATCAATTTTATCTCACATCCTAATGTGATGTAATATTAGCGTATTTTAAACGTTGCATTACCTGATGTTTAAAGACGAATATTGAAATGATGTAAAATTGACGTTTCTTTTACAGACATAATTTTTAAGTTTAGGTATGGATGTTGAAATAACGTCATGAAAAGATATGTCAAAATTAAGATATAATTTTTATATTGAAATGATATCAATTATTTTACGTTATAGTTAGACATGAATATTGATGTCAAAATAACGTAACGCAAAAGAACATCAAAATAAAGATGTCATTTTTATATTGATATGATGTTCATAATTTTACGTTTAATTTAGACATGGATATCAATGTCAAAATAACGTCACGAAAGAGAACATTAAAATAAATATATTATTTTCATGTTGATTTGATGTTCATTATTTTATGTTATAAATTGACCCATGTTATGACATCATATAAATGTAAGAGTGGAGAATATTACGATGCAAACATTGATATGATATTTGATCGATATTGCAACCAAATATTTGAATGTAGTCAATTAATGGACATCAGAAGAATGTCTGCAATGATACATAATTCTGAAAGTATAATTTTGATGTTAATTCGATCACGTTCATTTTGAATTGTTTTAAGCATCTCTGTATCCAAACGGGTCTATTAAACCCCGTTCCAAAAGTTAAAAAAAAATTATCTAAAATGATCTTTCCAACGGTGTTTAACTGTTTGTTATAGCATATATACACCCTGTCTCACAGACCGGTGAAACTTTTTCCTACAGCGGAAATAAAAATTGTGATGGTTCCAAGGTAAAATATCCAATGGGGATGGTTTTGGAATGCAGTTTTTAAACATTGAGTTTTGAACGGGGACGAAATCAAAGTCAATTTCTCAGTGTTGCTTAAATTCTAGGGTATTTTTCCCACCGGAGACAAAACTTTTGCCAAATTTTCCAGTGGGGCTGGGGCCCCAGTGGGGCCGTGACACAGGGGTGTATATATGGGTGCTGAGAAAAGTAAAGTGTCCAAATACTTTTGGAACAAGTTTTCGTTCCTTCGCTACCTAGCAGAGGTTACCTTCCTTGAATTGAAGAAACTCTTGCGGGACGAATCAGTCCGTTATCTTTAATTTCAAAGTTTGGTGAAAATTAATTCAGCCATTTTGGCAATTGTGTGCTTTTCTAATCGGACAGATATGATACTAATAGTCATATTAACTTTATTGTTTTTTTTCCAGGGGGGAAACTTCATAATTTTTGTTTATGATTAAAAATCTCAAAAACACCCACGAATTTTGCAGATAGAAGATATAAAAACTTATGGCGGTGAGCTTTCAATTATCACATAGTTTTTGAAGGAGAATTAACGTATATTAATCACATAGAGGGTCAGATTCATTAATCTAGCCTTAAGTAAGCCATCAGCCGAGCTTTTAAATAAAGTAAATAATGTTCCTTTGCAAATCTGATTTGCGATTCAAGAGAGTACTCTGCACTGCCATTGAATTAAAGACATGAATAAAAATATTTAGTTAGGTTTTGAAAACTACAAAATCTTTTTCAGCAGGGTTTAAAATACAGCTGAATGTATCTACACTTTTTTAAATTTCAATATTTTACATCTTAGCATACTGATAGAATGGTATTTTTACCGAAAAGCCTTTGTTTTATTCAAGTAAGATTCCAATTATTGTTGCGTGTTGTATCAAAACCCCTCTGTCTCTATGAACCTTATGAGAATTTTATAGCCATTTGGGATAATATGAGGACCTAAGTAAATGCCAATTTGCTTTTAATGAGTATTCTATATTGGTTACAGTTTAAAAATCCTCAGAGGATGCCAAAAATGTCTGTGTTTTTTTTAATAGGAATAAGGATACTTGTAGTACTCAAAAAATTCAAAAATTTTAGGGTATTTTAGTCACCAGGGACGATTATTTGGCTGATTTCTCACTCACTAACCCAAAAATATCGCTATATGCAAGAATGTTTATTGAAAATACTGTTTTTATTCAGCTGGTCCACAAATAAGGGGGAGATCTCGCTAAAACTTGAGAAACTTTTCTCCATAACTCGGACGATTGGTTTGAGCTATGGAGACTTTACTGTACTACGTTTTCTCTTCAAAAAGTGTTATTTGAAACCTTATTGTGAAATAAAGAAGAACCCTGCAGGAAATTTAATTAATTTGACTTTAAAAGAAACAATAAGTAACCTGTGTATAGAAATTTGAGCACATTTTCGTGTCTCATTTGAAACAAGCGATAGCCTAATTAGATATAAAAAAATCACGAATATTTCAAAAGGCCAATTGCAATTTCGTCATTACCCCTACATTAGCCTGACAAAATTCTTGTAGACTCGTTGAAAAATAAATTTTCAACTCTACAAATGGTTTATTCTTGGCATGAAGGTTTTCTTATCTTGTCTAATTTCTTTTCACAATTTGGGGAAAATAAGAAAATCTCAATTCCAAGGGTGTGGTCACGAAAACAGCACTGCATGGTGTCCTTAAATCTATCCTAATATTAAAGGCTCTTCCGAAATTTGAGTTTGATATCTATCAACATAGTATATATGCTATCGAAGACCAAAAGACTTCATCTCAAGTAATATTTCGCCACTGGCAAATTCAGTCTATCCGGGTCAGTGAAACAGGGGTGTCTACTAACCACCAAAAACAAACCAAAGAATCGACAAGGTTTTACTACAGTGATAAGCGGACAGCATCATGGAAAAGGGTTAAGCGTCTACCCTTTAGAAACTATTGAACTATGAGCTCTAATTTAGTTTTAGCTGCAGGAAAATCAAACTAGAATTTTTCAACCGTTCCAGGTGCTTTAAAATGCTAAATTTATTTTTCATATCCATCTGAGCGAGTCCCATCAGAGGGCTGTCTCACTGTTCTGAACATGGGATTTTAACAAGTGCAGGTCTGCTCGATCCACCTGCAGTAAAATGAGGCATATCCTTTTCTTTTCCTTTCACATAGAAGACTAAAAAATTTAAAACATCATAGCTCTAAAGAATGATACTTTGGGCTCACCCATATGACTTTGAAATTTGATTGGCCCACTGATACAGGGATCCATTAAACAATTTATGATATTTAATTTCAAAATTTAATCTGGTAAATTTCTTTTGTAATTTTGTAAATGTTGATTTTAGTAACCTCGCAAAACTATATTCTTCTTTTATCCTGCTCCCACAAATGAAATTTTCTTTTCCCTATCGACCTCAGAAAATTACGATCCCTTAGAGTATCATTTTAATTTAGTGGAGTCACATAGCATAACTTACAGGAAAAAATAATATATAAACCTGAAACTTTCTTAACACCTTCTCTATAGGATAGCTATGTTACAGGAAAAAATCCTCTGATGAAACATCTCTTTTTCGGGTGATTTCCATTTTACCTAAGCAAAACGTTTTGAAAAATTCAAACTCATTCTCCAGCAGACTCAAACTCAATATCATGAGAAAAAGATTACCTTTTCGGGGAAAAAATGTCGGGGTATTAATTAGTCAGTCATTAATTTTCGTCACTTTTCCCCAACCAAAATTTGAATTCGTCACTTTTCCCTGACCAAATTTACAATCTATTCACTTTCACCCGACTAAATTGACCAAATTAAATGGTTTTAGTAGGCTTGTTAAGAAAAAAGATGTTAATTTTGTGAAGGAGCCGTGATTTTTTGTACATAGGTTTTTGATACGTAGGTTGAAATTCGAAGCAGTACCAAGTATTTATCACAATCTTGTGATGTCACAGGATTGTTTTTCCCGTTTCTCTGGCAGACCTCTAAGCCCCGAAAAATTGACGAAAAATGACAAAAATTTAAAACCCGTAAACCACTTAGCAATGCGAAATGCGAAAGTCGTGAGTTCGAATCTCAATCCAGTCGTCAGTTTAGTAGTTCGCGTCTTACGTAGGAGATTCACTTTTAGCCCTTCGGGTTTTAACTTTATTTGTTATAGCTCCTGTCTAAATTAGAACCCGAAATAGTCCACCCAGCGGTACTCTGGGACTGAATAAGTTATCTCTTGTAGAATTGTTGCTGCTGGATGAATTGTGATATTTCTAATATAAACCAATCATTATTTCTAAAAATATTATGAACACCCCTGTTATGACCTATTCCCTGTTCAGAAATGCCCTTTTGTTCTTTGCCCTCTTCATTTTTCTTTAGTTAAAACTACAATCTCAGAACAGCGATAAGTTTTGAAAATCGATGCCAATTTTTTCTGGCGTTAAATGACGTGAAGTTAAGAGTGAAAATCCTTAATAACTGCAAAAATTTACATTTTCAGCCGCTAATTTAAGACACCCCTGTCTCAATGACACAGTGGAAGGAAGTGAAAAATTCACAGGGGTGTCTCTGAACAAAATGAAATTTCCCCGGGCCTGATTGTAAAATTCTAAAAGGTCACCGGGTTGAAAAGTTTTCACGGGGTAAGAACTGGCATGTGTGCTTTGATTTTCCCTGGGTACTAACTATAAAACTGGCACCTCTGGTATATCTTGGCGTTTTCGGATTTCTCTCTTGTTGTATTAATTTTAGGGTTGTTATGATATTTAAAGCTACAGAAGCATAGCCACAAGTTTTCGTTTCCGGGGAGGGTCAAGACGGGAAAGATTTTTACCTTTTTTAAAAGGGAATTTTAGGAGAACAAAATTTTCACATTTTCACCCATAATTTGCTAAATTGCTGACCTTTTTATATCTTGCGCGTTCGCCAAATACTTTAAAACATTAGTGTTTACCCAATGTGCCGGGCTAACTCCTCTGACATTAAATCTTTTTGATTAAATCTGATACAAAGACGATAATAGATGATGAAGTTGATAAAATAAATGAATGCACCGCAAGCAAAATGTTTTACAACTTTATGGATTATGCGGAAGGGAAATCAACCAATAAAGAAATTCTTGATGTTTACCGGGCTTTTACTGTGGATGGAATTTTTGACCGGGGTAATCTGAATAGTGCAAGATTTGGCTGGGGTTAGACTATAACTTTACAAACTTTGACCGGGTTTGAAATGTTCAATTAATTTTGACCGGGTCACTCATTTTTTCACCGGGGCTTGAAATTAGACCATCTTTTGCAATTTGTTCTATCGGGTTAACCACAGTGGCGGATCTGACCGGGTCACTGACACAGGGGTGTTTTAAGCACGAAGAAAAAGAAAAAGTCATACTGGGTTTTTCGTGGTTAGACGTACTTTAACTCCACGAAAATTCTTTGAAACACGTCGGAAAAGATACATTAAATTTCTGATATAACAAGATTTTGGGATAAAACCAAAACCTGGGTCAATTTTGGCATTTGTTGTAGGTCAAGATATCGGTTTCTTTTGATTTTTTCTTATCATTTATCATTAAACCCTGCACGTTAGAGCTTAGAGAGAAACTTTTATACCCCATACTGGTATTAGATCACCTCTTTTTATTCTGTTTCATTTCAACAATTTTGGTTAGAGGATTACAACACCTAACCCCGAGAATGTAAGTGAATTTTGAATCATACCTGAAAGATGTAGATTTGCATTTCAAAAAACATTGAAAGTTTTCAACGAAATTTTGAACTTCCAAAATCCTTTCCCAGGATTTTGATCGATATGTTTATTTTTTTGGTCCCTGAAGTTGATTCCCATTTTCGTTATAACCCCCGGAATGTAGGTTTGGTTCTATGGCTTTTAATCTAGTAATAGCAAAATGCTGATATTTTTTCAATTGGATTAATTATAACAGCAAATTTTAGAAATATTTTGTGCCAAAACAATATTCTAAAGAGCATTTTGTTATTCTGAATTTTTTTTTTTGTATTTTAAACCCCCATAATGTAGGGGAAAAGATTCGGTTGTTGAGAGCGGAATTTCAGTATTCAAAGGAGATTATTGTTCTATAAGTGAAATTCGTGCATATTAAAAAACAGCGCTCTCATAAACTCACAAGAAATATTCACTTTTTCAGTAATGATAACATCAGATTAAACTAATGCAATTGCTTCAAATCTGAAAAAAAACGTAAATCGAGACAGGTCTTTGAAAGCAGAAGGAAAACCGCTTTTAGCAGATCCTCTATAAATTTCTTGTAAATTTAGGTCAATAGCTCGAAACAATGTTTGCCACATAGGGGGTGGAGATTTTTTTCTAAATAACTTGGTTGGAACTTTGCATATGAAAAAGATTTCAAAATAATTTCATCAAGAATTTCCATGGAAAGTCGATCATTAGAGACAAGCACTTCCTAATATACAGGTAAAGAATTATTTCCTTTTTTCGAATTTTCCCCGTTTATGAAAAAAGCCAGTCGTGATAAAACCTGAGACTTCGAAAAAAGAATTCCTACTGTGAAAATGTTGTTCGTGTTTTACGGAGCCCTTAATTAGATTCATCCACAGCTTGCCCATCTGCCATCTTTTAAACACTAATTGGATCGTTCAAAACCGACACAGAAAGCTTACTTGAGTCCCCCTCGTTCTTTCTCTAAAAGATATCGGCCTGTGCTGAGAAGTTTGATTACTCCTTTTCAGAAAGGTAAAATCATTGATAATTACTCTCTCATTACTTCCCTTCTCCAAAATAACCTTATTAAGGCTTTTCGATACAATTTTGAATCTAACACAATGAATATATTTCTGAAGGGATGAGATAACGGTTTGATTATTACCTAGTAAACCCCAGTATCGTCAGTGGCCAATGGCATAAAATAAAGTGGATTGCTTTTAATATGGGTACTGATATTACATAACTTTCAGGTTACCAAGTATAGTGAAGATCATGACTCAAGACACTAAAAATTCTTCAAATGGAATGAGGGGAGGGAGGCCTTACCCATCTAGTCCAAGACACGTATATATCATTATGGAAATGATCTCTATCTATACTCTACTTTTCCATTTTAGGGTTGATGGTACTCTCAGCAATGACGAAAGAAACAACATAATGAATAACATCGGAGAAAATAAATATATATTCTTTGGTAAGTTGACCATATCTTTCTCGTTTGATTGATAAAAAAATTACAAAAAATCAGATCTGATTTGCGGAAGAGCAAAAAAAAGGTTGCAAAAACTAATAAATGAAGCCCTACAGCTATGGTAGGTCAAGTTCGTTAAATTGAGTAGTCTACCCCTAACACCCCTTTCTCAGTGACCCGGTGAGAGTTTTAAGCTAGTGTGGATAACTTGAAGGTACTAAAATTCCAAAAAGGGTAGAAGAATTTTGTTGTTATGGATATAAGTTTTAGCTTAACAGCTCATACATTCAGTGCACTGTCCAAAAATTTCAAAGTTTTTCTCGATTAGAGATGGGATTTCGGTGAAGAATTCCCACTAGGGATGAAATTTAAGGGTATTTTTATCACAGGGACAACATTTGTTAAAAAGATACTTTTTAGCCGATTTCTGTAGTGGGGAGGGGAGTCACCGGGTCTGCAAAGTTTCCTAATTTTAAATTCGAGAAAAATGAGGGAAAATTAAAGAGATCGTTATATTATGATAAAAACCCGACAGCATTCCCTCAACGGGAAGAAACATGAGGATAATGTTATCCGGGAAAAATGTTTGTTGTTGAAAAATTCATTCACATCAAGAAATTTCGGGTATATTCACTTGCATTTGCTCGATCATATTTTAAATTACCAAAGTCTGCAAAACTAACTTTTAGAATACCGTAGATGCTCGGTTATACGTTTTAATCATTTAAAACAAAATCATTTAATATTGCATTTGAACCTTAGATTTGGCAAAATAGAGTTGAATTACGAAAAAATATTTTGGTCAGTGTAATTGAAGGCCGTGAAATGTTCCCTGGTAAAATTTAACTATGGAATTATTTGTCAATTTTACATTTTTGTGATTCTTTTATTATTTTTTTCTACTTTAGATAACGAAGTGGCCCACCAAGACTTGCTTGAGCGAGTTGAAAGTGATTATGTGGGTGATTGTGGTGATTACTATGAGACTTAATATTGTAGTTAGTTTTTTATCAAATATTTATTTGTCATCGACATTTTCATCATAACCCTATTATTAAAAAAGAAGAATGAACTTGGAAAATAAAATCTTTTCGTTCTTGCTTGCAATAATACCTTCTACACCAAGACTTCAACTTTCCGTGTATTCCAAAAGGAATAAAACTCAAGTCTAGATCAAACATGAAATCAAAACTTGAACCAGAACAAAAATAACATCCAAATGTGCAATCGAAATTTCGGCAAAACCTAACGTTCGAGAAACACCAAAACTAAAAGATATCTGTGATGTTAGAAAAAGGACAAATGAACACGTCAAATTAAGATACCCTCATACACGTTAAATCTATGTTAACATATATCATAGGATTGATGTCAAAATGAAACGTAAAATCGATGTCTAAAAGAAATGTTAAAATGATGCTCGAGGGATATGTTAAAATGATGTTCAAAAAATAAGTTAAAATGATGTTCGAATGAAATGTTAAAATGATATTCAAGGGATATATTAAAATTATGTTCGAATGAAATGTTAAAACTATATTCTAACGAAATGTTTAAATTATGTTTGCAAGTAACATTTAACAAACCTCTGGGATAAACATTGAAATGATATTTCAGAGTAACATCAAATTGGCATTAAGAACAGACATAATAAAAATTTGCAAACTAGATGTGAATGTGATGTTAGGATATAACATTATTTCAATGTAAAATAAACATTATTTTGTTTACTGGGTTAAGTCATATTTTTTCATTCACTGGCATATGTAGACTAGCAAGCGTTTGCCTTTCTTTAAACACAGGGGCGCAAGAATAGTGCTTAGAGTTCAAATGAAAAAGATAAATTGTCGTGGTTTGGAAAGCGAACGTAGTGAGTCCATTGCAAGCGTAAGCTGCAGCGAAATACAATGACTTAGTTTACTACAGTAGTCTGTCAGGGGAGACAATTACATTATTATACGGGGTTGCTCCTCGCACCCTCTTAAGATAGATTTTCAATAGCTGGTCATCCGTAGACCATATTCGCAGGGAAGGATTCCGTTTCGCTCCGAAACATATGAAGCCATTCTATTGGTTAGAAGTGACGTAACATGTGATGCGAACATGGTCTAAGGCGATGACCCGACTTCGAATCTGTTTTGAAATGCTTTTTATCTAAATGAAACTACTCATCAATCCAAAAACTAAATCAATAGATCAAACAACGTCAAGAAAATGTACAAATTACGTCCATGACATTCAATAAAGCTTGTATTAGTATTTAGATTGAAATAACGTCATGGGTCAGTTGTGAACCCTGCGCACAAAGCCTGAACAACTAGCCAGGGTATACTTGTTATATCTAGTACATACACAATGTCTAGTGAAACTATTAAGACGCTATATTCGCGTGTATATCTCTAGTGATTTATAAAGTTTTGAAAATCTTTACCATCTGTTGGCGGTAGGGAAAGAAAGTATATGGGGACCATTTCGTCACGAACACGATTCAATCGCAACTCCGAGTTTAACATCTCTTTTTTTTTTTCACCATTTTGATACTGAAAGCACATTAAAGTACTGTGAGGCTTACTTTATAAATTTGTCCGTTCAATCTATCAACACATTCCTTTCTCGCAGACCCACTGGGAACCCTTCCCACTCAAAAAATTAGCCAAAATATCGTCCCCGGTGGAAAGTTATACTCCAATTTTTGTCCCCACTGAAAATTATCAAATAAACCCTTACTGCAAAATATTTACTATTTTTCCCATGAAAACAAAAGAATTTATTTTTATCCCCACAATCTAAAAGAATTATACCGGGTCTGTGAGAAGGGGGTGTATAAACAGCTACATAATTCTATTGAATCATAAAAGTCTGTCCAGATATAATTGGCAGTGGAAACAAGAATGCCTGTAACTTTTGATAGTCAGATATAATAATGGAAATTTTTTTGCTTATTTTAGAGAATCAAAAGCGCTATATTTGAATGTATTTTTGGTTGAAAAATTTGCGATTTTTAGCGGTTAAATTTGCGATTGTGAAAATTGAGCTTTTTTTCTACTTATGCTATAACGTTCATTTTTACACCAATGCTAGTTCAAACTTAGGTTAAGAAGTTTATTAAATTTCAAGGCAAACAGAAAAGTTCTTCGGAAAATATGGGACCCGAAATACCCCTTGGTAGCACTTTTCTGTGAAATATCAAATCTCCAACTTATTACTAAAAACGGGGGTAGTGATATGATCGATAAAACAGTTTTTCGATCATAACACATTTTACGATCTCTTTAATGACCTCATAGCCAAACTGTGTTTAGTGTTTTGGGAATTAGCAAAGTTCTTTAATGACTTAAAAATAACGGCTGCGTTTAGACCAACTGGCATTTGTAATTTGGCATTTGCTCATGAGTAAGTCGATTTTAATAGCTTTTCCATTGTATTTTCTGTCATGGCATTTAAGGAATCGTCCTTTTAGAGTCATTACTGAAAAGGTGATTCCTTCAAGTTCAACTTTGACAGATCAAACAATGAAAAGCATGGAATTTCTCAAAAACTGCAGTCATTAAGACTGAAACTTTTTGCCGTAGGGCTAGGCTATGGCAAATCTTGCAAATTTTACAATCTATAGAAAGAACTGAATAAAAAACGTGCAAATACTTTAAAAAATCAAAAATATCATTTTTTCTCTTTGTTTTGGTTCCTTTGTTTGATTTGAAATGCCAGAAAAGGGGATTCCTTTGCTCAAAATGGCATTTCAAATGCCAACGAAATGCCAACACGCTGTCATCATTAGGCGTTTGACAAACCGAACAATTGCGCGGAACAATAGAATTCAAAAGAATACTGCAAGCAATTACAAATGCCAGGCTGGTCTAAACGCAGCCAACAAAGGCAATATGGCCGTGTTCAGACATGAAAGTTTAAGTTTAAGGCTTAAGTAGTACTAAGTCGATATGGGAATCAAGAAATGCAACGACTTAATTGCTATTTCATCTTTTAGATAGATTACATAAGAGAGGAAAAAGGAATCCCCTTTTGAATGGTTTGAGTGAGGCTTCGTTTTTGATAGAGGTTCATCAAAAATGGATTTAACAAGTCGATTTTTTTGTTGCGGAGTATGGGAATCTCCATACCTCGATCCATGATATTCTCATTAAAAGCCCATTAACTGCCTAAATTGCTAGAGACGCTCCGAGCATCTCTAAGTCATAAATTTCACGTTCTCCTTTCATAATTTACAAAAGGAGCATGCTTTTCACTTGCAAATTCTGATTTCGTCTATTCAGAAAACTGTGATAATATCGTAAAAACTTTTTTTTTAAACCAGAGGGTGATTCCTTTTTAAACTTTAGTTTAACTTATGAGGGGCGTGCAGCTAAATACAAAAGGAATATAAAAGAATCATGTAGACTTAATTACTTTAAACCTTGGTCTGAACACGACCTATAACTTCATGCTTATCTTTTCAATAAAAACAATTATACTGTGATTTCACTTTGTTTCAAAATAATCAATGATACCAATAATAACAATGCACCGACACTTAACACTTTTCAACTTTTAATTGCACTGTTCAAAAAAGATAACATAACCCCCGTTTTTAGTAATAAGTTGGAGATTTGATATTTCACAGAAAAGTGCTACCAAGGGGTATTTCGGGTTTCATATCTTCCGAAGGACTTTTCTGTTTGCCTTGAAATTTAACAAACTTCTTAACCTAAGGTTGAACTACCACTGGTGTAAAAATGAACGTTATAGAATAAGTAGAAAAAAAGCTCAATTTTCACAATCGCAAATTTAACCGCTAAAAATCGCAAATTTTTCAACCAAAGATACATTCAAATATAGCGCTTTTGATTCTCTAAAATAAGCAAAAAAAATTTCCATAATTATATCTGACTATCAAAAGTTACAGGCATTCTTGTTTCCACTGCCAATTATATCTGGACAGACTTTAGTTTCTTTTCTTTTTATTAATAGCCGTAGTCTGTATCATTGAGTTTCAAGCCGAAGGCTAGAGGTCAATCTCTAACCTTTCTCAGGCAAGAAAAATTGAAGCCTTAAAATATGCGCCGTATTTTTGATGACGGATTGAATCTAGAAATTCCTTTGTTTTCGAGTGATATATTTTTCAAAATGAAGCGGTAAATTTTAGTTTCAATCTGTCATTTGTGTAAAAACCAGGCGGGTCGCTCAAGGCCGCGCAACTTTGGTAGGATTTGTTGGCTTCAAATCCTACCAAGGAGATTGACCTCTAGCCTTCGGCTTGAAACTCAATGGTCTGTATGTCATTTTGTTTGTTTTTTGTGTGTCACTTTCGTTTTCGCAAGCAATGTTTTGTTCTTTTAAAAGATGACTTTTGCTTCTTGCTCCACAAATGTGTTAAATCAGATTCGCGCCGTTTTATAAAGACTTTGAGTTGTTCGATAAGTTTGTTTTGATTGATAGATTATAATATCTGCCCAGACGTGCCCGAGCCCGCCTCTTATGTTTTTTTCTTTTTTTCTCTCTATTCTTTTGTTTTATGTTTTCGAATGTAATTAACGACCTTATTAATTTCGCCTAGCGAAAGTATTACGATAGCCTTTCGCGGCGGCGGTGTTGGTGTTATCGGAAAAAAAATTAGAAAACGAAAGTACTCGATACGGTGTACGAACTCACTAAATTTAATTTACAAATTACACGTCATATATCTTTGTGTCTTTAGCTTCACAGTTTTGATTTTTTCTTTATTTTCTTATAAGCATATACTTTATAAGAATTAAACCAAAAGCTCTTGACAGACGGTGATATACCTTTTGGTAATTAGTTCTTACAAAGTAAACAAAGGATGGCGCACAATATAAGGATATTTATTTTTCTTATAAGCATATACTTTATAAGAATCAAATCAATAACTCTTGATAGACGGTAATATACATTTCGGTAATTAGTTCTTACAAAGTAAACAAAGGCAACAAAGGATGGCGCACAATATGAGGATATTTATTTTCTTATAAGCATATACTTTATAAGAATCAAATCAATAACTCTTGATAGACGGTAATATACCTTTCGGTAATTAGTTCTTACAAAGTAAACCAGGGATGGCGCACAATATGAGCTTATTTATTTTTCTTATAAGCATATACTTTATAAGAATCACTTCAATAACTCTTGATAGACAATAATGTACCTTTCGGTAATTAGTTCTTACAAAGTAAACAAGGGATCTCGCAAGGGATGGCACACAGCATGAGCTTATTTATTTTTCTTATAAGCATATACTTTATAAGAATCAAATCAATAACTCTTGATAGACGGTAATATACCTTTCGGTAATTAGTTCTTACAAAGTAAACAAAGGATGGCACACAATATGAGAATATTTATTTTTCTTATAAGCATATACTTTATAAGAATCAAATCAATACCTCTTGATAGACGATGATATACCTTTCGGTAATTAGTTCTTACAAAGTAAACAAAGGATGGCACACAATATGAGAATATTTATTTTTCTCATAAGCATATACTTTATAAGAATCAAATCAATACCTATTGATAGACGATGATATACCTTTAGGTAATAAGTTCTTACAAAGTAAATAAAGGATGGCACACAATATGAGAATATTTATTTTTCTCATAAGCATATACTTTATAAGAATCAAATCAATACCTATTGATAGACGATGATATACCTTTAGGTAATAAGTTCTTACAAAGTAAATAAAGGATGGCACACAATATGAGAATATTTATTTTTCTCATAAGCATATACTTTATAAGAATCAAATCAATACCTATTGATAGACGATGATATACCTTTCGGTAATAAGTTCTTACAAAGTAAACAAAGGATGGCACACAATATGAGCATATTAATTTTTCTTATAAGCATATACTTTATAAGAATCAAATCAATAACTCTTGATAGACGGTGATATTACCTTTATTTATTAGTTCTTAAAAATTAAACAACAATTGTTCTTAAATTGGTCTTATTTTTTAGCGATTTTAAGCCTCGTTGTTCTCTTGTAAAATTGTTTCATCAAGGCTCAATGTAAAGTAGATTTCAGATTAGCTTCCATCTCTACTTCTTGTCTTTCCTATGTAGTTTAAATTCTAGGCGAAATTTTCGATTTCAAGTCGTCTTGTTTGATTTGAGACATTCGAATTCGTTTCAAAATAAAACAAAAGAAAATCTTTCAAACAAAATCTGTTTTAGAAAAGAACAAATTTAAAACATTTAAAACATAAGAATCACAAGACAAGTTTGTTGGAACAACTAAACAGCAACATTATATTAACAATACATTCGAAAGGCGGTAAAACAAGAGATCTTTCTTCGTAAAAAGGGACTTATAAACATCTATGTCGATAATTATATTGCTGTAAATCTAAGTCATTCATTGTTGAATTCGAAAAGTTATGACGAAGGTGCCTAGCTGCTTGACTTTTGGCCCTTGGGCCCTTAGCGAGACTAGAGAGAAGAAGAAACAAGCGAAATTTTGTGAAGTTTACTTCCCTTATTGGGACTAATTTGATTAAATTTCTATATTTCTGGGGGTAAAAAGTTGAATTTTTTTCCCTATTTTTACCGACTCTTAGTGGGGGGGCCCCCCTTAGTGGGACTGAAGTTTGATTTTCTGATTTTTCCAACCCTTACAGGGACTGCCATATTTAAAAAGGCATCCTTAAGAACGACTCATGCCCGTATCCTTCTCTTGCCTAAGTACCCACGGGCTGCCTTTTTTCGACGAATCTCGTGTCATGTCTATAATTTCACTCCTCTTATCTTGACATCAAAGTTTTCCTAATCATCAACAAGTACGGCAAATGTAAAGCGAGCGAAGCGAGAAAAAAATCTAATTGCAATGGTCTAAATGGTATAGTTTGTTTGAATAACGCCCTTTCTGATCATTTTTGCAACAATTTAAAAATCTTTTTTAAAATATGGTTAAGGACAGAGTCAAACTTTGAAGATCATTTTTCCCTTTAATTTTGACTTCATCGTATTTTAAGCCAGCTTCCCAACATCCAAAGGACTTTAAAATGCGTTCAGCAACAGCTAAACCGGCGTGCGACGCCGGGTACTGGCTAGTTTCTTTTTATTCTTGGAAGGTGGGTGAATCTTAATCCTGACCATGAACGAGTCTGAATGGAACGTTTAATCATGGATTTATTATAGAGACTCTGGATAAACATCAAATGAAACGGTGGAGAGAGAAGTATTGTCTTTCTATTGTTTCAGAAAACAATTGATGTTCTAGCTTTGTCCGCAAAGGACAACTGTCATGGCGGCTCGAAGGACTCTGATTTTGAAAAATGATTAATACTCTAACTAATCGTACTTTTCCTGGCCAAAAGTTTGAAAATAAATGCTAGAATACCAAACGGATACATTTATGAAATCTGGTGTGAGAAAAAAATCATCAGATGAGTAAAACCAAGAAAATGCTTATAATGACACGAAATTTTGAATTGGGAATATCTTTCCAATATTTCTCCGAGAAGAGCTGAGATTGACATATATTAGATGTGAGTCTCATAGCTCCACTGTGGTATAAAAATCTTTTGGTGGCACGTGGTGGCACGGTGGATTTTTTGAGGTTGAAGTTTAAAAATTTCTGGTGTCAATTGTCGCACACGGAGATTTATGTGTGGAACTCCCTGGATATTTCACCAGACAGTTTCACTAAACCCCGAGGCGCAGTGTACCCTGAAAGAGTACAATTTAAGAAGATAGTAAATGGACGATAGTAACTTCGATCGAATGAATTTTATATTTACATAAAAGTGATCACTAATATTTCAATAACTCCAAATAACTGTTCCTTAATATAGTTGTCTAAAAAGTCGATAACACGATAATATCTGCAATTGATGTTATGGAAGGTTCCAGATCTAAATCAGTAACAAGTCTCTTTACTAATAGTACGGTTCGTAACTCTCTAGCTTTCCAGCATGTTTCGACTCTCCAGCACGCTTCCGACTCTCAGCACGCTCTCCGACTCCCAGCACGCTCTCCGACTCCCCAGTATGTTTCCGACTCCAATAATGATTTTGTGATTCCGGTATTTATAGTTTTTAGTTCTATGAGTATTTAGAGGACTGGATTTAGAGCCTGGGATCAATAGTCACGTTGGTTTAGTTGTCCGCGTCCATTCATGTGGTTGGGATTGCTTCCTCGATCCCAGCTCATAAATCTTTCAGTGTTGTGCGTAGATTGATTCAGTCTTTTGGCTTTTTTCTCAATTATCTCAGTGTGTCAGTGATTTGTAAACATATTAGTCACTCTTGGGCTAACGGGGTTGTAGTCCGTTTTCCTCGATGATCTTCATGCGTAAATCTATTCAACGTGAATGGTATATGATGATTTTCCATTGACTGAATGTTGGTAGCTAGAGAAGGTCTTTTCATGGTCTATTCCTGCGTAAGCACGTTGGACTTGAATGGATAATGCAGATTGTTTATTTTGGGATGAGTGATGTTTTCTCAAAATATCTCTACTGTCACACCTCCATATAATGATAAGTGACGTCCTCGTCACTAAAGTATTTATTTCCAGTATAAAAACGATTCTCATACCATGTGCACCTTTTCAACATCCATTCCCATATGTATGTAAAAGTCACTAGTATATGCCGGCTTACCAGTGTCTCGTCAATACACATCAAAATGAATGTCTGGTATATGAACATCATTTTGTATTCTTAACAATTCGCCTGGGTACCCTTTCCAATTTCGTCTATCTCTATTATTCATCATGTATTTTTCGGCCTTTTCTATTATTTGTATTAATTGATGCGTATCGTGAATTAGTTCGTAATACAACGCCACGTTCATTGAAACGATGTTTATCGTGAATTAGTTCGTAAAGATACGCCACGTTCGTCGAAACGAAGTTTATCGTGAATTAGTTCGTAATAAAACGCCACGTTCATCGAAACGATGTTTATCGTGAATTAGTTCGTAAAAATACGCCACGTGCATCATTGTGTTATCATCGACTTTGTTTTTCGATAATTTTCACCAAATTAACTAACCAGTTTCCAACTTTAAATTTAATTTCACAAAATTTTAGCTTCTTTAAAAATTATTTCCAATTCTCAGTAAAATTCAAAAAAAAACAATTAAAAATCCTTAAAATTATTCCACAACTTACGAAAAAATAATTACTAATAACGAAAACTCGAGTTCCTAAAATGTCAAATCTAAATATCAAATTTTACGTACAATATGTCAGCTCTTCTTTTAAAAAATTCAAACATTTATATCAAATTTCACATTAGTTACAATTAAATACTCATAATTCCTTTTTCACAGTAACTTCCAGTAGTAAAACAAAACAAAACTCCTCAAAAAAAATTTTACCCACATAGTTTATATATACAAAGTTTTTCCTTTCTTTCATTATTCATGTAGGATTCGAGTTCGACATTTAGCATTCAATCTCTGGTATTCGGTTGTACCATTGGATTTTGATGTATTATGCATGATACCAAGGATCATTCTTTCGGAATTAGATATGTATTGGTTTAGAATCCTTGGTACCGGAAATTCGATAACCACAATATGTTTTGTTCGCTCTGATAACATTTTTCCAGCTCGAACATGCAAAATAGTTGGTATCTTGACAAATTTACTTGTGAGATTTCCATTTGGTAAATATTCTTCGTCTGATGGATTCTTGATCAAAGTGAGAACGTACAGGGTCGCAACCGTCAATGCAGTAATAGCGGCTATAACTGCTAGGATACTCCAAATTCTGGGTGTTTCTTTTCGTTTGTTACTCGCAAAGAATCTCTTTCTCCTGCTCTCACTGGTTATGGTTTGTTCTGAAAAGTTGATGATAGCCTTCTCCGAGCTCAAAATATTCATTCCAATGATTACATCTTCTTCAATGTTTGGGACAACCATAAATTCCTGGATTTTCAATGACAGTGGGTCTGCTATGCTAGCTGGTATGATCGCACCAGAGATTTGGGAAAAGAGGATAAGAAATGGGCTATTCATCTATTTGAAGCTAGGCTGTAGAATCTTTTGTTTCTATTGAAATGTCTGCGGCCGATCGATTGTTTTTATTCTGGACCAATCAGAGCGCTTGATTCGTTATGCGCACAAGAGTAGAAGTACAAACAAAAAATGGCAGCCGTGATTGATATCGAAAGTGAAATAATTTTTTTTTAATCGCGGATTTTGATATTTTTTATAAGCCCTTTTCACTTTGAACGCAGTGTTTCTCAAGCCTTCGTCGGTGTACTTGAAGGGGAGAATTTCCCAGCTTTGACCAAAATATTGTCCTTATAGAATGATCGCATCAATTTATACATACTGTAGCTAAAAGAATTGAAATTCACATTATAAAACCAAAAAATGATAAGCTTGTAAAACTAGGATAATTTTTGGTTATTTCTTGGACTAGAGTTTCTAAGAAACAATATCATGGAGGCCTCTTCAGCCGGGTAGTGATGTTGGGTATTAGAACAAATTGGAAACAGGACAAAAATAGAGCTCAAAAGAAAGAAAGAAAAAAGAAGCGATGATAATTCATGATATCAATGCTAGAATATCACAAATATCATGAAATCTTTCTTTTATAAGAGCTTTATTTGAACTCGAAACAATAAAGCATAAAATAATCCAAAAACATTATTGAAAAAAATACAATAGTTATACAAAACAGCTCCATCTAGGGATTTCCCCTGATATAATGATATATCTATCTAGCAAATAAAACAGTATAATAAAAGTGTATAATTTGAAATTTTTCTACAAAGGATTAAACCCAAAAATGTTTTTTTATGATTCACCTTCATTTATAACACCTGGGAAAATAAAGACGTATTGCATGAAAAAAATCAGTATCATTCATGACTTAACTTGAAATAAAATTGAGAAGACTATAAAAAAAGACCAAAACCTTACAACTGATTTTTAATTAGTACTGATTCAGATTGTAAAACTTGAAAGCTGGACTAGAAAATTATATTAATATGCCCCATAGAGGACTAAATCCAATACATGTGTAACTCATTGCTAAAAAATTAAATACATTTACATGTGGAAAAAATATTGGCAAAATAATCATTGTGCTCAGAAAAACTTGTTATATAACAAGTGAAAATATGTGTCCAAGTAGAATTGTAGAATTTAAAAAGAAGCACTTTTGGGGTCTTCTAGTCTGCTAGTTTGTTCACATTTGGTAAATTTGGCCCACGTGTTTCCTGGCTCTGATGACTTGTTTGGACCATATTTCCAGGGACAACACGGATACAAAACAAACATCCAAATAAATGCAGATTCGAAAAATATTCTCCAGACTGATCAAATTTACATAATACGTGTATGGTAATCCACTTTTTCCAGAGAACATTTTCCAAGTATATATCCAATTTCAAAGGATATGTAGGCTGTGCTCAACCAGGTTTAACTGTTCATATCCACGGTTGTCCAGAAAACATTTACAAAATATCAACATCCATTGCATATATTTACATATTACTCCATTCTATTCTGTTTTGTTCAAGCTAAATAATGCACGTAATATAGTTTCTGCAGGTTTAATTTCCTCTTTTAGCATACTTTTCCCTTATGCCTAACGTGAAGGTCAAAATGCAAAAATGTCGAGTCATCCTGAGTCAATCTTTGCTTCATTGTGTACCAGTGCTTGGATGGCCAATACTTAACTTTCTGTGGGCTGGTTTTTTTGGGAAGTGTTGTTATAAACAGTATTTCATAGAGAAAATGACGATAACTAGCCTGAAAATATATAAAATGAAAATCTACTGTAAAACTAGGGCTTTTTTGTAAGCAATCTGTATGAATTACCCTAACACAGACTGTAAAGTCCACCGATGAAATTATGTTTTGGCTGAAAAATTGCCAAAGCCTTGTGAGTCAATCCACTGACCGGCCAAAATCATGGCCCATCAATAGTCAGACTTTATATATCACATGTTGAAGTTATTTGAACTTTTTTGCAATGTTTTTGTTGTCGAAACTTGAAATTTCCAACCGAAAAGTCAATGCTTTCCCTAGATAAAGCTGAAAGTACCATAGAGGAAATCAAGTATACTTACTGAATCTCAATTCCATTACCATGGAGGAAGTTTTTCTAAGATTACACTATTTTTTTCATCTAAAAGTTGAAAAAAACAACAACATTATCAACCGATATTGCCCATCTTAAATGAAAATGCCGAGAAGTTCTAGAGAGTGCCATGGAAAACTAAGGCATAGGTGGTCACAATCAACCTTCCTACTACCCATAAAAATTATGTCTGCAACACAAAAAATTCATTTAGAGCAATACAAGCCAGAAAGAAATTGGTCCCAATTTTTCAAAATTTCAAGCATGCCTCATGTCCGCCATCTTTACTCCCAGAATATAGAATGATTTTCCTCGATTTTCTCAGGGGAAACCCCCAGAAGATCAAATTTTCACTCCCCAGTCTCTTTTTCACAAATAACTCACTGGAAAGCTTTATTCAAGGACTTCTTTCTTGAACATTGGTTAACCTGTACGTAACGCCATTTTGTTTCGACCTTCCTTCTTGCTCAACTATTCTACAGCCTTGCTTCTTCAAAGGGTGCCGAATTCAAAGGGAAAGAATAGGAAAACAGCGAGCGGCAGCGGCGTTTCTTATCCTCTTTTCCCAAATCTCTGATCGCACTTCCAGCAGTCTCAAGGATACCTCCAGTAACTGATGCTAATATAGTCCCTTCATTGTGGGTCAGGAATGGAGCGATTTCAGCCTTATCCCAAATTCTTTTGTTCAATAAGGAATGACTAGAACCAGTGTCCACTAGAGCAATAAAGGTCTTTGTTTCTCCTTCTATGGATAAATAGACTCCTGTCTTGATGCCGTGTTTTTGCTCTTCTTGGTCAGTTGATCGGCAATGTATTGCCAGTACATGTCCATGGTGTCGTTTGGTCTTATGGACGTGGCTTCTTTTCTTTCCAGTATGAACGTACGTGAAGAGATCCCTCGTAGCAGGTTCTTCTGTTACTGTTTCGAATGTTTTCCCATCATTAGGCGTTTTAAAGCGATGTCTTTGATGATGATGACGGTGGTGACGTCGTTCCCTATGCATTTCTTTATGGGAATGTTCTTCGTCTTTTTCTAACCGTTGCTGGGCTGGTGAGAATTCCATTTTGGTATTTTTCTTGAAAAGTTTTATTATGGAGCCTCGGTTCAGGTATACAAAAGCTCCAATTAAAGCTAGAAGGACGACCCACTTAATAGTTCCACCGATTCCACCAAAGATGTTGAGGATACTTCCTATTCCTTTCCCAGCAGATTCCACTGCATCGCCGGTAGAAGTGATAATATTACCTGCAGCTGAACCAAGGGAAGTAACAATCTTTCCATCCAAGTTACCAACTCCAGTTAGGACACCTTGTATTCCACTTCCTAAAGCTCCAATGATTTGGCTTGTTCCTCCTGCAGCGGCTTCTAAAGCTCCTCCAAGTCCAACTCCAATACCAGTGAGAAGGTCGCCATTTCCACGTTCTATCTGTAGTTGTTTTACTTCCTCCATAGCATCATGAATTTCGGAGAAGATGTTTAGCATGGAGTGTGGTGCCAGGTGTTGAGGTGGTTTCTGAATCATTCTTTCATCGAATCCTCTAATCTTTTGCAACTTCACAAAACTGGATCCATGGAATTGCTTCTTTGTTTTTGTCTTGGTTACTTTCCCTTCTTGGTCTACCACATCATATGAGCCTTCGTTGTTTTGTAAATACGTAATAGGGGGTCTGGCTGAGCAGTTGATTTTGTGAGATTTTTCTACTACTTGTCGATCCATAATTCGTAAAAATTTAACTTGGTTATGATAGGGTGCTTTTACTGGAATATCGAAGTAACATGAATTTCCTACTCTTCGATTGGTGATCAGACGGTAGTTGGAAATTTTCAAACAGCGATGTACTTGAAGGGCTTCTCCGACTATGTGGACGGTGACTCCACTTTCTTGGTGAATCCATCGGGCTGCAGTTGTAGGAAAAACTGCTATCATCCATCGTTGAATTCTCGACACTTCCTGTTGTATGAAACAAAGTCTTTCCCATTCTTGAATAATGTCCAATTTCTGGTTAATAAGGGTACGCACAATATGAGCTTGTAGGATAGGTCCAAGAGTGTCGGATACCATTCGTTTGGAATATGCAGTCACCATGTCTTTAAGGGCTTCGAACATGTTTCCTTTCATCACTGGGTCCTTTAGTAATAGACCGTTATCAAGCAAAAGAGTAGTTTTGCTTTCGCCATATTCATTTTGGATGCTTCCACCAACTTTGAGAGAAGGAATTAGAACATGACTCTCCATTTGCTTTACTTCATGTTTTCCTAGTGAATGCCAATCGATTGCTGGATGATGTGGGTCATTCCAAACTAGAGCACTTTTTGGTGCATCTTTCATGGTACAAGAGCCGTATGATTGTCCTTTTGGAATTTCGCTTGGGCATTTGCTGTTGGTTAAGTGTTGTTCAATGTATTTTTCTTTACCAACGACTTGAGCATCGAAGGTTCTAAGGGTCAATTCCTTGATTTTTAACGTTGTCTTCTTCCAATACTTGCATTTAGCCACTTTTCCATCAGGGTGTGTACTGACAAAACGATGTCCACTTTTTCTTTCAAGAGGGTTTCCATTGTATGTTTTCGTATTGAATGCTTGGATACAATCAGATGGACTGATAAAGATTTCCTCCGAATTAGACGTCTCCTTTTGGAGGAAACTTTTCTGCTCCAGGCAACTCTTGGTTTCCAATCGCAAATTGTGGTGGTTTTGTATAACGTGCAGTAATGGATGTTAAAGTGAGTGATGTTCGGCGAATACTTAAAGACTTCCATTTCTTTCGTTATAAGCTCTGATTTTTTTGTCATAGAATGAGTACATGTCGGTATTTTTGGGAATTCGTATATTGCTAGTGGAGTAGTGGTGGTGCAATCGTAGAGATTTCCCAGTCTTGATCCAAATATTATTGGCATGAACATAAGGACCAGAAATAATGACCATTTCAGCGAAGTGGGCTGGCTTCTTCTGTATGAGATGGTGTTAATCGATAGATTGGGGTCTAGGAATCTCTTGACCAACTCTGCGTTTAAGTTCTCTTCAGGTTCCCAGGTGTTTTCGTCGTGAGAATATCCTTGCCATTTTATTAAGAAGTATCTTTTGTTTCTCTTGAGCTTCATTTTCAAGATTTCCTCCACCATGTAGATCGGTTCATCTGCTTCCATTTCTTGAGAAGTTTCAAAAGTTTGGTCTGGATCAGGTTGGGTTTTATCTTCTACAACAGTGTCATTGACCTCTTCTGGTCCAGTCTGCTCTTGATTTTGATTTCCAGATGTGGATGAGTCTGTCTCTTCGTGTTCTGATTCTTCATTCTCTTCAGATACGTCACTCAAGTCATCAGAGGAATCATCGTTATTAGCACGAAAGTTTGGATCATTAAATGGCTTCATTCGGTTGACATGGACCACAGTCGTTGGTTTTCTTTTATTGAGGGGATCATTCAGCTCATAATTTACTTCGGATATCTTTTTCGTGACTCGATATGGACCAATCCACTTTGCCATCAATTTTGGACTCAGGCCCTTATAACGTTTTTTATTGTGTAGCCAGACCTTATCTCCGACTTTGAACTGAGTGTTGGCCCCTCTGTCGTAGTAGTACTTGTCTCGTCGTTGGGCTTTTCGTAGGTTCACTTGTGCTAGCTTCTGAGCGGTACGCACTTGATCAACTATCCTTTCACGATGATCCTCAATTGAAGGTGATAATTTTCGTCCAGGATTGAACTGTAGGTCACTTGGTAGCGTAGCCTCTCTTCCAAACATTAAGTAGTATGGCGAATCCTGTCTGGATGCGCATTGATACTTGTACGGTAAGCGAAGAGTACTGAGGGAAGATACTGGTCCCAATCATTCTGTCTTGAAGCAACAAAGTGGGAAATGCCTTTAACAATGGTTCCATTAAGTCTTTCTACAATGCCATTAGATTGAGGATGGTATGGCGTGGTGCTAATCTGTTTGATATTCAACATCGCACAAACTTCTGCCATCAAATGAGACAAAAAATTGGTACCTTGATCAGTGACAAAGTATCTTGGAACGCCAAAGCGAAATATGATATGGTGTAGTAACAATTCAGCAATAACGTGTGCTTCGGTCGAGGCAGTCGCGAATGCCTCAGGCCAAGAGGTGAGTCGTTCAATAAAAACCACTACGTATCTGTTCCCAGCGTCTGTTCTTGGGAAAGGTCCAACTACATCACAGTGAAGTGCGCTCCATGGTTCTCCAGTTGCTATAGGTAGTAATGGTGCTTTCTTTGATGGTGTTCCTTTATCCTGTTGGCATATAATGCAGGTGTTGACCCAGGTTTGGATATCAGTCAACATCCCTGGCCAAAAGTACCGTCTTCTGATTTTGTCAGCGGTCTTGGCAAAGCCAAAGTGTGCTGCGTTGGGTTCATCGTGATTGTACCTCATGATAGTGGCGCGGAACTTCTTTGGGATTACCAATTGTTTCCATACACCTTCGGGTGTAGTGGTCTTTGGGCTATAGATGTGGTAAAGAACTCCTCCATCCATGAGATAGTTGTCAATGTTTCTCAGAACAGTATCTTTTTGCTTGCCTTCGGGTAGAGTCTTCTTTTGCAGATATTCGATTTTTGCTTTCAAATCAGGATCCGCAATTTGGTGTCGTTGAATTTCGTCTTTGTCGAAGGTATTTTTCGTAATAGCAGCGAAGAAGAGGTTGTTGGCTGCTTCTGATGGACTTTGAAATGTTTCCTCATCATTGATATTTGAAGGACCGTCTTCAGCCTCTCTGGTTGTATGATCAAAGGAGTTTATTTCTTCGTTCATTCTTTCCGGGATATCTATTGGTTCGTTTGGTCTTCTCTTTTCCCAATCAATGGTTTGGTTTTTCTTTTTGGATACTTTTGGTTTAGTTTGGGCTTCTACTTGTAGCTGATCCCATGGAATTCTTGACAAACCGTCTGCGTTCCCGTTTGCCTTTCCAGGTCTATACTCGATGATAAAATCATAAGCTTGTAGATATAAACTCCAGCGACATAATTTACCAGTGCTGTCCTTTGTGCTCAGGATGTAGTTCAGTGGCTTATGGTCTGTGAGAATTGTGAATTGCCTACCATGAAGGTACGGGTGAAGTTTCTTTACGGCAGTCACGATTGCTAAAGCTTCTCGCTCGATAACAGATAGTCTTTGTTCTGCTTCATCCAAACGACGTCCTCCATAGATCACGGCCTTTTCTAGCTTGCCATACCTTTGGCTTAAGGTCCACCCGATTCCAGTATTGGACGCATCGGTTTGTAGGTAGAATCTCTTTGTAAAATCTGGTAGAGCAACTACAGGTTCGGACGTGAGAGTATGTTTCAGTTCCTCAAATACCTGTTGACAGGTGTCATCCCAATTGAATTTTACTCCTAATTTCGTCAGGTTGTATAAAGGTGATGCCAAGTTACTGAATCCCTTCACAAATCGTCTTTGTAAGTTGTCTTCTGGACCAGGGGTGCCCAGAAGAGAACCAGCAGGAATTTTGACGGGATTCTCATTGAGACTTGTAACTTTCAAGGTAGCTCTTCCACTGCTTCCCCGAAAAATTGCCGGAGTTATGTTCAAGGATGTTTGTTGTTTCAGTTCCTCTGATGGTTCGAAGAGATAATCGTCTCCAGATGGAAAATCATATTCGAATTGCCAAATCGTCTCGCAGAGTGGTAAAATGTTCTTCTTCTTTCTTGAAAATAGTTCAGTCGTAGGCTTGCGTTTAGACATCGATCGTAAAGGTATCGCCTCAAAGTGTTCTTTTGGTACCGGAAGTGATGGTTTATCAATTTCGAGAGTTAAACTTTGTTCCTTGTAATTGATCGTTCCATTGTTTTCAGTAAGAAAGTTATGTCCCACCACTATGCTGTGGCTCAAGCCTTCAACGATGTATAGATTGGTCATATATTTTTCCTTTTCGATTTCCAAGGGTATAAATATGGACCCTTGTATTGCTAGTTCTTCTTGGTTGGCGGTTACGACATTAGGAAGATTATTTGTTGAGGGTGAGATTGTTGTTAAGCTCTTGATTCCATCCCAAATATCTCGACTGATAGCTGTTATGGCAGCTCCACTGTCTATCAGAAATTGACAGTCTAATCCAAATATTTTACCCCAAATTCGGACTGAGGTAGGACTTTCCTGGATGAAGCGACTTTTAACTTTCTTCATCTTTTGTACAAGGACATTTTGAAATAAAGTTTTGTGGTTTGCATCGACTGTTGTTGTGTCCTTTTCATAAAACTGTTCCTTTTGAACGGGGATTAGTTCGATGCCAAATAATGCTTCATTACTGTCTCTTGTTGATGTTCCCTCGACCGTCTGGACTTGAATGTTCTTCGATGTGGACTGAACTTCATTTTTATCTTGTAAAGATGCATTAATGTCGATTAAGTCTTCAACTTCGTTGGTCTCACTGCTCTTTGCTGCAAAGTCAGATTTTTCTTCATCATCGTATGTTGTGTCAAAGTTGGCCTCTTTTCTATCTTGATTGTCTTCGAATGATACTTTGAGTCCGTCTGGTTCGGGGTTTCTGCTTTGAACATCATCTTCTTCATTCTTTTTCTCTCCAGAGCGAAGGTAAGGGGTGTCGGATTGGGAGGAATAACTGGGAGGGGGAGAGCGTGGAGTATATTCTATTTCGACATCAGAGTCGTCATTACAAAGTTCAATGTCTTCATAGTTGACAGGCTCATCATGTTTCATTTCATGCCAAGGAGATGAGGGATCTGGAGGATTAGGTTGGGAATTAGCTTTTAAATCGCTTTCACTCGACGATGGATAGATCATACAGTTGAAAGTGTTCCGTTTAGTCGTATATGCATTGTTGTTGCTATCTCTTTTCGTAGAATGGTTCTGTTGAGTTTCTTGTTGATTTGTTGCCGAAGCTGGAGGGCCTTGTGGTCTTGACACAAAACGCCTACCATCGTTGAATGGAATTCGTGGGTCCCTTCCACGTCCTTCAATATTGTTCTGTTGTCCTCCATGATTGCCATCTTCTAGATAGTTGTTGCCTTGGTAGTTGTAATGTCCATAATAATTCGTATTTCCATCGTATCTGTTACTGTAACCACCGTAGCTACCTCGACGATTGTTGTTGTACCTGCCACGACCTCGAGCTTCGCGACAAACTCTCGAGGTATGGCCGACACGTTGGCAAGTGTAAGATATTGGTTGACCATCGGCAGAGCGCATGTATCGACTATTGAATCCAATACTTTTGTCCCTTGGGGGCCTTCCGTTACCCTGTTTAAGTAAACGAACTTCATTCCGTAACCTGTTGATTTCTCGGGAAGAATCTGTTGTCGACGCCAAATTTGTTTGACCAAAAGCATTCAATTGTTGGGGTTGCGCAGCTGTTAGTTGTAATTTTTCCTCCAACATCTCTGACATTTTTCTTTCTAAGTCTTTTTCGAAATTTTGGTTGCTATTCGAAGCCTGGTTCGGTTGAACAGAACACGCTTGTCCACTTGATAATTTTGCATGTATTTCTTTTATCATTTTATTCGAGTCTTTCGTGGAGGTTGTTATTGGGTCTTTCAACGTAACGTAAGGTACCGCCTCCTCAAAGGTTTTGAATTCTTTGAGTATGACATCTGTGCGAAGGGGTTCATCTAAACCACTGAGCAGGGCCTCCAACTTTTGTTCGGAGGTCAGGCCCAATTGAAAGGCAATTGTCTCTAGCTTGAAGATGTAGTCGCCGAGAGAAGTAAAATCAGATCGTTTCAAAGCTGCCAGTTGAGCTTTTCTGGAGCATCTCGTTTGCATTGATGAGAATCTTGCAATCATTGCTGCTTTCAACTTTTCATAGGACTTCTTTGTATCGGCAGGGAGTTGCATGTAGAAGAAACCTGCACTCCTCTCGAATGTAATTGGTAAGATCTTCAAGATTCTATCGTCACTCCAATCGTTGCATAAAGCAAGCCTTTCAAAATGTTCGAAGAAGGACATGATGTTGTCAGTATCCTCACCTGTGAAGACAGGTAGGTCCTTCTTTCCTACCGTGAATGTACTGATGTGCCTGTCATCCTTTGATCTGGCTTCTCCTCTGTTGTTGTCAATTGATTCTGTCTGATGTCATCCATCCGATTTCCTCTTCCGCTGGCATTACTGCGATATCCTCCTTCACTATTGTAAGTGTTCAGTTCCTCATATGTATGGTCGTCGCTCGTCGATGAATCAAGTATGTCTCGATGATTAGATCGTATTTGAGGATGGCGCAAAGGGGTTCCTGCGTCAATCGGATCCGGGGATTCTTCTGGGAAGGATCTTCGTCTCCTCGGTCTCCGGATTTGAAAATTCGATGCCATCATGAATAATTCAGGTACGAAAGTAAGAAAGTTCTAACTTACAGTTTTGGATCCTCTCTCTTCTTTTTGCTTTGAATAATTGACAAGCGATAAAAATAGATACCGTTGATGCAAAAAGTTCCAAAATCAATAATTCAACGAGTAAAGAAGAAACAATCAACCATGCAAATCAAAATAAAATTCAAAATGCAAAGTCACTTTAAGTTAACCATGTAACAATTTTTAATAGTTCAAAACGTACAACGAGATAAAATAATAGTCCAACAACTTCAATGAAATGTAAAATGAAAATCGAAATAAATCCACTACACACTGGTAAAATAAAGCAACGCTTGGTGTAAATCTATTGTACTTTGAATGTAATGTAGCACTCTTGAGAAATCCAACTTGAGTTCTAAGGTAGAGCCTCCAATGTCGCACACGGTGATTTATGTGTGGAACTCCCTGGATATTTCACCAGACAGTTTCACTAAACCCCGAGGCGCAGTGTACCCTGAAAGAGTACAATTTAAGAAGATAGTAAATGGACGATAGTAACTTCGATCGAATGAATTTTATATTTACATAAAAGTGATCACTAATATTTCAATAACTCCAAATAACTGTTCCTTAATATAGTTGTCTAAAAAGTCGATAACACGATAATATCTGCAATTGATGTTATGGAAGGTTCCAGATCTAAATCAGTAACAAGTCTCTTTACTAATAGTACGGTTCGTAACTCTCTAGCTTTCCAGCATGTTTCGACTCTCCAGCACGCTTCCGACTCTCAGCACGCTCTCCGACTCCCAGCACGCTCTCCGACTCCCCAGTATGTTTCCGACTCCATATGATTTTGTGATTCCGGTATTATAGTTTTTAGTTCTATGAGTATTTAGAGGACTGGATTTAGAGCCTGGGATCAATAGTCACGTTGGTTTAGTTGTCCGCGTCCATTCATGTGGTTGGGATTGCTTCCTCGATCCCAGCTCATAAATCTTTCAGTGTTGTGCGTAGATTGATTCAGTCTTTTGGCTTTTTTCTCAATTATCTCAGTGTGTCAGTGATTTGTAAACATATTAGTCACTCTTGGGCTAACGGGGTTGTAGTCCGTTTTCCTCGATGATCTTCATGCGTAAATCTATTCAACGTGAATGGTATATGATGATTTTCCATTGACTGAATGTTGGTAGCTAGAGAAGGTCTTTTCATGGTCTATTCCTGCGTAAGCACGTTGGACTTGAATGGATAATGCAGATTGTTTATTTTGGGATGAGTGATGTTTTCTCAAAATATCTCTACTGTCACACAATATTCAATTTCTTATACATAACATGTTTTTCCATCTTTCTCGAAATTTAAAACGTCAGAACGACGTATAATTAGTAATTAACTAGACGAGTTTGAATCTCGGAGGAGAACTTAAAGTCTCATTTGGGAATTGGAAAAGTGTATTTTGATGAGAAATGCAATTAAAATAATACGGAAAATCATTTAATGGTGGAAGGAGGGTGAACAATAATGTCATTACTGCGGACAAGGCTTGTACATGAGAAATTGGCAAAAATCAGCTCATTGTTTTTCCAGTGTCTATAATAATTCCATGGTTTAATCGACTATAAGACCTTATTTGCACCGCATTTCGATAATAAAAGTACCCACATCTAGATGTAATAAATGTGATGTTGGTATTGAGGCGTTACTTTCTTTTTAGAGAGTCTTTGCTCATTGCAGATTACATAAGTGTGATATATGAATTAGTTTCTGTATCCAGCTTACTGAACTCTAAAATGGAGATTGCGATTGTTTATATATTAATTGTAGTCGCAAGAATTGCTGCGTCCTAGATGTAAGGTTGATTTTTTATTTAACTAGCGCACATCGACCAGTCCGTATAACTACAAATCAATTGGTTTAGTTTCTTCCCTATCTGTTCTTGAAAAATACATTGATACTTATGACTAAAAACATCCTATGACGTGCTTTTTAGTGCAAAATTCTGACCATTTTTATTTATAGGTAATGGCGCGTCTCTATTTAATACTACTTAAAATATAAGTTGAGGGTAGTGTTTTACGAAAAATAAAAGGACCTATCTAGCAGGTATCGTTACACTTAATATCTACATCATCATTTTACATATGAGATCCTGTTCTGATGGAAGTGATTTGTTTTTGCGTTTCGACCAGCGAAAAAATTAACAAAATGTCTTTTATTCTTTCCATCTCAAAAGTTGCCTCGAAATAAATACTTCGGTCGAGGTTTTTGTTGGCTCTGTTGATTAGCTTTTGTTGATTACTCTCGGGTACCTAATAAACGGGGGGTTTGGAATAAGTGGGCCCATAAAAATGTTCATGGTGGAAAAAGATCGAAAAATTAATTAGCGGGGGACGCTTATTAGGTATCCGAGAGTATGCCAAATCATATATGTTAGTTTTCTTTCAAGATTCTGCTATTTTTTTCTTGTCGTTCGGGATGAGGATCGGTTTTTATGCTTCGGCATGTTTTTTTACATTGACGACGCCTTCTGTTGCTATGGGAGCTTTCTCTTTGTTACGATACCGACGAATGACAAACCACAAGATTGCGATTAGTATTGTTAGTAAGAAGAGGATGGATAGAATTTGATTCGGTGTGCTTTCAAAAAATCCATCTTTTTGGGAATCTTTGTTTGAGTTTTCTGTAAAAAGAAGACAAAAGGAATTTGTTACTCTTGAAAAAACGGGCCGACTCTTCACTACAGAGAGTCGTGTAGTACACGTTTTTTATAAGAACATCCAAAACTTTTGAAGCCTTCAGATGTTCTTTTTTAACTTTTTAAAAGTTTTAACCTTAAAAATGTTCTTGATATGTTCTTATTTTGACCAGTTTCTGAGCATTTTTGGCTATTTTCCTAAGAAATTGGAGTCTGCAAAGCCTTGAAATGTACTTAACTTGTTCTTAAGAATTTGGCGATCGAAGCCTTGTTTTCTTACCTCTTATGAAACAAACGTGTATTCTTTTAACCAATAAGATTTCGTAATTTTTAGGGAGCAAACAAAACCTTAAGGTTTACTTTAATGAGATAAACTTTCGCGGGGATTAAATTTCGCGGATTTGGGTGTCATCTGCGAAATTAAGTCCCAATGGAAATTTGGAAGGGCCTCATCCGCGAAATATTTCTAAACAAAACTCAAAATATGTCAAGTAAATACTTTTTGATTGATTGGTTACTAGCATCAAAGAGGCGCAAATAATGTGTATTCCAACAACCAACATGTATGATTTGACAGTGAAAGTAAAAAAATCGTGAAAATATTGACACCCAATAGTGCCACCCGCGAAATTAAGTCCCCGCGAAATTTTTGAATTTCGCGGATAGGCCCAACCGCGAAATTTAATCCCCGCGAAAGTTTATCCCATTAAAGTAATCTCTTAGAAGATTTACTACGCTAAGAAGTACTAAAACCCAGTAAATTGATGGTTTTTAGTAAGTATTCTGTTTTCTTCAACTTCTCCCGTGTGGAGAAGAAAAGTCACTAGGTAAATATACGCCCCAAATTTGCATGCTCCTACCTCTTTGATCAATAATAACAATCATGCCTGTCCGTAATGCATAAACATCAGATATTCCGGAACTTCCGGAACCCGTTGTGACAACATCTTCTTCATCTCTTCTAGACCGGTGTTTTTCCCCTACGGAACGCTTCCTTCGATTACCGGAACAGCCGAATTGACACTCCGCATCGTCAATTCCCGTAATACAGACTACGGTCGAGCAATGAATGTAGACCATACCGTTGTTACTTTTAAACCGGAACGTATCAAATGAAAAGCGGAACAAACCGGATGACGCATCTTCAACTTGAAATCCATAGTCAGATACTGGACATCTAAAAAGGGTAATATAAATCGTTCTCTCTCTCTTTCTCTTTATTTTGTGCATGAACATATAAACGACTGGACATCTATCTATTATTGTCTCTTTGAAGCGAGCTTCGTTGCCGCTTGTATTTCAAAATTGGTATGAAAAATCCGACAATATTCCGTCATAATTTTATATCTTTGAATTATTTAGGTAAAAAGATTGATAGAGCTTAAACATTACTCCTAATGTACACAAAAATTATTTTCGAATTTTTTTACAAGTTTGTAATTTATTTTATCAACATTTTCAACTCTGAAATGCAGAATTTCAACTGCGTGTATACTTTTGAATCCCTTTTGTCACTCCAATAATTTTTTTTATGACTTGAAAAAATAGCTTGCCAAAGTTGAGAGCCTGTGTAATAAGAATATTAGAATGTGACACTCTCTAAAATACACTTTTAAGTCAAAATTTAGAAATATTAGTCGGAGTTTTGACAAGCTGACGATGATTTTGCCTCTGTTATCTTTGTTATGATATAGATAAAAGACTTGAGAAGAGTAGAACAATAGAGACTTTTGACGTTGTTAGTAAGGTATTCCCAAGTGGTATATCATTAAAATCTATTGTTTCATTTTATGCTTTTAACGAGGCGGCAACCCTTTCTACAAAATGACAAAGGAGATGGATGTCCAGTCGTTTATATGTTCATGTTTTGTGCAAAAGGGTTTGGAAGGAAATTACTATAGCACCAGATAATATTTTCTGGCGTCGTCCATCAGTAACATAGATAAGGCCTTTGATACACCGGAACGAGGTTGACTGATCCAATTCTTTCAAATGTAACAAATCGAGTGAAGATTGAAGCAAGTGATGGATATTTTTGGAGCCCTCGTAGAGACTCGATTGCTTTTGAGTATATATACTGGGAATGCAGTATCTTGTAGACAAAGAATCCTCATCTATTGAATTAGGGGTACAGCCTCTTAAAATGGTATTCCAAACTCAGCGAAATAAATCGTTTTGAATCGGTTCTAAGCTGGATTCTAAGCTCTATTTAAGCCTTTTTAAGCTAAAAACGGAAAAACGCGACCTTATAAGCGAGTATAAAGTACTTCCAAAAGCTCTGGGTAGCATATTTCCATGGTACTGAAGCGATTTAGAGGGGTTAGAACCAGCTGGGATAAATTGAGTCCCCGACATGGCCTCAAAATTACGAAACATAAAAAATAGACTCAGAAATTTTCGTAAATTGAATTTACCTATCGACAACTATCTCTTCTCTGATCGGGTTCAACATATTGACATCGGGAGTTGCAAAACATTGTTGAGGAACCACTGAAAGATTTGTTGAACCTCCACCTTCTACTTTCAGCGCCAAGTTAAATCGTTCTCCCAGGCTCACAACGGCCGGGAAGTTTACAGGGCCGGTATATTTATTGTCAGGATGAAGTTCCATGGCAAGTGAAAAAGTACCAATGGTTGCTAAGGGAGAAAAATGGAACGAATTTGCGGTCTGGTAATATATGATTTTTTATGAAAAGAAAGTAGTTTTAATAAATTCTGCTGGAATTTAGTCACCATGGCAAGAATTTCAAAACGAGGCAAGGAGGTAACGTAATTTATGAAAAGGTCTATCTTTGTTATCTTTTTCTTATTCACGATACAACTATCAATAATTTGGCTGCGCGGTCGACCTTTGGGAAGACTGGTAACGAAAATGCATGGAGAAGTAAGGAGATGTCTCTCACCTAGAAAATCTGCCGTATACTAGCATCGCTTTCTGTTTTGAATGACTATGGCGCTGCGACTTTTTCTACTTTTTCCCCCATCAAAATTTTTAAAGGTAAAAAGTAGTTGAGCTCCAGCTTCTGGTTCTGGACTAAGCTAGAATTTGCTTAGTTTAGATTAGTCTTATTTTGTTTTGTTTTAGATAATAACGTAAATAGGCTTGTCAAATAGATGATTCTTCTTGGAGTGTTTTGAAATTACTTACAATGGTTTGCGAAGACTGTGTTGACTTCTGTGACATTGACAGCATTTGTGAAAGTGACGTTCACCTTCTTGGCTTTGACACATTGGATTGTGTGTTTTGTGAATGTTACTGCTTTATCAATTTCTGAAGTTGAAGTTTTACCGTTTGTTACCTGAATAAACGAAAAATAATAAGAAATGCTAGGCTATGTCATATCTTCCTTCGTTTCGAGCGTAAAACTTTAGGCTACGTCATATCTTTCTTAGTTTCGAGCGTAAAACTCCTACTCTTCGGGATATGAGCACTGCTCTTGTTTTGAATATTGAAATTCTTCAGATAAATCGCATGCGCACTGACGTTTTAATGAAACAATAGGTAGTTTCGAAACCTAAGCCAATCAGCCATGTTTTAAACATTCTTTTATTTGAAATCTCTATTGATAAACATCTTTTGTGAAAGTTGTCTATTATGTGTAGACTAAAGAAATGGCAACTCTTTCTTTCTACGGTATGCTATTTTGTTTATAAACGGACCCAATATCTACGATAATATCAAAATTCATTGCCGTAGAGGAGACGCTTCATTATACGTGAGGAAATACACTCTCTTCCACCCTTGTTTATTTGCCGAAATGCATGGATGCGCTGTAGCCTGATCATACCGCATATTTGACACATGCCTGATGTGAAGTAATAAGAATTCTGTACAACTATATTTACACAGGAGATTGGGTAGAAAAGAAGTATGTGCATTTCGTTCTTACCTACATCGTAAACATTGCGTTTTTACAATCGTTAGGTTTATCTAAATTTTCGCGGCTCTTGTCACCTTGAACGCACGTGATTGAATGTGACGTGTCACGCCTATTCGTTACCGGGTCGAATTCGAGATATGGCGGTCTTTAAATAATGGCCTGTCCTCACGTCAAAGTGATTTCATAGTATATCGAGCTTTAAGAAGTCTGAGGAATCTGTCACTATCATTCAGACCATGTAGACATAGTCTTAAAAATTCGGAAAACGCAACTTTCGATTTCAGTCAGAAAGGAAAGGGTGGAGGGAAGGAGCAGTACTGCTGATAACTAGTTCAGCTCGGCCTGGTTCAGCAGTTTTATGTTATTTGGAAAGTGCATTGTTGTGTCTTTCTTTCTTTGTTTTTATTTATAATATATATACATTTTGTTTGTTTCATTTTTCATTATTCTTGAATTACAGGGGAGTTCTGCTGGCTTTTTTCATGTTCGTTTCAAGACTTTACTTTTCTCTCTCACGCACAAAATGAAAGAAAAACAAGAAGAAAAAGATTCCTTGTTTTCTACTTATACATCCAAACTGCTTCATTATTTTTTAAATCAACAGAACACATTAAAAAAAGAATCAAGTTGATTGCTCTTTTACAACCAAAGTTGTTGCTTTCACGACCCTGCTGCCCGTCAGGCAGGTGTTTTGTTCAGAGACAAAAAGTATCATAGACAGGCAGCTGAGGTCACAAAAAAATTGGACGGGGTGCGAACAATCCCAAACCACTTTTAATTGAAAATATACAACCTAAATATCTAGAAACCATCAACCGGAGTTGTTGAAATTACTTACCGGACGTGTCCGGTAATATTTTAGTACCTGATGACGTCATGCGTGCCCATAGGCTAACTGAAAAAATTTTGAGAACCAACATAGACATATTATATACCGATCGAAGCGTTTTTTAACGTAGATTAAGAAAATGGTCAGTAACCATATCTGAAAATTTTGCTATAAAAAGTTACAAGCTTCCAAAGTTTTGATGACGTCATATTTACACTTTCTTTAGGATCGATTTTCTACGTCAAAAAACGCGTCTATTGGTATATAATACAGTCAGGCACATCCTGGCAAATGAACGGGGTGAGCATTTGCATGGGGTATTCGTCACCCAGTGTAAATGAGATAGGACGTCTCAGGCTAAAAGAGTGAAAATGAATAAAAATGAACTTCAAACTGAAAAAGGGAAAAAAGGAAGAAAACTGGGAACTTTATTTTTTCGTTAAAAGTTTCTTCAATCTTCGAAGACAAAATTGACCCATGGAAAAAAAATTTCATCTATGCAGTTCTTTGAAATGAAGCAAAATATTTCCAACCCGGTTCAATTAAACTGGGTACTCGGCGCTATTACGTCACTTTCGTTTTCGACCCCGTTCATTTGCCAATGGTCCCAAGTGAAAAATACCCCGTTCATTTGCCAGGATGTGCCTGACTGTAATATGTCTATGCTTTTTTTCATAAAAATGTTCATTTTGCTTGTGACGTCATCAAATACGAAAATATTTTCGGACGCGTCCGGTAATTATTTTCAAACTGTCCGGTTGATGATTTTGTGTTCAGAAAGGTCGTATCTATTGAAAACAACTGTTTAAAGTTTGTTCGCAAACATGGCTTGGCAGCAGGTTTTAGGTGCCCCCTAAGAATTCAGGTGACCCCTAAGATTTAGGTAACCCCTGGTTGCCAAATATTTTAGGTGACCCCTAAGCCAATGACACGTCAAATTTTTTCGAAAATCCTTTTCAAACAATCAAACAAATACAACAGTTAGTTTAGCTTATTGCTAAATAGAATAAATGCCCTAAGAAATAAGAGATAAGCTAACTACTGAAGGTTCATGCTACATTATCAAGGTTTTGTAAGTCAGGGTGCAGATCCCTAGCCAGACAGATTTTTTATCTAAGTAAATGCAAGAGGATTAAAGAATTTTTACAGATAAGTGCCGTAAGAAGCATTTTCATATTAGGGGGGCTGAAGTTTGGTGACACCACGAGGGCCAACCATGGTTTGGCCCGAGGGGGGGAATTTTGAAAATTTGAGCTCTAGATTGCTTGAAAATGCACTCAAAACAGGCACTTATAAGACAATTATCACAAATTAAAAAAGAAAAACTGGGGCATAGCCCCCCCCCCCAGTTGCTACGGCACTGCAGATAATATATTAGATACCAAATTGTCAGTTTTTGAGCATTGCTTAGATTAAAATATAAGATGAGAAAGTGCCAACCTATGGTCTGGTAGGCTGCTTATAATTCAATCACCAAATATAGAATCTAGCCCCCAGGTCCATCTGAAAAATTAGGTGACCCCTAACATGGTTAGTCCCCCCTAGCCACAGTAAAAAATCAGGTACCAATTGCTGCTCGACCTTTTAGCCCCCCCCTACGGCCAGGGGGGGGTTCCAGCCATGGCAAACTTTGTAGCTACTGCACTTTTTTATGTGACCTCAGCTGCCTGACTATCATCAACTACTCTAAAACTTGGGCCGATTAGTCGAAACATGGGGCTTTTGATATCTGGCCTGTATTTCCTCTTACTGTTAAATCTCTTTGACAACAAATTTGTTTTGATAACTCCACCAAGTTTATCAACATCAACCATAAAGTATACCGTGAGTGGTCCTAAATCTGATCTGAGACAGCCCTGCCTAAATCCGACCCCCCCCCCCAAATATTAACTGCTATGGCCGTTCGTAAAAAATCCCTTGGCTCCCATCATTCCAACCATCAAAAAGGGGGTCGGTCGGTCGGTCTGGCGAAAAATATTTTCTGTTTGAACGAAACAGTCCAAGAGGGCGGAATTTTCCTTAGAAAAGGGTGGTAAACGAACGTTTGATCACCCTAAGCCTCTTTTTCACTTCTCAAAAGCTCCGCTGGTTTGTTTTGATGCTTCTATATGGTCCGCAATGAAAAATCGGACTTGAAAAGCGGGAAAAAATGGAATTAACGGGTTTTGAATTATTTTTTTGGGCGAGATTAGCGTTTGCTCTTTCTCTCAAAAAAGAAAACATGAAGGGTGATGGTGGAGTTTCAGCTGTCAGGAAAAATGGTTTCCGACTCTCCTACTCTAATTTTTCAGTAGAAATCACGGTTGGTTGGGTGACGGGAACCAAACAATTTTTTACGAACAGCCTATGAAGAAAAATTCTATGTTTACAAACATTCCCTCTCCAAGTTGAACAATAAACTATATTGCAAGAACTCTTGAAACAAAACATCTAACAAAACAGTGTAGACCTAAACTCTTCATACAAAAATCACGGGAAACACATATTTGGACTTTGTATCCTATGCTGCACGCCAGCACTTAAGCTGAAGTCCCACAAAAGCAGGACAAAAATCAGTTTTTTGCAGTTTGCAAAAAAACGCCACATAGAAGATTTTTCAAATTCAGTATGTGAATAGAGCACTAAAAAATACAACTTTTCTATTTTTCCTTTTTTTTTTGCAAAAGTTCTAGAAATAAAAGGATAATAATTAAATACTATCCGCTGATGATCCGCGGCACTAATGTAAAGCTAGAATCGCTTTGCGTACTCTTCGCTTGAGAAAATGATCAACAGATTAAATTTTTCACCCGCGCGGGAGTTCGCAGGCGTTCTCGGCTCAATTCTCGGCTCAATTCTCGGCTCAATTCTCGGCTCAATTCTCGGCTCAATTCTCGGCTCAATCCTCGGCTCAATCCTCGGACCGTGTTAAAAATGGTAGACTCAGCTGTGACAGATCATTTTGATGGAAGTTGTTGGAATGTTTACAAGACTCTCGACAGAAAATCTTTTGTTTTATTGTCAATGGTGACCAATGATGACAGTGCCGTTATTAATTTTGTTAGATCTGATATATTGATGTTTGTAAGTGCACTTTATAGTTTTGATTCCCATTGAAGAATCTTATTCTGGTTTTCATGTTAGTAGATGCTGTTTTAGAGCTTTAGGTCTACACTGCAAGATGAGACTAAAATGTGCGAGTTGTAAAAATAATTACCTCTATTATTCTGAATCCGTTGCTCGTGTTTAAAACGTTAACAATTTTGTAATAAAAAATTATGTTTTGTTTAAGAAGCAATTTTTTTAATGTTTTGGTTCAATTGGTTCAGTGTATCAAATCTCTCAGTTTAGTTGAGACTTTGGTATCTTCATTGTGTCACAGCAAAAAGTTTGTTTTTATTTTAGTTTGTATCTTTGAAATACCCCATCGGATTTAGGCAATGCTGTCGGATTTAGGACCACTCACGGTATAGACTTTTAGGCGGCGGCAATCACTAACAGTCTAATCTTAAACTTCTATATCAGGATTAGAAACTAGGCTAGTCTTACCTCTTTTATCTTTTCCTTTATACAAAAATACAATGCTGACAAGTTTACACAACACATGTGTACATGTACATTGACAAGTAATCCCTGAGAGAAGTCTGCAACAAAAAGAAAGTGGTCTCTTCTACTGATTGCTTCCCAGCGCTCCTTCGCAGCTGTTTATCAAATTACGACCAATGAGGTTGCCGCATCTTGATATACGAGTTTAAGTCTACACTGACTAATATCTTCGTTTCCCGTTACCTGACCGACTCTCCAAAATTGAGTAGGATTGAGACGGTGAGCCAGTAAATTTGTCGGACTTTTTCTGTCAATGACGTTTCCTTCACAAGTTCAAAAATTTTATTATTGCTGATTTTTTGCATTCGTGGCATTTTAACTTTGTTTATCATTACATGCGCCATTTTGGATTGGAGGTCACACTGTTCAAAGGTCATAATTTGAAACCACCCAAAACATGCGGTTGTTTTGGCTACTGGCTGCCTGGCAGTTTCTTTCAAGAATACACTTCAAAAATGGATGATAGAGGTCTTTTATAATGGAAAACCTAAAAAACTTTACGATCAACCGACCTACCGACTCACTTTTTAGACCCAATGAAGATATTTGTGATTGCCGCCTTAACTCTTCATACAAAAAACATTTTTGCAACTTTGTATCAAGGGACTAAATGGTGGTCTCAATACCAAACATGAGGCATCAAGTTAATATTTGCTACTCAAAGTCCTGCAAAATCACAAAAAATGGTCTTTCACTTTCTCTTGACTTATCCAATTTTTAAGAAAATGCAAGAAAATTATCAAACTTTTGTTTTTGTTTTCCCCTGGGTGTTTATCATTACATGTTTTGCTAACTTTTCTGTGTTGTTCTTTTTGCCCCTGATGAAATTTGAAACTTCCAGCAGGGCCAGAAGTGATTTTAATTCAATAGTATACTTTATAAGTTCCTAGGATTTTCTTGGGATGGTTGTTCCATTTACCTTTGGATGAGCATAGTTTTAAAACTATTTTTAGCTTTTCTCCTAGCTATTCTTATTTCTCATTTTTTCGAGACTAAGTTATTGTAGTTTTTTTTATTTCTTTGACAAGCTTGTTATAAATTTGTTTATATTTGAATCTTTTTCTTTTCATTAAAAAAAATAGGACCCTCCTGGCGATCCGGAAACGTCCGGAGCAAAAGGTGCTGTTTTTTAGCTTCTCTGGAAAACTCCGGAAGTTTCCGGAGCGCCAGGAGGGTCCTAAGAAAATTTGCTTGAAAATGATATTTAACTTGACCTAAATTGACAGGAATTTTAAAGGGTGGTATACCTATTTTGAGGGGAAAATCAACTTAGTACAGTGTACTTAACGGTGGTGTGTCATTTCTTAATGGTGATATCAAGATTGTACCGGGTACTAAGGGGTTGTATACCTATTTTAAGGGGTAAATTCAACTTAGTTCCAGGGTACTAAGTGGTGGTGGTCTTAGAAAAATTTTAAAAAACAAGAAAGTACAACTTTTCGGCACTGGTCCAGTACCACAACTTGGTACCCCCCCTGCTTGTGTGGGTCTTTTTTTTTTGAGTGGGTTCTTGCCCTCTCCGGGAGCAATATTTTACTTTATGAATCAGATAAAAAAACAAGGGTATTTAAAAGACAAACAAAAAGTGTGTAGGTTACCTTTGCTGTATTCTGGAAAATCACATTATTGTCAGTCTGAATAAGTTTCATCCCACATGATGAATAACCAGTTGACAAAGTCAATACATCACCATCATCAGTTCCTTGGCAACTAGGATCATTCCACGATGCAACAAATTGAGTAGTTGTTGTCAGCAATGGAATGAATGTTTTGTTTATGTACATTACCATGCTGTCAAGATTGCATTCGGTATAATATCTGTATGAATCTGTATAAAAAAAATAATGGTCAATTAGGGGTTAATCAAATAGTACACTGAGTTGTTCTGTTCCCTCGGCCGGGTCAATTTTGGTTAATTTGTAAAAGTTCAACCAATGTATTTTTTTTTCAGGAACAGAAAGCAACCCCTGCTAGTTTTGCATTCATCAGAATTTTTTACTAGATTTAGAACTCATAAGAACTGGATTTCTAACCTTTTGAAAATATTATTGTGAAATTCCATGTATTTTTAAGAATCTCCATCGTTTCTACTCCAGTCTTTTTATTCTGGTATGCTCCAGCATCTAAAGTCACATAGTAGCTAGTTCCATTCTCCCAGTTGAAAGTCACCGGTAACGATAGAGTTAGACTGGAACCTGTGAACGTACAACTTGCACCATTACATGAATCCATGGGAACAGTATAAACCAGCGAGTCATCACTTGATTTTCTTATTTCAAATTTGATTGTTGACTTTGTTGTGACTGTGAGGCTCTCCTGTGGGTATTAAAAGAATTTTTGGTTTATGAAATAAATCATTGCAATGAAATCATACTGAATAGTGCTTGATGATAAACAAACAAGACATCAGAGCCAAGAAAAATTTGTCAATAAAGGTACATAACATGAAATTTCATACTTCTTTCGTACTTCAAATATACAAAAGAAATTATCTAAAATCTGTGGGTTAAAAGTTAAAAGAATATTGAGTTTATTAATTTTTTTTGATAGACACAATAAAGGTTCTGATTTAGAGAAGAAAAATATCTTCAAAATGATGATAAACCTTTTTTGGGTCAGCAGCTCTCGAGGTAGGGCAGATCGGATGGCGGCAAACCAGCATGTTTTATTGAAGTTCAGCCTTATTAGAAAAGGGGTAGCCGAGCTGTCACCTTGATTATTCTTAATTATTTACTCTTAATTTTTTTTTCCTGTTATCTCGACAGCTCAAAATATCTAAATGTGCTCAATCTAGATAGCTAGATGATGATTTCGGTTAATCTATTGAATATTTCAGGCAAGACAGAATTTTGTTGTTACTTACACTAGTTGATACGGAGAATGTAAATGAAGTTAATGTGTCTGGTGATATTGAGTTATGAGTTGGGGAAATTGGATTGATCTGCATTGTTTGATCGATTGATAGGCCTATGAGAATAGTTGAGAATGTTTTTTCATGAATTTAACAGATATTTTGCATCTGTACAGATAATATTTTTACTGCTAATCGTTCAAAGGAAAAGTTGAGGTTTAATATTTAGATATAATTAATTGTCTATTGTCTATTGGAAATAATTTTGTTTGAAATTGAAAATGATGCAATTTATGAAATCAATGAAGATAAACCTGTTATGAAAGCAGTGGTTCCTGCGCCATTTCTTTTGCATTGATTTTGTGATTTGATAAAACCTCTTTGGTGACTCATTGTGTATTCAACTCCAGCATCCAATAAAATCGCCTCTTTTAATGTAAACCTGACCATGATACATTAGAAATTATATAAATCGAACATAAGGGTGTTGTGATGTTGTAGACAATAGAATGAGACCGGAAGTGTGAGTATCTCTTGAAAAGTTTTCAAAATAACATTTTTATTGTACTTAGTTCAGATTCCTCCTGTGAAATTCAGTAACATTTTTCAACTATAGTGTAAAAATAGCCACAAAATACTTTCTTGAATTAGCCTGCCAGCCTGACCCAGCCTCGAAATATAATAAGAAAAAAGTAAACAACCATCAGCTCATCAGCTATAAAAATTTTCCAAATCAAGAGCTCAATTTAGATTACAGCAAATTATGTTGTATGTAATCTTCAAATTAGCAAAAAAACTCCATAAAGTTCACTCTTAAATCTTAATGCTTTTGATCCTTGTAAACAAAGTTGAAAACCAGTAACATTCTTAACAATATTGTGTTTGTGCAGACAAGATGTTGGGAAATGTACAAACCTTAATGATCTTGCAGTCAAATTTAAAGACCATGTCATCATGCTTAATGTGATATTGTGTGTAGAAATGCCATTCTTTGAAAGTTCAAATATCGCTTGCTCTTCTTTCAACTCAAAGTACTAGTAAAAATAAAAGGAAATTGCTAAATTTTAAACGATTGAATTCTCAACAGGACCTACAATACTAGGGTCCATGGCGCTCTCACTTCTTTGTAAATACAAATTACTTTTGAAATAACATAATTAATTCTTTTGAGAGTTCTTTACCGATAGAAACCAGGACCCTATTAGGATAATCCAGGGGATTGTGCTCCCGTCAGCACAAACCATGGTTGCGCCTCCTTAGTCATTATAACTTCAACTTTCCCTGTGGTGCTTAAACCTCAGTCTATTTCATTTTTTTAAAGTTAGGTTTCTTATCAACTTTCAGATAAAATCATTTCTGGAAACAGTTTGAAGATCAAGACTGATTTTTACTTACTCTCGGGTGCCTAATAAACGTATATGTACGTTTATTTTTTTTGTGTCAATTTTCCCGCCTGTAAGCGCCTTATTAGGACCCGTACGTTTATTTATTTTGAAGAATGTTCCCGCCAGTACGTTTATTCCCTTCTGTACATTAATTTATTTTGACCCAATATCGCCCGATTCATACTGGAAAAAATTTTTTATTTTTTGTTCAAGTAAGATGTGTAGAAAGGCCGTTAATTACATTCCAACGTATTATGGGAGATTTCCAATGAACACGAGTAAATTCGAACGTAGAAGATATACCTACACTTAACTCGTTTCGACCTGGATGTTCTACTTTTGAAAAATTGGTAGATTTCTCCCTGTATGTTTATTTTAGCCTGTACGTTTATTTATTTTAGCTCTGATTTCTCAGCTGTACGTTTATTTCAGCCTGTACGTTTATTAATTCCAATTTATGTTTTACCATGTTGAAAGTTCTTCTGTCTCAGGCGGAGTTACGTCTCAGTGCATACTTTCCTACAGGGTTGATACCACACCCTCGAAAACAGCTCCCCACCCTTTGCCACCAACCCCGCCCTAAATCTAGAAACTCTGAACCCTGCCCTTTCAGAGCAACCCCGCCCTTGACCACCAAAATATCCATACTCCACCCTTCAAAAAAACAAAAAAAATTCCATGTGTTTCCAGACTCTTAGAACTTGTTCTCAGATAGGCCAGAGTAAGTCCAGTTTTTATATTTATACCAAAATAACAAAAATGTTTGAATTTTTCATTATCTTGCAGAATTATTTCAGGAGATAGAACTCCTAGAGAAAATGGAGCAAAAAAGTCTAAATACAAAAATAATTTCTAGAATAATTTCTAGAATATTTTCTAAGCGTTATTAGTCCATGATTTAATGATGATTAAAAATAATTGAATTAACAACAAAACAAAATATAAAAATTGAAGGAAAAAGTCTTCAACCCCACCCTCGAAAAAAGCCCCATTCATTATTCATCTAAGACGAAAAACCTTGCTTTGACCACTACACGTTTTTATTTTATAAGGAACACGTTTATAAGGAACTCGAGGCTGAAAATGGTCCAAAAAATAAGGAATTGTTAAGGAACTGCTCAGGTTGAGAATAAGTGGATTTGAAAATAATGTACCTTATTGGGACTAATTTGACCAAATTTTGATCTTTCAAGGGGCAAAAAGTTCAAAATTTCCTATGTAGTAAGGAACTCGATAAGGAACTTTGAGACTGAAATTCTCTCTAAAAATAAGGAACTCCAGGCTCAGAGCAAAGTTAAGGTTCCTTATATAAAAAAAAACGTGTATGTTTTATTCTTTCAGCAGGGAGAAAATGAAAAAATATGTTTACTGTTGGTCATAAATTTGAATCGTTTGAAGAACTACAACAACAGTTGGAACATTACAGTGAAGAAACATATACTCAATATTATCTTTCCGACAGTAAGACATGTCAACGCACTAAACGATTCATTAAACCAGAATTGAAATACGTCAATTGCAAATATAATTGTGTCTATGGTGGAAGGTTCACAAGAAGAGGTTCCGGAGTTAGGAATTATGTGTAAGAATATCATTCTTTTTTTTTAATTTTGTTGTAAGAATGATTACTCTATAGCAAGAGTTATGTTTTACTGTAGAAACCCCCAGAAATAAAACCGGTAAAATACAAATTCAAAAATCATTAGGAATCTATAAGATTGGAGATAACAAGAATTGGGCTCTTCCAGAAAGTTTTTGTGGGAGGGTGTGGAGGATATACTTTAATCGGATTAATTTTAGCGAGATTAAATTTCGCGATTTCGCGAATTTTTGCCATTCTCGCGAAATTAAAACTCGCGAACACGCGTGAAATTCCTGATTCGCGAAATTAAATCCACCACAAAACTTTTAGAATTGTATTTTTGGCGGAGAAACTAGTTCCAAGTCTCCATTTATGGCAAAAATGGCTATTTTCAGCTGTTTTCTGGCATATTCGCGAAATTAAATCCACGCGAAATATTTCAAAACTCTGACTCGCGAAATTTAATCTCGCGAAATTTAATCCGGTTAAAGTATTGAATATTGTCTGGGGGTATTGAAAAATCTAAAGTTTTTGCCTTGTTTGGGGACAAAACTGCTCTGTTTAGGGGTAATTATGAATGCCTGGAGGTCAACTGATGTTTGTCGGGGGGAGGAGGTAAAATCTGTTGTCCGGGGGGTCAAAAGTCACAATGTCTGGGGGGGAGGGTAATAAATTTTCAAAAAATGTTATATTTTAGATGATATGATACTGGATTGGTGAACCTTTTCGTATCAAATATCTTTAAAATTTCTTTTTAAAGCTTCAGATTCACTTAATTTCAGGTCAATGAGGGAAAAAGAGAAAATTAATTCCCCTTAAAATAATTGAGTATTTGATGATTGTATGTCAATTTTCTTCTTTTTAAAGATTCCCTTGTTAACTTCACGTCATCGAGGGAAAAATAAATAAATTCCTCTTTAAATACTTGATGGAAAAAGAACACTCTTTTTTGTACCTGGGATTTGTATTTCAATTTTTCTTCTTTTAAAAGATTCCTTTGTTGATTTCAGGTCATTGAGGGAAACGCAGTGTCCAGCATTTATTTACATTCACGCAACGAATGAAGGAGATTTTCTAGAAGTCACTAGATCTGCTTTAGAACATAACCACGAAATTAGCAAAGTGAGTTGACTCGATAACATAGTTTTAATTTTAAAAGTTAAAACCTTACGGCTTTTGAGGGAATTTTACTTTTTAGTAGTGAGATGGGAAAGTGCTTTAGAGGCTGTTCATATACTTTTGAACGTTATGTCATCTATTTTTAGCCATTTGGTTCGTAAAAAACTGTGACGTAACTTTGAAAATCCATCCCAGTTTACCTAGCTGGAACAGCCTGCCTCCATATAAACAGCCCCTTAGGCGTACAAACTTTGGCCATTTTTTTTGCCCTCTTTTGCGAATCTAAAGAATGAGATAGCTTAACATAACGACTCGATTTTTATGATCGCGAAAAATACTTTAGAAGAAATCTTTAGACCTTTGGAAAAGAAGCAATTTTAGAAAATTTTCACTGAAAGATTCTTTTTCATTTTTCTTTCTTTAAAAAGGAAATATATGAACAATCAAGACCAAGAGTTTTAAAGAGACGATCGGAAACCATACCCGAAGAATACAAAGCAAAAATTGCAAATCTTATCAAAATGAAAGCTGATCGAAAGGAACTTATAAAACAAGTTGAAGAAGAAACTGGAGAGAAGGTCCGAGCAAGTGATCTCGCTAATTGGGTTAAACGCGAAAAGGAAAAAGGTGATTTTTATAAGAAAATTAATCTTCATTCATCATTATCCTTCTATCTAGGTCCCAAAGAACCTAGATCCGAATAACCCAATAGACCTTATCGGAGTTTTTGATTTTTCTAAAAAAACGATGCATTGTGGGATTGTTTCAAGTGTATTACAATAGAGTTCCCTCGAGGAATTCCTAAGAGATTTCTATTGTAATACACTCGAATCAATCTCACAATGCATTGCTTTTTTAGAAAAATCAAAAACTCAGATAAGGTCTATTACCCTCCCACCACAGATCGCGATCAACCATTGCAGTACCCAGTTCCCCAATCTAGCCCTGTTCCCCGTCTCAAGATATCAATAAATATGCGCTTTTTCTAGTGCTTTGGGCCAACAGGAAACCAAAATGAATCTTCTATATACCCTTCAAATCAAACGACCTTTTAGGCTTTACTTTTCATCTCTTTAAAAAAATTTAAGTGAAGATACAACGATTTTTAATCTCCGAAAATGAGAGAAAAATTTTTTTCTGACGTTGAAAATTCTATTCATGATCTGCACCATTGCAATGTCTATGCATCCAACAGCTGATTGGTTGCAAGTGACGTATCGACTGATTTTACTTCACTTACAACCAATCAGCTGTTGGGTCCGTGATGTAATGTCAGAAGACATAGCAGTGGTGCATATCACGAATTAGAATTTGAAATTCTCACATCAGTCTCCTCCAAACCATCTAATGATCGTTTTATAAAGTCTTTTCACAATATTTGTATTCTTTTTGCCTCCATTCCACACCATTAAGAATGGTATCTTTAGCTCTCGTTTATCATCTCTTCAGGCCAGAAGAAGAGAGAGGAATGGCTTCAAATGACTCCCCAACAAAGGGCGGAATATCTTTTGAAACACACTGCATCAAATGAAGATGGGTCTTCAACTGAAGTCACCGAGACAATTGAAGCCTTGAAGAATCTGTCATCACAGTCAGAAGATACGATTGGTTGGTATAGACCTTATCGGAGTTTTTGATTTTTCTACAAAAGCAATGCATTGTGGGATTGTTTCGAGTGTATTACAATATAATTCCCTCGAGGAATTCCTAAGAGATTTCTATTGTAATACACTTGAAACAATCCCACAATGCATTGCTTTTTCAGAAAAATAGAAAACTCCGATTAGGTCTATTGATTCAGTTTTATGTGAATTAATAGTGGAAATTTTTATTGATTTTCAGTGAAAATCTGAATTTTTCTCATTTTGTAAGAAAGGTAGAAAGAGGAAAATTAGAGAGGTTAGAATGTCGAATTTCTTGTACTGTAGACTCTCGCTTAATCCAACTCTTATTTTTCTACTCATTCCCAGTCCCTGTCAAGAAGAAACACTCTAAAGATATTTTCTATAATTCCAATCTCTCTGTAATTTGAACAAGTAAGATTCTCTGATTAAGTTCGAATTAGCGAGAGGCAAATATTATGATTTTTTTCCAAATATCATCAGATTTTTAGTAATCCTATGAAATTTTTCAATATCTTGTTTATTTTCTACCATTAGACATGCAAATTCTGGCTACTTTGAACAAATCTGGTTCTGCTGTACAGCTTATTCTTAACCCTGAAGAAACAAGAGACTTGGAATTTACCGAAGAAGGAACAGGTATTTGTAATTGGCTCGGGGATGGGAGCAAAGGTCCAAATATATGCCTTTCGTATATATTTTCTTCTTAGGAACACAAATCGACCTCAAAAATTATCGGGTTAACATTTTCTTTAGTTTTGTTAGGTGGTCTATTGTGTATTTTTGAAGGAAAATTAATATAAATGGAAATGTAAAGGAAAGTTCTCGTGCTTACATCTTATAGATTTCTTCTTATTGTAAGTCAAATATGAAAAACCAAAGATTGTATAAACCAAGAAATTAAAACGTAAAACACATTATTCTTTCTCTGACGATATTTTGATCTTTATCAAGTTTTCTTATTTTTTCTCATTGTTAACATATCAATCTATCAATAGGAACCATCATTGAATCAGAACCAGCCGAAGTAGATTACGATACTTTCAAGATCGGTAACAAATTCCGCTCATTCAAACTCGTCCAACAACTTGTGAGACGTCTCGAAGAGAAAATATATACCAAATTCTACGTACGTGATGGCCGTCAAAGTTTCCGTGGCGAGGGAAGAGGGAACGTCGATCCTACGTTACAATACGCCTACGTCAAGTTTGGTTGCTCGCATCTCGCGCCACACGAGGACGGGAAAACGAAAACCAAATTGAAGTAAGATCGGGTTCTAAATTTTTCGTATTACATTTATAGTTGACTCTCTCGAATCTGAATCGGAATCGGATTCGAAGTATTCATTACAGGGTATTTTCCAAGCACTTTTCCCTAACACCGTTTTGGTCTGAATAAATTAAATGTTGCCCACCATGGCCGGGTGACGAAGAAAATTTTTGCCCTCTAAACGTCCTTAATAAGTGTTTTCTTGCATCCTACATAGTCATTTTAACTTATGAAAAAACAAACAACCTTTATTTGGAATGTGGTGAATGGTGAATGGTGTTGATCCTCGTCTTAATTGATTTTTCTTCAAGTTTCAGTGATTTCTCTACTTTGCACCATTTAACTTTCGTATTTTTTTAGAATTGAGTTTTTTTTTCCACCGAATAACGGTGCTTAGAAAGTGCTTGAAAAATACCCTGTTTATAAGACTTTCACCATAAGCTGGGCAAAGTAAGGTATTGAGAGCATCTTCTTTTTGACGTTACGTCACAAAATAAAAATAAGACTTTTGAATAAAAAGCTACCAAGAAACCAGATTTACGGTCTTTAAATTGGAATTATGCTTGAAAACGAGAAATATTTTAGCGATAAACTGATGATAAAACCATTTATTTGGACGCAGTCTCATCCAATATGAAAAATATTGTCCAGCCTTCCGACCGAAATGAATAAACATCTGATCAACCAAGCTTTGTTTTTAATTCATTTGGATCCGGGGGTGTAAATATTGCATATTAGTTGAAGAACTTTGATCGGATATTTTTGTACTTCTTAGTCTTTATTTTACAGCTCTAAAGTACTGTACAGGACAAAGTCTTTTTTGATTCATTTGGTTGTTAACCTTACAGGAGAGTGAAAAATTGTCCTGTGTCAATTTCGCTCACGGGGAAAGATGGACACTTCTTGGAAGTTGTTAAAACTTGTTTCGAACACAATCACGAAACAAGCAAGGTAATATTGGTTTTAAGGAAATCTTACAATAGGTACGTTGGAAAATTATCCAAAATTTCAGAACTTTTAGGAAAGAGTTGTTTATCTCATTTCCCAGGCTAGAAATAGTTCATTAGAGGAAACAGTGTTTTAAAAGTTCTTTCGTCTCTGGTGGATTTCTGTCTCATTGAAAAGTATATAAAGAGTCTTTTCCGTCTCAAAGCTCTGCATGATTCACCAAAATTTTAAGAATATGTGCTAATTTTCTGTGAAAGATCTATTTCCTGTCTCAGACGAAAGATGTTTCAATCTTGCAATAATTGAAGCTGAACTTTTCATCATACCCATAAAGTCCATGCTCCACAAAAGCAAGGTGTCTTTTAAAAAAAGTCTTTCTTTTTTACCTTTCCGTGTTCGTCAATTTTACGTGAAGAAAAATTGGGTTACGAGTTTCACATGCACTTGATTACAAGCCTCTCCAGCATAATTTAGAAAAACATGTGCCCAACAGAATGCTGGTTTTTATTATTTATATATAACTTTTTCTTTTTCTTAACACAGGAAATTTACCAAGCACACCCTTCACACAAACGAACCAAACCGACTTTCGAGAAGAGAGTTTTCGAGTTGTTCAGTATTATCAGTGATTCGGAGGTGGTCAGGAAACTACTGAGAGCTGAAACAGGGGTTGATATGTCTCGAGAGAAGATTGATAAGATCAAAAGTCGAGCTCCCAAGATTGGCGGAGGTAAGAACGTCTTTGAAAATTCATTATACCTTATCGGGGAAAAAAATGTCGGGGTTTTGGTTAGTCGGGGGAAAATTTCGTCACTTTTCCCCGACCAAAATTTCAAATTCGTCACTTTCCCCCGACCAAATTTATAATTTAGTCACTTCCACCCGACTAAATTGTCCTTCACAAGCTCGAAAATAGATATTGTAATTCGACGTTTAAAGCACTAATTTCGGTTAATAAAGGCGTAAAAAATTTGATTTTAATTTTGGTTGGGGGAAAAAATCGAGTAAAATTTTTGGTTGGGGATAAAAAATCGGGCAAAAGTTTTGGTCGGGTGATAAAATATCGGGAATAAATTTCGTCGTGCAAAAATTTCGTCACACCCTCAAAATTCTCGTCACTTTCCCCCGACATTTTTTCCCGAGCTTTCTATAATGTGAACCCCTGTTTCTGTAATCCGATCTAATTCTTCTATCCTTCCAGCTGGAAATTGGTATAAAATACTTCCAATAATTTGAATCGCAAGTAGAGTATTTGTATGCAATTCGTAAAGAATCACATTTCCTATAGATTTAAAGTTTTTTTATACAAAAAAACGGCATACACCAAGCTTTGACATTTTTAGCAGGTGTTTATATCGGAACTGGAAAAAAATTAACCCCCTTTGTTTAGGAGGTAATTTTTGGAAAGTCAACCCCCTGGATTTTTGCCTATACTACAAATTTTTAGATTTTTAAATTTTTTAAGATAACCCTAGATTTTGGGCAGAAATTATGACTTCCATCAAAACTACACTTAAACTGATCCAAACCTAACTTATTCTTCTTTCTAGAGCAAAGCATTTATCAGAACTTCGATTTACCTGATGGTTTCACGTACGTCAACCAAAGCGCAGCGTCCTCGATATCAAAAACGCCGTTAAAAAGACCTCGTCAGTCAGAAGGCGCCAGTCAAGGGTCTTCCGCCGCGAAAACAACGAAGTATCTCTTGGTGGGAGATCCGGCAACAACGCCTTCGAAACCCTTTAACCTTGGTGCGAGATTGGAGGATTTGAAATATCCGCTAAGTCAAGGAGGTTTGTCTAAAAATAAGCTATTGATAGACCTTTTCATAAATTGTCCCTTGAGACATTGAATGACTTTTTTATAAATAGAAAGTAGTTTTAATAAAATCCACTGGAAGTTAATCACTACAACAATAATTTCAAAACGAGGCAAGTGATGTTCGTGGCGTAATTTATGAAAAGGTCTATTAGACGGCCCTGTCTCTTCTAATTCTGAATTAAAGTGGACAGAAAGTTAGCCGCTTAAAGTCAATTTACATGTTTTTCTATAAGCAAGTGTCTGCCCCTTGGTCAGGCTCGTGTAACTATGCTTAAGTTCTCAAAGCATCCAGGCATACATATGCTTATTATATGCTTATGAATTATCATGATTTTGATTCACCCAACCCAATTTTTATAAAATCTCAGAAATTTTGTTAACATTCGATCCAAAAAGCGTTTAGATTTTTGGAGAAGTGGAATGTGGCTAGTCGTGGAATGTCTTTTTTTACTTGATCACTTCCAAACTTTTTTGAACAGAAAATTTCACCACATGAAAAATATGGTATTTAGATTTATTAACCCGAGGTGATGTAATATTCAACGAGGCGAAGCCGAGTTGAATATACATCACCGAGGGTTAATAAATCCAATAACCAACGAAAACCTATTGAATATATGCTTTATTATATACCTAAGGCAAAAACAAAACATTAATTATGTTAATAGTAATTAAGAAAATCATTAAAAATAAAATATAACATTCGAACGTTCGATTATGGGAGTGTTTTAAGTGAAACGTTCGAATGTTTTTTGTTTTTTTTTAATGATTTTCTTAATTACTTTGAATCATAAAATTTGTTCATGAAATTGACAATAGATTTATTTTAATGAGTTTCTTTGATACAACAAGAGCGACAAAAAAAATCAAACTTTGAAAGCAAAATTTGAAAAAAAAATTCTACCGTGGTATAATAGCCATGGTATATCAGGAATTATTCAATGGCTGTTTTTGCCTACAGGTATATAATAAATATGCTTATGTTATGCTTAGGAAATCTGCAAATCTGAGCATTCATATTCTTATAAACGTTATACTTATAAAAAACATATTGCCTTCTTCTGACGTCAATGCAATGTCTTCTTTCAATCTTTTTGAAGCAAAGATTTGAACTTTTAACTGTCTGCCCATTTTTTGCCTATTTTAACAATTGGAATAGCAGGGCAGAATATGGGCCGTCTAAACTAGAGCTTATTTTCTTGTACATACAGATCATAAGACTTTTTAATACGAGGCGAGTTGTTACTATGCTTCTGTTCATCATTCTCTTAGGAAAATTGTTCTCTGTTCAAGTTATTTTAAGCCTTTGGATGTTCTTTTCTTTTGAAGCCTATTAAAATGTTCTTAAAATGTTCTTATCTTCACCAGTTTGTGAGTTTTGTTTTGCGATTTCTTGATTTTGCGTTTTAGAGTCTACGAACCTTACGTTTTTATATACAGTTGACGCTCTCTTATTCGATTTTTAAGGGGAATGAGGACAGGGAGCGAATCGAATAGTAGAGGGTCGTTTATAAGAGTTTCTTGTTGACGGTGACTTTAAATTTCATCGAATAAGGGAGCCTATCGAATAGTAGAACGTCGTTTATGAGAGTTTCTTGTTGACAGGGGACTTTAAATTTCATCGAATAAGGGAGCGATTTGATCTTATGAAAAACATGTGATTACAAATGTTCGTTTTAATACCTTTTTCAGAATTTCAAAGACGCATGTTGACATTATTACAAGAAACACGAGACGCAACATTGCAAAATGCTTGTCGTTGTAAATGTCCGTCCAATCAAAACGAATCTTTCACCAACCAAAGCGACACATTAATCGGTCAAAGCGAAATACTAACCAATCAAAGCGAATCTTTCACCAATCAAAGCGAAACTTCGACAATATCCAAAAGCGAAACTTCGACAATATCCAAAAGCGAAGCTGTTGTCTTGGAAACTGAGAATCAAACACAGGCTGATACTACAAACATTGAAAACTCGCCTCCTGGAGTTAGCGAAATTATACAACATATAAATATACAGAAACTCGATTCCAGTGAAAATTTATCAGACGAAAGTTTAAAACAAGAAAACTTGCAAAATGTTGAACTGTGGTCTTCAGGGACGGAAACAATAGAAATAGTTATTGAGAAACAATCAGAGGATGAGAATGCTGATTCAGCACAAGAGATTGAAGCTGTGATTGTAAACAATGAAATGGAGGAAGGAAATGAAGAAATTTCAAAAGAATCTTTTAACGAAGTGGTGATGACAGCAATTTTTAAAGATGCGATTGAAAAGTGATTTTTTTTATTGGTAAGGCAACAACATTAATCAGACCTCGTTTCTTTGGTCGAGTATTCAATTCAGCACTTGAATTCATGCCATGCACCATTGTAATGTCTTTCACGGACCCAACAGCTGATTGGTTGCAAGTGACGTATTGACTAATTTTACGTCACCTGCAACCAATCAGCTATTCCATTCGTGGAAGACATTGTAATAGTGCATTTCATGAATAGAGCTGAGCTGACTAGATCTGACTAGTGAAAGTCGAATTACTGTTGATTCAGAAATTTAGCAATTTGCAAAGTTCTTTCGTCTCATCCAAGTACAAACAGAGGCTTTTTTGCATCAAAATTGCGCAAAATTTAAAGAAACTGTCTAATTTGTTTATCGAAAGTCCGTTTACCGGCAGAAACAATAAACGGTGCTTTGACCGCTGATTAAGACAGTTATCCTAAATAAAATATTCATGAAAAAGTTACTGGTTACTGTGACCTTAGAAGATGTCAAATCTTTCAACAGCTTACAGTTTTTTCGGTGAATTCATCCGGTGTTTTCTCTAAAAATTCTTACCGTTGCTTTCACATCGAACGAGAACTCGTAGAAATATCTTGTGTTGTTTGTGACGTCAATACTTGTAAATATGAGATCAGTATCTAAGGAAGAAGTAATTTAATGCATCTTTTAACGCTACCGTCAAAATGGAACGAGATAACCAGATAAAAAGTAAAACTTAGCTCAAAGATTCCTTCCATGGTACTTAGTAGTAAGACCACCAAATATTTTTAAGAAAAAACATATTCTGAAGAAGATATGACGATTTTAATCTCAGGCTTTCAAATTTCATTTTTTATTTGGTTAACCCTTTGACCGAGTTAATCTTTGGAAGGGTAATACAGCTATTACACTTATTAAGCCTGGTAATAGAATGCTCCTTATAAGAGGATTAAATTTTAATTTACCAGGGCTGAATCACGTCAAATAAACTCAAGGATGCATAAATACAGACATTGGCGTTTTTCATGATATGCACCATTGCAATGTCTTCTTACATTACATCACGGATCCAACAGCTGATTGGTTGAAAATGACGTATTGACTGATTATACGTCATTTACAACCAATCAGCTGTTAGGTCTATGGTGTGGCGAAGACATTGCGGTAATGCATGTAATGTAAAATGATGTTGACTAAACTCGAAATCATGAGGGTAGGGTTGATAGGTGCATTGTTGACATTTTTATTTCATTTTATGCTAGTTGTTTTTATTCTACTAACTTTTTAATGATTTTTCGTAGAATTCATTTATTAATTTTTCGAAAGATAGAAACAATGTTTAAAATTAACAATATAATTTTGCCTCTGCCTTTGAGATAACGGGTGGTTCAAAAAACTCTATTTTTACCTTTTTATGATAAAAATTCATAACTATTATGAAAATTTTCCTATTGAAAAATTTTATTATATTTTTTAGGGTACTCTAAAATTAAAATTCAATCATGCAAAATTTGATAACTCTACAACACCCCCTTCTCACAGACACACTGCGACCCCTTCCCAAAAATTGGCCAAAATATCGTCGCCGTTGGAAAATTATGCTCTAATTTTGTCCCCAGTGAAAATAATCAAATAAGGCAATCCTCACTGCAGAATATCATGCTATTTTTCTAATCCCCACTGGATTCTTGAATTTGAAAACAAAAGAATTGAAATACCCAGTCGTAAAAACATGGGAATATCGATCCCCATCGAGTTTTAGTCCATTATTTTTATCCCCACTGGCTGAAAAATCCTACCGGGTCTGTGAGAAGGGTGTGTACGTCAAAATTTGAACCACTCGGTACAATTTTCTGGAAGCTGTTTAGATTGATGAATGGTTTTATCTGTCATACTTTGCAGAATTAATTTAACATCAATCGAGAAAATCTCACATCTTACCTCCTTCGACTTGTTCCAATAGTTTTTGAACACACCCTTGCTCTGATGATAATCTGTAAAGAAATATAATTTATTTCACAAACCTATGTTGTTGTACCCTTATATAAAACTTCTGGTCCCGGTTCCGGGGGGGGGGGGCACTCGTATGATCTGGCCTACGTCATGTGCCGCGCTTTAGGGTGGGTTTTTCAGCATCCCAAAATGCACTGTAAGGGTGTGTTTCTGTGAGATGGCACTGCAAGGGTCGAATTTTAAAACAAATTCAAAATAATTGATAAAAAGAAAGGTTTTTACTTTATATTTTATATTTATATATCTTATATTTTTCTCAGTTTTTCTTTAATTAAAACAGGAAATTTCCCAAGCTTCTTTTTTCACGCAGATTTACAGCTGAAAAATAAAGTGCACTATAAGGGTTGGGTAAATCATGAGTAAATGCACTGAAAGGGCACCTTTTCAGCTATATTGAACTGCGCTGTAAGGGTACGTTTTTGAAAAACAGATTTTGCGCGGCACATACCGTCGTTTCGAGATTGTGTGATGATTTTTAAGCGCGTTAAACTACAGTTAGAAGGTAGAGTTTTAACATGAAACTTAAGACTTAGGACCTTCGGACCTTAGTATCTCAGGATTTAAAAGCTCAAATTTGCTCAAATAAGGCTTTATATTTCAACCATGATTGTAGAACCTTCCCCAAAATTTTATGTTCTTCCCATACAAAAGCTTACCTTATCGGTCAAAACTTAGTCGGCCTTTTAATTATTAGTCGGCCCTAATTTTAGTCACCTCGCCAAAATTTAGTCACTAAGGCCCGACTAATAATTAAGACCGACTAAAAATTTGGGCTATTTCTAAATTTACAAGCAGATGGATAGGATAGGAGAAAGCTTAAAATACTGGAAAATAGGAAAGCTTAATTATAAACTTTTAATTTGGCCCAAATTTTTAGTAGGCCTTAATTTTAGTCGACCCTGATTTTAGTCACCAAGCCAAAATATACTCACTTAGGGCCGAGTAAGTTTTGGCTGATAAGGTATCTTTAGTTTGGTTGATGTTCTCTTACCCTGATTGAGCTATTGCAACAAAGCACATTGAACTTTCACCATAAGACACTTGTGTATTCGGAAACCAGATGTATTCCGCAATGTAATACAAATAGCCGGACGGGGCCGTAGGGAGATTTCCGTAATTCGGACTTGATGTAATGTTACCGTTGATCGAGATCAGTTGCTTGAATACACCTTCGAAACTGACACTAAAAAAAAAGGAGTGTGATTATTTACGTGGGTCCCGTGCCCTCGTGGGTCCCGTGGGTCCCGTGCCCTCGTGGGTTCGTGCCCCCGTGGGTCCAAAAAAAAACCCGTGGGTCCAAAAAAAAAACCCGTGGGTCCGAAAAAAAAACCCGTGGGTCCAAAAAAAAAACCTCGTCTTTTCAACAGTGAGAAATCGCCCTGCAACAAACTTTCTCATTTGTCAATTGCTAGAATCCGGAAACTTTCTCTTTCTGGCGGTATTGAAAGAGTTGGTATTCGACTGTTTTGTCCTACCTTGAACTCGAGAAAAAGACTTTCGAAAACTCAGTCTCCCGCAGACAATATCTAAAACCGACCCGCAGTTTAAAACACACAAGCAAACAATAGAATGTTTCGAGACATTTATTTTTCCGGAACCAAACCAACCAATGAAATCCACGAAGTTGGATCTTTTTTTCGGGTTTTTTTTTAGGACCCACGGGTTTTTTTTTAGACCCACGGGTTTTTTTTTTTGGACCCACGGGTTTTCTTTTCGGACCCACGGGTTTTTTTTTTGGACCCACGGGTTTTTTTTTCGAACCCACGGGTTTTTTTTTTGGACCCACGGGTTTTTTTTTTGGACCCACGGGGGCACGAACCCACGAGGGCACGGGACCCACGTAAATAATCACACTCAAAAAAAAGAAAGAATCATAAAAACCAAACACTTTGTTTGATATGAAAAAACTCGAACTACTAAAGGAAGACTTGAAAATACATTTTAAGGAGCAAGGCACTTGTTCTCGATATCAGAAATAGGTAATGGCTGATTTGAAAATTAAATTCCCTCTAAAGTTTTTAAAAACGCTGATTCACGAAATTGTATGTTGAAAATTTGGAAATTTTTGGGAACCAGTTCAGCCCTATGTAGAGCTCAGACTAGGCTTAGCAAAGGGTCCGGCACACGAGGCTCGGAATTCTAAAAACTGCATGACTTGTGACCAAAGGAAGTAGATCTAGCGCTCTCGACGCGGGTACCACTTTTCAAAAAAACTCCGATCAAAGTATTTTGGTTGATCGGGATTGAGAAACCGCCTCCAAGGTTTATATAAAGCTCAGTAAAGTAAGTAAGTCTGTGGACCGCAGTCGGAGGCGACCCAAAGGCTCCTCTTTCGATAGCTATCTATCCAAAGCTAGGGCGGAAGGGCGCAATATCTTTCTCCCTGGATTACTCCACTTACCTTTGATCCTTCTCTTAATTACTGAGCATCAATCAGAGAGGCTTTAGCAAGTACCATTTTGGGAATCTTTGACATGACCCGGCTGGGGATTTAACCCACAACCTTGCGAACCGTAGCCTGATGCTCTACCACTGCACTACGGTCGCTAAAAGTTAAGTGGTATAAGGTTACGTAAACTTACATTGGGTCACTCTCAAGAGCCAAAGCTACAATCGTCTGATTCAGCAAAGCAGTAGGTTTGGAAAAAAATGCGTCAAATAAAGATACTAAGTCTGGTTTTTCACAATTTATCTCGTTTTCCTCTTGTACGAAAGCCGTTGGAATGATCGGTTTATAGCATGCGTTTCCGGTGACCGGTGGTGTTGAAATGGTGTATAAGAATTGAACTGATGCATAACTCAAAGTTGAATTTAAATCATTTAGATCTGTGTAGTCTTCAAGGAGAAGAGCTATGGAATATGTTCCGTTTTGTAAACCAAATGTGTTGATCAGGAGTTGACAATCCTGAAATAATGTAAAATGGGCTCTTCCAGAAAATGTCCGTACATGGGGGGGGTGGAGGATATAGTGTCCGAAAAATCTAATTTGCCTTGTCCGGAAGGTAAATTTGCTTTGTATGGGGGTAATTTTTCTCGGTTTGAGGTGGTCAACTGATGCTTGTCCGGGGGTCAGACCCAATGAAGTATAAGCCCGAAGGGCTAGAAATCAATCTCCTTGGTAGGATTTGAAGCCAACAAATCCTACCAAAGTTGCGCGGCCTTGAGCGACCCGCCTGGTTTTTACACAAATGACAGATTGAAACTAAAATTTACCGCTTAATTTCGAAAAAAATATCAATCGTAAACAAAGGAATTGGTAGATTCAATCTGTCGTCAAAAATACGGCGCATTTTTTAAGGCTTCACTTTTTTTTGCCTGAGAAAGGTTAGAGATTGAACTCTAGCCCTTCGGGCTTTAAACTCAATGGTCAGACCTGCTGCCCGGGGGTCAAAATTCACAATGTCTGGGGGTAAATTCAATCTTTTCCTGGAAAAGCCCAATAGAAAAGATGAAATCGGATAATGATTAGACCGGTTTTCCTCAAATAAACACCTTTTTAAATTTTGAAATATCCATTTCCAAAAAGTTGTGGTTTGGTAAAAAATATAAATTTGATAGCGTTGAAAACAACTTGAAACTACACTCTCTACCAACAGAAGGGGGTATATCATTCTATTTGATGACCGAACGGTCAAGGTGCCAGTGTCAGTGTTTTCGGTTCGAATCCCTGCTCTTAAAAAGTGTTCTCTTCAGTTGACAGATAGTCGATCCGGCTAGCCGTGGACCTTATGAAAGCAATTGACAGACTGTCAATAAGTCTTAGTTTCACGTGAAATAACAACTCTTTTTCTTGAATACCGAGTTTATGTATCGGAGGATATCGAGGGCGATGGTAAGTGAAATGATACAAAACAAAACCGATAGTCGATGTACGGCTCTATGTCGCCTTTGCTCACCTAAACAGACGACGGTATTTTGGTGTTTTTACCGTCGTCGAGCAAAGTTTTTGTCAACTTTGCTTTATAGCGCCCCCTTCGATTTATCTCGAATACATAAACTCGCTAATGATAGGAAACCTTTGACAAAATCCTTACCTTAGTCACGTGGATATTGGACATGTTTGGAGCGAATGATTTTCCTTCCTCTTCTGTTTCAGCTAAACGGCACTTCACAAAATCCATATCTTGGTCCATTGCTGAAGAACGAGGGTAAAATATATGGAGAAAATTAACACCTCCTATCATAAACCTTAGCCATAAATTTGTCCTTTCAAAAATACACAAAAAGGTTAAATACGTCCCTTAGAGAGACAATTTTAAATTTTTGTTGTTTTCGCTCTTACAGAGACTTGAGCAGGTCATAAATCCGACCCTAACCGTCCGGATATACCCAGCACAGTACCTATTTTTTCCTAAGTACAGCTATTATGTTAGAGGATGATCAGAAGCCTACCTGCTCTTCAGTCAGTATTTCATTTTAGGCCGTGCAAACACGGAATCTGTTTGTTTTAGAAAAACAGTCACTCGAAAATCGAATAATAATTTTTAGTTACCATTCCAAGGCTCAAGAATTACAGCGTTAACACCCCTTTGCTCAGATTTTAAAATTGAAATCTTCTATAAAAAACTAAAATTGTAAAAGCTTACTTGGTACATTGATCGTGTAATTACATCCAGCAACAAAATGGTGGTACGGTGCCACAACATATAAACTCTCCGGCGAACTGTTGTATTCTGACGTGTCTTCTCTAACCTTCTGATGCATCCTGGTGAACAAGTAGACAGGTCCATCTGGTGGGTTCACGAACGGGTACGGCTCGATAGCGCCAGTGTCGTTTAAGAATATACTGTAAGTAGAAAAAGTCATTTTCATGTAAGAGAGGCATCTAGAGATTCAGAGTGTGGCGTAGCAAAAATTAGTGATTTGGATGTGTTCTAAGGCTTGTAATAGAGGTTAGAAGGCCTGACAAGGGAATTCGAGTTGCCGTGTTTGGCTTGGTAGGCTAAACCTGGTGAAGGTATTGCAAAAATTAGTGATTTGGATGTGTTCTAAGGCTTGTAATAGGGGTTAGATGGACTGACAAGCGAACTTGAGTTTCTGCATTTGGCTTGGTAGGTTATACTCAGTGATGACTCACTTCTATAAAAAGACGGTTAGGAGAGAAGAGAATGAACGTGATGAAGATGTTCCGGTTAAAGAACTAAGTAGTAATTAACAACAATGAAAAATTTATTTCCTTACTTACCCATAATTCCTAAAGGCCGGTCTTAACTTACACGCGCTTCGATTGCACTTTTTTGAGCAAAGGTTTCACGCTATTAGTCAAAAGAAAAATGAAGCAACTCCATTGGCGCGATCTGACGTGACGGTTGAAAACAGTTGAAATGTGTTCAACTTTTCTTTTGAGCGCGTGCTACATTTTTATGACGTAATCTTTTTTCCAAGCAAAAAGGATGACCGGCGAGACCGGCTTGTTTTTTACTTCATACATTACGGCCCGAAAACCATATCATCAAATTGTATTCGGGAAAGCCCTCCTATTGAATTTCCACCGATCATATTATGGTTTTCTAGTATAATAGTCTAAGTAGCCTTGTGTGTCATGTCGTGAACAAAATAAAAATTTTATTTTCTTTCTTACCCGTAATATTTATAGCTATCTGTTCCATCAGTAACGAGATTAGCAGCCTGTGTGACCCTCATAGCAGATGCGATCCAAGGGTAATGCTCATCTACTGATTGTCCTCCAACAGAAACATTACGATGAGTGAAGTCGTACGTCCCGTCGAATGACGTCGAATCGTTGGAGTAATACCGGATTAAAAATCTGGAAGAAAGGGAGATTTTTTCAATTTATACCACCATGGAATTATTATAGACACCACAGAACTACTTGGACCATTTTTTATTTCACTGCTTTTGTGTGATATTAGACTATGCTACAGTCTAAGACAAATTACTATCTAAGAAATGAGCCCAAAGCCGAAAAAAATTCACAAACAGATTTTTTTGCCGAAAAGAGTTTGCAGTCGGTAGAGTTTGCCAGTCTTCGAAACTTTCCCGCTGATTTTTTTCCCTTATACCGCCATAACGCCATACCACCATACTTTCCCGTCTTTACTATTACTGTAACGGACGATAAACGTGATACCAGAATTATCTTAAGTGAACTCAGATGTACAATACACTTGTCAACCCTTAGCAGCGCGGTCAGGGACTGGTAACGAAATTACAAGGCAAATTCTTTTCAATGACGGTATCGAAAACAATAGTGTGAATTTTTTGCGGAAATTTGCTTAGTTTGTTTTTTAGAGGCATTCTAAAAATGTCGTGTGCTGAGAAGAAACCTTCGATGTAAAATAAATTCATTACCAGTCGTCAATATTAGTTATAGAACACAATGATGCATTCAACAGCATAAATAATGAGTAGAAAATGCCGATGAGATGAAGTTAGTTATGAAGATACTTTAATAATTGGTCATCTGAAGTAATAAAAATGTGGCGTTCTTTAGAAAAAGTAACAAAATTGTTTTATTACTGGTATTCATTACGACCAACCAAATCAAATAAGAGCTTGTAAAAACTCCATCTTGTTTCCCAGAAAATGGTTAATAAAATCGAGTTACTTACTCGGGTTGAGCGAACACACCATCAGTGTGCCCTGGAATCGGCAAGTGCCCAGGTTGTATTGTGTAATGGATAATCTCCTGTCGAGAAAAAAATGAAAAGTTTGTTCTTACATGTTTTTTTTATAAGCAAGTGTCCGTCCCTATACCAGGCTTGCATTATGATTAGCATTCTATTGTTCTCAAACAATAGAGCCATTGCTTACTTAGGTACCAAAAACTGAGCCTGTATATGCTTAGAAAAAACATGTATTTCTGAAATCTTTAACAAATTTTATTATTCTTTAGCAATCGGGGAATGCTGAAATTTAGCCATACAATTGAATTTCGCTAATTCGAACTCGAATGGGGACCTCTAATTTTTTCGAATTACTGAAAGATTCGAATTATGAAATTATAGAAAGTATTTTACGAAGTTTTCTCTATGACAGTAATGCTGGTAATTAGTTCAAATTATAGAAAGATTCGAATGATAGAAGTCCGAATTAGCGAAAGTCAACTAAAGTTTGAATCTCTGGTTATCCCTAAACAACATCAAAACGTAAATACAACATCAATGAAATGTCTGTATAATATTGTCTTCGCGATTAGAATATGTAGATCATATTTAGTGATCAAGACAGTATTCGAAGTTCGTAAGAGCCTTTAAAAGCGAGAATAATCTGCATCTGCAAGATAGCCCAGAGTCCACTTAAGGTTTTTGATAGACTGAATGGTGACTTTTCTGGACTAAAACTTCAGCCAGATTAGTGTAGTCTGAAGGCTGAGACACAATATATAATGAAAATTCACTTACGTAATTCAGATTTCCTCTCCACAAGAATTTTACTGCACCACCGCGGTAAATGGGTGTGAAAACTGCAGACGTCAGCGTTATTGAAAACGCCAAGAGACACGCCCAGGTCAAGGATTTCGTTAGTATTGTCATTATTTCTAATATAGAGAGTTTTAACCTAAAAAGACTTCGTTAGATACATTCAGATAGATTCAGACTGTATTTCACGTTTATCGCTTCGTAGCCACAGATATCTGTAAAGCCCGAAGGGCTAGATAGGCAACTTTAAGCTTTCTCCAGCAAAAAAAAGTGAAGCAAAAATTTGACTTTTTAAATTTCGTGCCGATGGATAGGATCTAGTATTTTAATTGTTTTCGGAGCGCGAGATAAAAAAAAATAGGCGGCAAACGCTATTTCACATCTCTCAAACCGGTGAAATTGCATATTTTAGTCACGTGACTTTGGTAGGAAATCCTTCCAAAACTAGGCTTCACTTTTCGATAAAAGCCGCAAATCTAGCCCTTCGGGCTTTATAGATCTGTGTTCATAGCACTTCGTACGCTCTGTCCGCATTGTCTGTTTGATAAAAAAATTCCATTACAGAGACCTCTGCGATGAAGTATGATTTATGAATAGCAACACTTCTCTTATCATCTCTCCTCTCTCACCGACACTCTATCGCAGCGGTCGGTTTGAAAAATCTCAAATGAAAAAAGACAATGACAACAGACGCTCTACGGCAATTAATTTTGAAAGCCGTAGATACTGGGTTTGTGTACAGACAAGGTCTCTTCTGGCTAAAAATTATACCACAGTTCGGTGTGTTATCTAATCTTTAGTGAAGTTAAGTAAATTGGTAAAGTCACGACGACGAACGAAAATTTAACAGTCTAGTGAGTTTCAACCAATCAAATTTCGTGTTTTCACTAGCCTATTACATTTTTCGTCCGTCGTCGTGATTATCCTGGTATGCTTAACCTCAGTTTCATCTAGTGTTTTCCAGAAAAAAAATCTAAATATGGGGGGGTAGAAGATATAACATTTTTTAGAAATTTACCATTTACCATTTATTTGACATTGTGAATTTTGACCCCCGGACAGCAGGTCTGACCCCCCGGACAAGCATCATTTGAACCCCTGGACATTCAAAATAAACCTCAAACCGAGCAAAATGACCCCCAAACAAAGCAAGTTTTGTAGATTTTTCACTACCCCCTAGACACTATATCCTCCACCCCCCATGTACGGACATTTTCTGAAAGAGCCCAATATATCGACAGATATTTATTCTCGCTATCAATGTAGCCATCCAACAAGTTTATTGCAAGCAAAGAAATCTCAGTTTAAAGAGAGCTATGGAGCTCTTACTTAGGGACAAGCTGGAGTTTTTACAACCTCTTATTTGATTTGGTTGCTCGTTAAGATGTAATAAAAGAATCTTATTACTTTTTCTAAAGCACGCGTCATCTCTATCACTTTAAATGACCAATTAGTGAAGTATCTTGTAAAAACTCCAAGGTATCTCCTTACTTAGCCTGTACTCATATCACAGCATTTCATAAAAGGAATCAGTCCAGTCATTCAGTCGTTTAAATAATGATCTAGCAATTGATATAACAATAAAAAGAGAGAGCATATTAACCAAGAAAGTCTAAGTGATCAAAGACCAACCGAAAAAAAGACAACCCTTACTTAAACCAGTCTTTAACAGCTAGAAAACAGTTATTGTAGCATTCCTACCATGAAATATCGAACGGTTAGACATATATCTAATGCTAAAGTTAATTAGATCAAGTAGAGATTGATACCAATAAAATTCTGTATTGGGAAGATGTGAACCGGGCAAGTCAAGGCGCGAGTTACCTTGGCAACAAGCATAACAACAGTGCGTCCTAGAATCAAATCGATCATTTCTTTTGGTGGGCGTACGAAATTCTTTACGTCAATAAGTTTTCCAATGTCTAGACTCGAAGTATGATACCCTTTCTAACTCGGTCTTCCACCACAAGTCAAAAAATAACGTCCTTAGCCTACGCTACTGCCATAACGGTATATAAAAACGTAAGTCTTTTACCTTTCAACATCTTTAAAGGGTACGAGCTCACATCTCAAATAATGAAATGTTTAGTACTAACTGAGTAGGAAAGGCAAGATAAGGTAAGGTTCTGCACGCGAAGACAAAATACTAAAGTAGAATCAAAGTCGGTATACCGGGTGCGCCACAAAAAAGTTTCTCTCTTTAAATTAATTTTCCCGAAATCTAAAATTTTTAAAAGAACCATTCCTATTCCATTGGAAAGAAGAAAGATGAACTTAAATTTTGATGGGTCATTTATTAAATTCGGTTCATTAGATGCTAATAGGTCGATTTTTAACGTTTCGGGCACTTTCTGAAAGTAACTTTTTTATTCGATTGAGCATAACTTTTGATCAAAGGAATCGAATTTATTAAATGACCCATCAAAATTTAAGTTTATCTTTCTTCTTTCTGATGGAATAGGAATGGTTGCTTCTTAATTCTTAAATTTCGAAAAAATCAGTTTTAAAGAGAGAAACTTTTTTGTGGTGCACCCGGTATAAAACCCTGGTTTGGAAGCTTATTGTTTTAACTTTTTGTTAAATTTTTCCTTTGTTAATATCAAAAGATAAAAATCGTTACTATTCCTCTTGGGAGTGGTTTAAGATTTAATCACATAATCAAAAAACGAGCAAAACAAACTAATTTCTCAAACGCAAGTTCAAGTAAGAAACAATGGAAAGAAACAAAAGGCATAGTATAAGAAAACCGCGGCTGGAATAATAAGATCTGGATTTCTGTTGTATTTGATTACTTTTGTATACCAGGAAATCTATTATGTAGCATCTTTAATGGTAAATTTTATTGGTCTTTCGTTAATTATTACTTCTTACTGCTTTTTAGATATAAATGATATGCTCTTGATGAAACATTTGCATTATAAAATCCAGAGGCGTATTCAGGGTAGGTCAAGTGACATAGTTCCGAGAAATTGAAAAATATGAAAGATTGTGAAACAAAATTCGCCAAAATTAGTTCCCGCTAAAATTAAATATTTTGCTCACTCGCCAAAATTAAATGTTTTGGTATTTTCCCTTAATAACTTTGAGTTCACAAAAAAAGCTTTAAATAAGGTAAATTTACGCTGTCATTCGTCAAAATTAGTTCCCGCCAAAATTAAAAAAATTCATCAATCGCCGAAATAAGTTCTCACCAAAATTAAAAATTTTCAGGATTTTTGCCGCTCGTCAAAATTAGTTCCCCCCAAAACAAGTTCCCTTAAGGTATGTCCAGAATTAGTTCATAGTGTACTATCGGGCCCAGATTCAAAGATATCTAACATCAAAACCAGTTGTGAAGACGTTCTTATATAGAGCTCCGAAAGAGAGATAGAACATCAATTAACTGAAAAGACAAAGGTGTAAACATTCCAGCTGCGGATTTCTTATACTATGGAGGAAGCCTAAACCAAAAGCCTCAGGAAAATGAAAGAAATCAAATGAGAAAGTAGAGGCCAGCCAAACGTTTTAAGGGCTACTTAGACTACACAATATATTGACGAACAATATTCGACAATATGGTTTGCGGACCGTAATGTACGAAGTAAACAACTGGTACTCTATTATAACAAGGAATTTTCTTTATGTAAACAATCCCCCTTTATTGTTGGAATATTGCAAATCGAGCTGACAATATATTGCGGACACCTTTTCAATATATTGCCGACATTTAGCAATATATCATCAATATATTGCCCGACAATATATTGTGTAGTGTATGTAGCCCTTTAGATGTTCACGCGAAAATTAACCTATTAAATATTAACCTCGCATGACCAAGAATATCCAAGTCCAAGTCCAAGAATATCAAGTTTAAACCCCTTTAAACTAGCAAGCTAGACGACTAATTCAGACATAGTAAAAATAAGGCAAAAAGTAATGGAGGGAACAAATCCCGTGACAATAATCGTATTATCATATAACGCCTATACTACTGTATTACACGCATTATAAATGACTTCGGTCTAAGTTTAAACAGCCCAGATAGGATAGCTACGAAGGCGATATTGTAAAGCAACACACGAACTGAGAAGTAGCTGTGAATTTATTCAGAATCTCAAGTTGTTTAACATACTCAGTCGAATGATAATGGAAAAATTTGTATATATTAGTCAGACTCACTTGTTCCGCGTTAGTAGGCTCGATTTGTAACGAATTTCATACGTCAATTTAAATAGCTTCCTTTTAGTACAGAAATCAGCCATTCTCGTTTGAAATATAGATTTTCGAGAGTTTTCAGATTTTATAATTAGTTTTGGCTTGATGAGTTTAAAAAAATACATCAAAATTAGACCCTGGATATTTAGCTTAGGTTTTATAAGACTTGGGTCCAAAAAAGCCTCGAATAGTCAGCTATTTATTCTATAATCGACAACTCGTATCCAGAGCCTCTTGTACCACTTTCTAGTTTTACTGCTGGACAAACATTTCCAGGAGGTAATCGGAGAAAAATTTCCAGGGGTATAAAGGACCATTTTTTTCTTTTTTCAAGGGGGTAAAAGACTGATTTTGGTTCGTCCACCCTCACTTTTAAAGTATGGAAAGAATTTTTTCAAGGGTTTTTTTTCGAGTATTTTGCCGAAACATTTCTTGCTTGAAAAGGTTCTCCCACCCTCCTGTATGGAAATTTAATGGAACAGCCCATTGAAATTTAAAGTCTCTTTGGTACTCTGGGAGAAAATCCATAAAATGGAGGGGGGGGGGTCAATATTAAGTGATTATGGGGTGATTTTTCCCCTAGGAAATTGAAGATTTTGGCCCTTTTTCAGGAAAATTCCATAAAATGTGGGAGGGGGTCATTTAAAGTGCTATTGGGGTGTTTTTTTCCGAAAAATAGCAAGTGATCCCCCTATAATTAAGCACAAAAGAGTAGGACAAAGCCGCATGTGATTGGTTCAAAGGTAGATAGGACATTTTTACTAGGGGTCTCAAGAATTAAAACCTGGCAAAAGTTTTCATGGTCAAAAAAGTGTCCCACGAAAGAGGCTACGTATCTTACAAAGAGCTATTACCAACTTACCAACTATTACAGAGAGCTCCAAACCTCCAAAACGTTTCATAACTTTCCGACCCACTGAATAAATCAGCAAACTAACCAAAACTAACTCGCCTTTAAGGGAGAATCTTCGAACTATATAAGATTAATACCCTTTAAAAATGCAAAATAGAATATCCAATATCCAGAGCCACTTGGACTACTTTTTAGTTTTACTGTTGGAACCATATATCAGAACCATAATAGCAAACTAAAGGACTGCGTACGAGTTTGGATCTTTTCCTCAACTGGTTAAAGAGCGACAAAGAGCTCCAAACCTCCAAAACGTTTCATAATTTCCCGACCCACTGAATAAATCAGCAAACTAACCAAAACTAACTCGCCTTTAAGGGAGAATCTTCGAACTATATAAGATTACTACCCTTTAAAAATGCAAAATACAATATCCAATACAAGATCATGCTGGGAGCCACATTCCATCATCAAATCAAAATAAGTGAGGCACCCATAACTTAATTTGGACATCCAATCTACCCCCTACTGCTTGAAAAATCTAAAAAAACGCGAATCCGTTTAAAAGCACTCCATTAATACGCGATTTCAAATCACGCAAAATACTACATACTTTCAATATGCATTTTACGCAAATACAATATAACATATTTTGGTATGTCCATAGTCATTATAAAAACACTGGTCTGGAAGGCTTTTGTCTCTTTTTATTGTTAAAAGAAGGAGCTTACATACCAAAATCGATTTATTTTGCAAACCTTTTGATAATGTGATTAGAAAATAGACCAATCCCAAGAGGAGATTTTGGTAACATGATCAAAAAGTATGCAAATCGCAGCTTGTCTTTTGTTTTTAACAAAAGAAAATTGAACAAAAAAGCTAAAACAATACATTGTCAGACCAGGGTTTTTATAATGACTATGGTATGTCAGCCCTTTATCTCATTAGCAAAGCCTTAAAGGAGCAATTTTATATAAATCATCTAAAAATATCTGATTGTCGCCTCAATGGAATCTATATGGCACAGCTAGCCTGTGAAACTATGGCTTTTGAAGTGGGTAGACCGAATTTCATGCAGGCTTTTAATTTTCATGGTCGTAAGCTCTTAAATATGTCAAAATCAAGCCTCTCTTTTATTGAATAAATTTAATTGTCTTTGAAAACAACTTGTTAGCCATCTTAAAAAAACAACGCGCAATATTCACAGAAATCTTATATCAAACATTATATGAAGCTTCTTCGTTGTCTAACTGCAGCAAAATAATGATCCGCCATCTTTATTAAGTTGACCGATCAAGGCCATTCTCCTGCCTTGCTTTGCGCGAAGGAGGTTGTTTGTTACGAGTGAACAAATTGCCGGTACCGATCTGTGGTTTACTATTCATGATATGCACCATTTCATATTCTTCCACGGACCCAACAGCTGATTGGTTGAAAGTGACTTATTGACCGACGTATTTACATCACTTAAAACCAATCATGATATGCACCATTTCATATTCTTCCACGGACCCAACAGCTGATTGGTTGAAAGTGACTTATTGACCGACGTATTTACATCACTTAAAACCAATCAGCTGTTGGGTCTGTGATGTAATGTCAGAAGACATTGCAATGGTGCATATCATGAAAGATGGCACTCATAGCATTACTTTGCTTCAACTGCTGTGGCTTAGGATACAAAGTAGAAGCTCTAATTAGTGTTTTATATAAGACGCCTGTGAAAATGAAAACGTGAACAATTACCTAATTCCAGATTAGTCTTCTGAAACGTCTGAGATTTTAAAAGTGACCCCCCCTCCTGATTTAAATATTCATAAGAAAATGATACGTGTTATGATTTGACTTTAAGTCAAAAAGTCTTCGTTAATAAAAGCCTGAAATTTGCTTCATACTTAGTACCAAAAAAATAAGGAAAAACGTACAACCTAGCTATATAAAAAAATTAAAAAATAACAGCAACCCCAGCAAAAGTTTACAAAAGAAATGGTTGCTTAGAAGCCCATGGTTGAAACTTGTTTAGTTCTATGTTGAATTTCTTTTTTAATAATAGTCTTTGTCAATGTAAAGTAGTCATATTTGCCATCTACCAGGCATTGACTATCTTCTATTTAGTATATTCTTTGCGTTGTAATGTTTCAATTCGAGTCTAAAGTATAATCATGTTATATTATATCCATACATACAGTCGATCCGAATTAGTCCAATCATAAGAAATCTCACTTTAAAAAGATGTCTTTATAATTTTACTCTCTCGTTTTCATAAATGTCATTTTATCACTACTATTTCTATTGTTTCAGTTAATCATCAAATTTCGGACAGAGTTTGTCATTTCGGACAGAACAATAACTACAACATTACATCATTTGAAACCTAACCGGACATACCGGAAACGTAGACTCTATCATATTGAGCTTGTGATGAAGGATTTGTTAAGATATATCTTTCACTGCCAAGTTGAGCGTATTGTTGAACACTCTGGGGCGGCTGTTGTTGGGTGGCCATAACTCCACCCACTGCTTGTGAGGTGTATGCTGATAGCCCTCCAGCTAAAAGATAAGATTTTGGTTTCGTTTCAAAATAAATTAAGATTAATATACATCGTAGCCGTAACTTTTTCTTTGTTCACTAAAGATTGCCATCCTGGCTGATCCTGGATGGCATGAAACTTTGAGTATGAAATTAACTTAAAACTCGTTTTCTTTACTCAAACTAGTATACATCATAACATAACAACTCTCATTAGCTCTTATAACAAGAAATCTTTTTCGCACCCATAGCATAGCTAATCAGCCTGAATCAGCTGTAAATAGCGCTCCGCGTCACATTCGTCATAATTATTTTAGCCGAAATTTGTACGAGTTTCAATCCCACAGTTCATTTCAAAATCATTGTAAAACCGTGAAAGTTCTTACTTTTCTTTTGATTAAGTAAGTAATTAACGGGCAAGAGCAATTATTGTAAAAGATGTCGGGATTGAAGGCCGTACAAATGTATAATATATCACACCGCAATTGGCCGCGAAGTCCTATTCAATGTATATTCGTACCGTCGTTTTGCTGAAGATTCCACATCCCACGCTAAGATTCCACTGACTTTTCCAGAATTTTCCCGGGATAGCTGGCATCAGATTGGAAAGGGTACGGAAAATCTCTTGTTTACTTACGAAACTGCCTAAATTTCCGAAGCTCATCTTTGACTACCCGAAGGCTTTTTCAGCTCGAAAAGTGGCAGTGGAATCTTAGTGCGGGTAGTAGAATTCTTTATGCAAAACAACGGCACCTTTGGAAAAAATTCTCTACTATTTTCACCCAGTTAGTCCTGGAAAAAGCAGCGGAAACGTCCTGGAAAGTCGGTGGAATATTAGAACGGAAAATGGGAACTTGACAATGACTGTAATCACGGTTAACTATTCAAAAGTTCACACAACTATTCAAGCAATTCAATTGGTTTAATCTCAAAATTATGATGTAATTGAGCCAAATCAACCAATCAGTGATCAGAAAGTGATAGTCAACCGTAAGTAGGGTATAATTCAAATACATTTAGGCTGTCGTCACCCGACCCTAAATTTTGAAGGTGGGTCGATCGGTTGGAAAATATTTTGGCCATTCATGGAATTTGTCTAAATTTTGTAATTTTTGAAGAAAAAAAGACCCTCTTCGTCAAAATAGCAATCAAAGTTTTTAGGACGGCAAGTTTAAAGAAGAGTCGGTCGGCTGACGGCAAACCAAAATTTTTTAAGTCAAGCCTTACCAATGACATGGGATGGTTGTCCAGGATAAGACGTCGATGTGGAGGTGCTTAAGTTTGTTGCTCCGTTGACTGCCGTACCAGTGTTCCAGTATTGTTCGGTAGGTGAGGCGTTACTGTTCCCTGCCGGTGGTGCAGGGGCTGCACCGTTATACCTGAAAGAAGAGATAGTGTTTATATTTTTAAGCAATAAACCTAATAAAGGATTATTTACCGTTCGGTAGGGAGGGGTAAGCTAGGTTAGGGGGAATGTCACTACAGGTGAAATTTTAAAAGATCTTTCCACTCTTATCAGCGCGGTCCTTTGAGGAGACTGGTAATGAATTTTTAGGCCCACGACATTTTTAGGCTGCTTTTAAAACAAACCAAGAATTCCCCCTAAAAAATCTATTCCATAAAAGACACATTTCTCCACGGTGGAGTGCAAACTATTTTTAACATGCACAAAGCTTAAATAGACGTTGTTTCTTTATTTTATCGATCTTACATTTTTTACAAGAGCACTTCTACTACCGTCCCCAAAAATATTTTTACATATATTTGTACTATTCTCTTCAAAAGAGATAACCAGCCTATAAGAGAACTAAATATTGACCAGTTGATGTTACCTGAAATAAGGGTTTTTGAGATCCAAGACATTGGAAGAACGAACACCAGTTCCATCTAAGACAACTTCCATCTCAACATCATAACTTTGCCTGAAAAAGACCAAGTAAGAAATGTGATTTTTTATTTGCCCCTTAAAAGGTATGGTAAAGAAGCTCAAGGTTTGATGGGCTACATACACAAAAAATTGTCCGGTAATTATGGAGTTAGATCGAGGTCAAAATCGTCGAACCGTTCACTCGATCGTTGAACCGGTGGTCGTACCGGTCACTCAATCGTTGAACCGGTGGTCGAACCGTTCACTCGATCGTTGAACCGGTCACTCGATCGTTGAACCGGTCACTCGATCGTTGAACCGGTGGTTGAACTGGTCACTCGATCGTTGAACCGGTCACTCGATCGTTGAACCGGTGGTTGAACTGGTCACTCGATCGTTGAACCGGTCACTCGATCGTCGAACCGGTCACTCGATCGTCGAACCGGTCACTCGATCATTGAACCGGTGGTCGAACCGGTCACTCGGTCGTTGAATCGGTCGTCGAATCGGTCATTGAATCGGTCGTCGAATCGGTCATTCGATCGTTGCACTCCTGTGAAAATGGGTGTCTATACAATTAAAAATCTCAATTTTTGATACCCTTTACCTTAAAAAAAATAAGTTTTTCTCTTTCAGAGAGTTTTACCCCTTATTTTCAAAAAGCTGCATCATTTTAAGTTTACCTTTTACCCTCTTTTTTGAAAATTATTCTTTAGCCACACACAAGGGTTGAAATTTTGGTTAACCTGGAAATATATGGATCTTTGTTTGTTTATGTTTGTTTGCATAGAAAATTAGTAATTATAACAGGCATTTTTTCCCTTGATTCCCCGCAATAAAACCTTTTATTTTTGTTTGAAACTTTGCATGAATTTTGGCAAGAACGTATTTTGGCGAATGAGATACTGAAACTTTGAATCATCAAAGGGGTTTGTTAAAATTGTTCGATGCTAACGTTCTCTCTCAACTCGCAGTCCTAGTTGTTAAAGGTCCATTTTCAAGACACGTTGCGATGGGAACGAAACAATTTTTCCATGTCCGCCAAGGTTTGATTAACTTTTTGGTATTTGTTCAACTTAATATACGCTTTTTTATAAGAATTTTGTTTTTCCATTTCATCATGGATATTCTTAACTTTTTGGTCTAAATTATCCTTAGGTTAAAATCTAAACCCCATCTTAACTTAACACCAACAATAAGAATGAAAGTATAAGAAAATTTTGTTGACCCTTTGTCAGTTACTGATAACAAAGGGGTGATTTACAGATTAACAAGTTGAACATGATTGGACCTAAAAATTGCTGAAAAGCTTGCTTGAGGAACCATGATAAGAAAAAGTGCCATGGTAATAATGATTAACGTTTTGTTTGACGCTGTCTGTCAAAGAGATATTTTTGGACCCAGTCTCCAAGGACAAAAAATATAATCTAGAGACATTCACCCTTCAAGAAGGATAAAAATATCTAATTTTAGCTAAACCCCCATGGAATAAGATTTTTTTTGAAAAATCCGGCTCTGTCACTCTGGGGTTTATAGTCAGCACTGTGCAAAAAATCAGGACGATTCTATGACTAGATTTCGAGGTAGGTTCAAAAAGCTCTAAAACTGGAATTTTTAGGCTTGGTTACAAAATTTTAGGATGGCCATATTCTTTTCGGCCAGTTTTTAAGGTAAAAAGGTAGTAAAATGCAACAGTAAATATTATCAGTAGTATCAGTAAGCTGAAAAAAGCCGGAAAGCGTAAAACAAACAAAATGGTTTATCTCTTTTGGATTAAGTGAAGGTTCTTTTTCTAGAAAAAAGAGAAAAAATACATATTATATATTGCAATTCCTACTCAACTAAAGGCTAAACAAATTAAGTATCAAAATTAAGTATGGTGAAAATAAATATTCTAGAAATTGAGGATGTGTGTAACTTGACGGTGTGAAACGCCTGTTCCTTATAAATTATTACCCACTTTCAGGTGCCTAATAGTAATAAACGACGGGGGTTCAAAACGGGGGAGGGTGGAATTCGTTTTGAAAATCTAATGAACGTCTTAATAAACAAGTTGAAAAATTTTGATCGCCTGGTGTTGTATAATTAATAACGTTCCGTGGGAAAAAAAACAAACAAGTTTCTTCACTAGACCAATTCGACGACCGATTCGGCGACCGATTCGACGACCGATTCGGCGACCGATTCGACGACCGATTCGGCGACCGATTCGGCGACCGATTCGGCGACCGATTCGGCGACCGATTCGACGACCGATTCGACGACCGATTCAATGACCGATTCAATGACCGATTCGACGATCGAGTGACCGGTTCGACCACCGGTTCAACGATCGAGTGACCGGTTCAACGTTCGAGTGAACGGTTCGACCACTGGTTCAACGATCGAGTGACCGGTTCGACCACTGGTTCAACGATCGAGTGAACGGTTCGACCACCGGTTCAACGATCGAGTGAACGGTTCGACCACCGGTTCAACGATCGAGTGAACGATTTTGACCTCGATCTAACTCCATAGGTAATATACTGACAACGTACTGTATTTGCACTTTTGAGGACGGTAGAGTGACTGAAGCGATTTGGAAAAACCCGCAATTCCGCCCCGCAAAATCGAGGACGGTAAAAGTGCTGATTTACCGTCGTCCTCAGTTGGTCAGGATCTAATCAAATTAGAACCTTACCGTCTCCGTCGCTGAAAGACACACATACATAAACTCGGTAACATATTGCTGGGAACCGGCAAAGTATTGAAAATATGCCCCGTAATATATTGTCAGCTCGATTTGCAATATTCCAAAAATATAGGGGTATTTTTTAAAGAAAGAAAATTCCTTTTTATAACAGAGAGTCTGTTATTGACATCGTACATTACGGTCCGCAAATTAACATTATCGAATATTTTCAATATATTATTATTATTATATGAGTATATTTCGCAGGTCTATTGACCTCTATGAAACAATCTAATTCAAATTTACAGTTCATCAATAACGGTCTTTTTACATATTTTCTTAAAGTAGAGCTTAGTCCGAGGGCTACCTCTCACTTTCCATACACAGCATTCATCCTTCTCATTCTTCGTTTTCTCTTTAGCTTTTTCATGCCATTCTTTAATGGTTTCACGTTCTTTCTTGAAGAAGTCATCTGTTACACTGAAATTATCTTCGTTTAGTTTATGGACTGAGGCCATAATTCTTTTCTTGTGTTATTCATTGGCCAACGTTACTTTCAATGGCCGCCATCTTTTCGTCTTGAACATTATTATTATTATAATGTAACAAAGTTCTAGGCGCACGAGGGCCTCTGGAACTGATCGTGATTATACGTATTTTACAATTGTCTTGTGTTGAATCTTTTCGGGTGTTTACTCCATGCAGTGTTGAGTCTTTCTTTGAAGACTTTGACTGTCTTTGCCTCAGCGACATCTTTTGGCAATTTATTCCAGGTTGGTATAGTTCGATAAAAGAAGGAATTCGTTTGTACACCACGGAGTCCATCGCTTCCAAAGTTTGGAATCATCTCAAAGTTGTGCCTTCTGTTTGGTCGCGTTCGACGGGCTATCTTGTTTGGGATGGTATCTTTTTCGTAATAGTTGATGTGCTTGTAAAGTTGGACCATGTCACAAAAGTGTCTTCTAAACTCGAGCGTAGGAAGATCTAATTCACGCAATCGTTCTTCATAAGACATATCACGACATTTTTGAACAAGTTTTGTTGCCCGTCTTTGTACTCCTTCAATCAGATTTACGTGTTTACGTAGAAAACGGAGACCATACTGACTGAGCGTACTCCAGATGCGGGCGAACAAACGCACAATACAATGTTTTAAATGTACTTGTACTCATATTTACAAATCCTCGATTGATTATGCCAAGTATCGCGTTTGCTTTTTTGACTTGCTTTGCAATGTGTTCTTCAAATGTAAGTTCTGAGTCAATGAGGATTCCAAGATCTTTTTCTTCAAAGACGTGTTCCAATTGGCGTCCATCTAGGGAATATGGATGAGCATATTTGATGTTTCCAAACTTTCCTAGCGTCAGAACGTGACACTTTTCAGGATGGAATAGTAATAGCCAGTCTTTCGACCATTCTACAAGTGTGTCTATATCATTCTGAAGGGAAACAGAGTCTTCGATGCAATTGACTTCTTTGAAGATTTTGGTATCATCAGCAAACAGTAGGATCAATGAGATGACCTTTTCAGGAAGATCATTGATGTATAGCACGAACAGCATTGGTCCCAGTACACTACCCTGTGGAATACCACTCACTACAGGGTCTGTAGTCGAGAAGGACTGGTTCACTTTTACTGATTGAGTTCGACCTGTTAGAAATGACGTTATCCATTTTAAGATTGAACCGTTGATGCCATATGCTGATAGTTTCTTGCATAGTCGACGGTGGGGTACAGTGTCGAAAGCCTTCGCAAAATCGAAGTAGACACTATCAACTACGTTTCCTTTAGAGATGCTCTCATAACATTTATCCAGATAGTACAAAAGCTGTGTCACGGTTGAACGGTTATTAATGAAGCCATATTGTTTGTTCGATAAAAGATTATGATCAGAAAGGTGCTTCATGATATGTTTCCTCAGTATTGATTCCATTAATTTGCACACTACTGATGTCAAACTAACAGGTCGATAATTGACTGCCAAATTCTGAGGTCCCTTGTTTTTGTAAATAGGTGTGACATGTGCCACCTTCCAATCTTGTGGTAATGAGCCTTCAACTAAAGATTTGTTCATGATTACAGCCAAGGGTAGAGACAGATAGTCAGATAATTCCGCTAGTATCCTAGGGTGTATTTCGTCTGGACCGAATGACTTATTATGGTTGAGCTCTTTCAATCGATTCTGTACCATCTCCTCAGAGATATGAATATCTCTGATGGATGAATCAGTTTCTCTTTTCAAATGCAGGAAGCTCACCTACTGCTTCTTTTGTGAATACACTGCAGAACTGTCGTTGAAGTATATTAGCTTTTTCGTGATCTTCATGCTTTAACGAGGTTTTTTGACATTTGGTGATTCAAGTAGTGATGAAACTGTACTAGAAGATTTCATCTTGTTACGCACATGTGACCAGAAGATCTTCGGTTTGGTCTTTGCGTTATCACACAAATTCTTTGTTCGTAGTTCCTGTGAGCTTGTCTCATCAATTTGCTCACTCTGTTTCTTACAGGGGTGTATTTTGCTCGATTGTATTCTTTTTCTTCGGGCGATGATTTCATCCATTTCCGATGGAGGCGTCTCTTCTCTGCTATTTCTTTCCGAAGTTGAAACTCCAATAGATATTTTACCTTTCTCTTCCAGTTTTGACCACCGATGATCTTTATGGGTACAAAACGGTTTCGTATATCCAAAATCTTCTTTCGGAAAAGCTGCCAAAGCTCCTCGGTTGACTTAGAATCAGCCATCTCCGGGAATTGCTTGTACCAATCATCAGAGTTGAGATCTTGTTTCATTGCTTCAAAGTCTGCGTCCTCGTACTTGTATCTTTCTGATTTAGGTTTCAATACAGCATCACATTTGATAGTGAAGGTCAAGCAACTATGACCGCTTAAACACAAAGGACTGAGATACTCTAGACATAGAGCTTGGTTAGCTTCACCTGTTAGAATGAGATCATATCATCATATCAAACATATCATCCTTTCGAGCACCGATTCGTTCTGCGGTGACAACATTTATCTTTAATCTCATACGATTTCCTACAACTTCCTCCACGTAATCTTTGTCACCGGCCCGCTGTTCCTCTTTGTTCTCATCTTTATTTTCACCTAAATGATGGACAATGATGTTACATCTAGTTAAGTTCTTCCAGCGATCTTCTTCTCTTTCTTCTTTTTCATTTTTGATAAATTTCTTGATGATAACCTCCTGTTTCTTCACCTCTTCCTTTGTGATATCTGCATATGTTGCCCGTTTTGGTTCTTTAGCGACGTCTTCTTTGTTCATAGCTATAAGTTCCTCCATTTTCTTCTCTAGATTATGCAATCTAGTGTTGAAAACAGATTCAAATATTTGCTGACCTCCATCTTGACATTCTGCTTCCGTTATTGTTTGCGTTATTTGGTTACTTCTGACTCTTTGCTTACTTGTTTTGATTTTTTCCAAAAGTATTGGCATATATGATTTAGCCTAATTAGCCTTTTAGTTTATAGAGCTATTTAGAAGAGGAGTGAACACTTACAACATATTAATTTGAAGTCTACTTTTGAAAAAAAATCATTTGCCTAGAAGTTCTGATACTGATAACTATATATGATTTACCTTTGATTAGCGTGTAGAACAACAGTGCCACTCACTTTCTGACCAGCTCGAACGAACAGGGGATTAGGTAAAAGGCAACGGACCTAAAGATAATTAGAACATCATTTTTGCAAAAACATGAAAAGAAACCAAGTAAGTCTAAAACAAAACTTAGAGATAAAAAAGTAGCGGGGGACGGCCAGAGCATTTGGGTAGCTTGTGTACGTTACTCAAAATGATTCGATGAAACTTTCAACATTAAAAAATCCTATCTTTCCAAAAAAAAAGTTATCTTACATAACACGCGCTACACACTGGGCTCAACTTCAGTAGCTTCTAATTATTCAAAGGCTCACAAATCAGACAGACAGCTCACAAAGGCAGACGAATTCGAAGTCTACAGACTTCCCCGAAGTTTTGGGACATGCACGTGAATAGAAATTATCAGAATCTAGATCAAGCTCAAGGTCAGTAAAATTGAATAAGCCAAAACGTACCTGGTACCAATGAGTGAGAGGCTCTTGAGGTGCTGTTGACAGATAAACGTGGTTGCTATGGCAATAATAAAAAAAAAATCAAAAAAATTATTCATCACAAGTTAGGTAGCATTATTTTGTTATTACTTACAAAATGATAGTGGGTAACCCAGCAGTATTTGTATTTATTTCAAGGGTAAACATTCAAAAAGCTAACCCTCTTACGAATATATTAATTGAAATGAACAAGGAGTTGATGCCAAATCATATTCCATTAGTCCTGACCGTCTTCTTAATTCTTAGTCCCTTGATGATCGAATTTGGGCGAGTCAAACTACTCAAGTGAAAATTGAACTTTAGAACTTCGGTTAATATCTTCTAGAAGATTCAGGCGCAGGGGTATAAAGTGACACTTACATTTTGCCAAGGAAGCCAACTTCAAACCAGAAAGCCAGGCCATGTATGGTACCGGTCATAAGCATTGTGTATTGGATCGGAATGTAAATCCTTGAAGAGAAATGAGAGTAAAATAAAATAATGAATCTAAAAGACAAGCACTGATTTTTATTTACCCTAGACCATGCTAAATCTGCAATCTTTGGTCATGGATGTTTTTTTGAAAACTGGTACCCTAATGGTAGCACTACTTGAAACTGGTACCCTAATGGTAGCACTACTTGAAACTGGTACCCTAATGGTAGCACCACTTGAAACTGGTACCCTAATGGTAGCACTACTTGAAACTGGTACCCTAATGGTAGCACTACTTGAAACTGGTACCCTAATGGTAGCACTACTTGAAACTGGTACCCTAATGGTAGCACCCACCTAATGGTGAAACTGGTACCTAATGGTAGCACTACTTGAAACTGTACCCTAATGGTAGCACCACTTGAAACTGGTACCCTAATGGTAGCACTACTTGAAACTGGTACCCTAATGGTAGCACTACTTGAAACTGGTACCCTAATGGTAGCACTACTTGATCAATTTGTGATTTGATGAATTTTTTCAACTCACATTAGGGTACCATTTTCAAAAAAACTCCAATCAAAGATTTTGCTTGGCCAGGATCGAGAAATTTTGTCCAAGGTGTATAAGTGTACAAGTGCTTACTTTTGCAAAGATTCTTCGGAGCTGGTCAGAAAATCTGTTGTGTGTAAAACTGGTTTTGCCATTAAAATTCGAACGTCAAAGGTATCCTAATAAAAGAAAGAAAGACAGGAATTGTACACTAAAGATAATGAGTTTGAAGTAAGAAAAAGTAACACAGTATTCATGTCTCATTATTGGTTGATAAATCATGCTTATCAAAAAATTGCAATGCACTTTCTATACCTTATTTCGATGCCTGATACATCTTTAAGCCTCTCCGTCCTAAATTTTCAAACCCCCCTTTGAATCAGCAACTGGGCATTGTAACTGTTGGTAGGGCTCTAGGGCTGAGTGTGAGAGGATCTATTCACGCCCTCAGTTCGTACTAATTACCTCTTTGATGTCAAATATCAAACAAAAAGAATCCTAGTACAATACCCCAAATTTTTGGCAAAACAAAATGCCAAAGGAAAAAAAATACTAAATCACTGGGGTGAAAAATGCGCTTCACATGTAGGAACACATTAATACCTTCGTGAACTTTTTCACCGTAAAATTTTCATATTCTTTTGCACCCTAGTGATCTATACAGAGTCCTGTGTGCTAGTCTTGATAAAGGATTACATACCACAATAGGCTGTCTGAAGTATTCTTGAAGTGCGTTCTGACGAATGTTTGTTAAGTTGACATTGTAAAAGGACGTCTGACACCTAACGAAACAAGTGATACTTTTCTGAAAAAACTAATGATAACATCTTGAGATAAGCTGAAAAATCACTTTTTTAGGCGCATTCTTGGATCTGGCGACCGGAATCTATTATTTTGAAAATTCAGCTCCGTCATATTGTATTCATATTGTATTAACAATTTGAAAGATTTGTTTTGTTTCCAAAAAAGAGTTTTTAGCCAAATCAGTATCTTAAAAATTATACCGATCAACTATACCCCAGTAAATAATGCAGTCGCCCATTTGACAATTTATTTTTTTCCTTGAAAAGGGTGGACAATATTTACTTTTGAAAAAAGAGAGGTAAAATGTTTTGTCAGCTAAAAACAACAACAAACTTACCAGAAGTTTGATCTACCAAAATGTTCCATAAAAAGGGCATCATCTGTGAAGGGTGCCACATATAAATCACCCTTCGTTGGGTACATATTGCCTAAAACGCAAGAACAGGTCATTGCCAGGGAATCAAAGATTTCACAAAAATCTGCTCTATGAAGACGTTTGAAAGGCAAAGAACGATGGCTTAGTTTTACTCAAAACTTTTGTGAGCAGATTTTTATAAGGTAAAAATAAGAGAATCTATCATGGTGTAGGTCAAGACTCATCAGGCTTGATTTAATTTTGAGAACAAGATGCAAAGTCTTGAAATTCTTATCAGAGACTAAGGAACTTATACCAGCTTCAACCACTATTAAATGTATTGTTTTAATTCGATTCATGGCTTTCAGTTGTTTCTGTATAGTTCTATTTTCTGAGAGCGATAGTTGAGAACTCTTGCTTCAAAAGAGCTATGTTACTACAAAAAACATAATCAGTATAGAACAACTTTATGATTAAAAGCAACTCCCTCAATTTAACTCACCACCGGGTTTCAACCATTTCTTAGCATGAAGATAAGTTTCCAACATTCGTTCATTGAACAACATGTAACCCATTGGTTCGGAGATTATAATATCCACCTTCTCGGGTAACTCGATCTAAAGAATATCAACAGTAATCAAAATCAACTATTCTTTTGCCAGAGAGTACAACCCAAGGGTCATAGTTTTAATGAAGGGATTGAGACCTAGGTAGGAAGATATGCCTCATCCCTCATTTTTTATGACAAAAAATTGGAAACCCGAGGGGGGTTTAACAATTTAATTTAGCAATTCAAAACTCTCAAGTTCTGAAGAAATGAGCATTATGTTTATTGTGCCTGATAGTCAATCAATTTTTTACTGGTTCATCCCATCTATATGAAACAATACAATATGTAAATAGAGTATTGTAAATACCGTTCTGTATAAAACAAGACATCTTTTGAAAATGTACTTACTTCTTCTATCTTACCAAATTTGACTTCGATCACTTTGCTTAGATTATTATGGGCCACAAGTTCCTATGAGTGACAACAAAAAGGTGCTATATCATTACTTGGGAAAGAATGGTGGATGGATTTAAGGTTTAGCAATCAATATTTTCATAATTAGGTATAAACTATAAGTTTGTTTACATACCTTGGCATGCTGCGCCATATTACTAGCTTCTACAGCATAAACTTTTTTAGCTCCTGCTTGAACAGCAAAGAAAGACAAGATCCCTGAAAGAGAAAATGAAGAAGTAACAGTTTATAATATAAAGTGACAAGAAGCTTCCGCTGACTCCATTTTTCCCATCTTTTTGCATGAAAAGGTAATAATTCGTCGGTTCTGCCAGATGAAAGATCAAATTGAATCATTAAAAACCTTTTCTGGGTATTAGAAAAGTGTTAACTTAGGAAGGGATTTCAGCCTTAATAAGTGTATACTTTGCAATAACAAAATTATGAATACTTTTGAGCTAACCTGTTCCTGCTCCAACATCTAGCACAACTTTATCTTTAAACTCAGCAGCATTTTGAAGGATTGCACATTGGTACGTTGAAGTTCTGATGTAATCCTGAAACAAAGTTTAAAGGATATCATTTATTGTATCTCTTACCATTCGCTTACACACAGCATTTTAAAATAACAGAAAAAACAACTTTTTCCCCTTTCAGCACAAGCACAAATTTTGAAAAATTCTTTCTCTACCATGAAAAAATATCTTTAAGGAAAACAACGATAGAGAAACTAACATTGACACAACATGCTGGAAAGGGCGATAAGATAATGAAAAGATAACTTTTTTTTAAATTCTACTGACATCCTCTGAAACGTTTCATTTTTGTTAATATTTATGATTTAGTAGTTTAACCAGCACTTTTCTAAAGCCCTTGTTGAAGCAAGCCAGCTACAAGTACTGAAATCATAACATATTAATCATGTCAGTATTACTATATCAAAAACTGAGTTGGGGAATATTTGCAAAAAAGTACCTGCATCATATTCTGTTGTTGAGATAAGTATCCATAAAACTAAAAGGAAAAAAACAACAGATGAATATCTCTCATACTAACTACAGTAATAGACAAAATAAAATTTGCCTCACCACTGTACAAAAGTAGTTTATTTAAAAAATTAAAGTTTTTCTCTGACAATGTGAAGTGAATCCTCGTGAGTCATTTTCAGCCCTAATACCAACAATCAAAATCACAATCACATTGAAAATATAAATTTTGTTCCTAAAAAATTTGAAAAAAATCTATTGAAACCAAGAGCAAGTGGTACAGTACTTTTTATAATCATAGAATTATTTTCTATGGGAAGCAAATTACTTGGAAATACTGTGAAGAAGAAGCTTCTTCAGTCCTTTCATCAAAAGTGTTCAATTTTCCAGCTACTTGGTTAGTTGTACTACTGAACACTTTGCAGAATTTATCCAGTTCTGAAAATAAAATAAATAGCAAATAGATGTTTCCTAGTGTTTTCCACTAAAAAGGTTGTTTTTACCATAATTTTTGTGATTTCAAGAGGGGCAGGGGACACCCTGGGGACACTATAAGGGTATGAAAATTAATGACCTGACTTTAATAAAGCAAATGTTGCAACTACAAAAACTTGACGGAAAGTTTTAAACATCCCTTCTTTTTTATATCTAAGAATTTTAAGAAAAGAAGATTAAAACCCTCTAAAGATAGAAGAAGTGGTAACATTTTAATCTAAAAAATCTTCTTTAGAATAATAAAATTCATTCAAACTCTGAAATGTGTTTACCTTCTTTAGAAGTAAAGTTGAAAACCAAAGGGTTAGGGTCCAATTGTAAAACAAAAGACTGTTCGCCAAATTGGAAACCTTTGGTGTTTTTGTTGAGGACAGTAGTGTAAGTGACATCTCCGCTTTCTGAAAAGTATTAAAATAAATCTCAGAAAGGGTTTAAAATGTGTGGAAGCTTTTCCACTCAGGCTTTGTCATTTGAAAACTTCAGACATGTTGTCAATCACATTCCTAAAATCTGAATTATTAGATGTGAAATTTTTTCACTGTTTGCAAAGCGTTTTTAAAAAGTTTAGTATTTTGTGATGTTGTATGGATTTCTTGAGAAAAGCAAAGTAAGACTTGAAATAAGTGATTGTAGACAAAGCAAAGTATAGTGAAGTTTTGAAGATAAATATCTAGAGTAGATAAAGCAATAGATGAACGAGTGAATAAAGTAGTGAAGCAGCAATAGATAAACGAATGAAGAAAGAAGCAAGTAGTTAAAGCAATAGATAAACGAGTGAAGAAAGTAGCAAAGTAGCGAGTAGATAAAGCAAGATATAAATGAGTGGAGAAAGTTCCGAAGTAGCGAGTAGATAAGCAAGAGATAAACGAATGAGGATAGTAGCAAAGTAGCGAGTAGATAAAGCAAAAGATAAACTATTGAAGAAAGTTGTGAGGTAGTGAGTACATAACGAAATAGATAAACGAGTGAATAGTGAGCTGCGAAGTAGTGAGTAGATAAAGCAATAGACAAAGGAATGAAGAAAGTTATGAGGCAGCAATTTGATAAAACAATAGATAAACAAATGTGTGGGTAGCAAAATAGTGTTGTCTTATAATTTTTTAACTGCTCATTCCATTTTTGAGTTAGAAAATCTTTTTTGGTTGTTAAATCTAAAATTCACTTTTCACAGTAAGCATTTGTCAAAATTTTGAAAGTTGTCTGTAAGAACAACCTTTAAACACATTTTGCGAAGGGCAAAGCTATAATTCGAACCCTGGGTGTGCAGTTGGTGGCACTTTTCAGAGATTTTAGGTGTATGTGCGTGTGCGTGCTATCGTACGCTTCAAATGATTCAGCCTGTCCACTTATTATAGAAGGAAAAATAAAAATCACATTCCAATCATTCCAGTTTGAATAATTAAAACACTCACCATTTGAAGCTTTCAATGTAGAAAGTTGTCCTTCAATTTTGATTTCCAAGTTGAAAGTCTGCTGAGCATCACTGCTTGTTCCATCAGATTGTAAAAGTCGAATTTTGACGTCTTGAAACTTATTCATGGTTTGAGCTTTTTTAAATTTTCCGTCTAAATTGGTTGAGTTTTTTTCAAATTTTGCCTGAATGAAAGCTAATTTTTAAAGTTGTATCTTTATTAATAAAAGACCATAACTATGTATTTTGTTCATCAGCTCATAAAAACTTAAAATCCCTGAAAATCCCATAAAAATATGAAAGCTTTTTTATGGGTTAATTTGTAATTATGCTTTAGGCAAATTAGCTGAAATTAGGTATATTTTGAATTTATTATGTGGTTTTCATACCGGGTGTGCCACAAATAAGTTACCCTCTTCGAATTGATATTGCAGGCAGTAGCAGAAACATTTTTCAAAGATTGTTTCGGAATCATTCAGAGGAGAGCCTAACTTAAAATTTGGTGTATTACTTTTAAATTTTACTTCATTGGTTCGAAAATAAAAATACCTATCTTAAAAATGTCAAAAAAGGCGAAAACGAGCGTATAATAAATTGGTTGTAATGAATAGAGACAAAAAGCCATTTTATGCATCAGGAAATGTATTTCCATTGTGTAAAAAGCACTTATTTACAAGGTTTAGGCATCCCTGTAAAAATATTCCATCATCTGTGAAGCTGATGAGCTCTATGAGCTGCAACAGCTGAAACGAGGCATTTTTCTCAAAGCTTTCACCTTCTCCAACTTTCTCGACGATGATGCACATACAGAAAAAATTTCAGAAACTCTGGAAAGATGTTGAAAATTTTTTGGGGGTTGAAGCATTCTGCATCTTGTTTATGCCAAAGGGAAAACAGAAGTAAAAATAACAATAGAGATGAAGAATACATAAAGAGTGTTACAAGGAGCAAGAATTTGTAAAAGAAGTCCTTTCTCTTATAAATTGATACCCTTTTTTTGACATTTTTTAAAATTGACATTTTAGGTTTTTGAACATAACTTTTGAACCAATGAAGTAAAATTAAGAAGTAGTACACCAAATTTTAAGTTAGGCTTTCTTCTGAATTATTCTGAAGCAATCTTTGAAAAATCTCTTCTTCTTAGCCGACAATATCAAATCAAAGAAAAGAGGAACTTATTTGTGGCACACCCGGTATTATGCATTTCATTATACATATAGTACTTAAATAAACTACAAACAAGGCTGAGTAAAATGAGGTTTTACATTTATCAAATCTTAAATAAGTGTGAGTAGAATGAGATTGAATTTACCTGGTTAACTGTTAAGTTATTTGCTTTAAATCTAACACAAATAAATTGCAGGCTTTTTCCAATAATAGTAGTACTTCTAGGCCTATGGAATTGGGTTTCAAGTTTACCGTAAGGTCCACTTTACAAATTCGATGTGGGCGAGTTGTCATTATTCATTATTTTACAACACACACCAAATTTTATTGAGATTAGGCCTTTAAATGACTCCTAGACTCCAGACGTAAAGCTGTCTTTTATTACTTTTATTTTGATTTCATCTTTTAACACTAAAACAAAAAAAGCAAGACAAATATTAATATCGTGAAAAAGACGAACGAAAACAAAACATGCCATACGCAGCCATTACGGGTCTGCGAAACAAAAAATTCGAATTTATCGCATTGGCCATACTTCAGACCGCCCTCCTCCCGTGCTCCGTTTTGACCAAAATTTTCAAAACAAACTTTATATACCTTTTGAAACACATTTTCTCCAATCAGTCCCCTGCGTTGATCTCGCCTTCCACATTCCCCCCATCATCGTTGCTTTGTCTATTTGCCCAACATTGAGTTGTTCATACCCAGACTGTTTTTTATCGTTCTAGCGTCAGCCCCCCTGCTGGTTACACCCTAAATTTTTCCCAAAAAAGGAGGGGGCTGGAAGTACACCACTTTTTTGGGGGGACCTATGTACTTGGGAGGAGCTAAAATCTCATCACTTAACGTGGGGGTTAAAATATTTCAGCTTAATAGTTGGCTTCAATTACTCCAGTTGAAGCTCATGATTCTTTTATAGAAAGTGTGCAAAATATTTTATCTTAAACTTAGAACTAAACGCAATTTACATTGGAAACCCTTTTTTACTGGATCAATTTTTTGAAAGTGTCTAGGGTCAAAAGTCCTGGGGGCTAACAAAAAATTCATAAATCTTTGGGGGGACTTAAAACTACGGGGGGGGGCCTGATTTTTGTCTGGGACCTAAACCCAGGCTGACGCTATTTGTAGCTCTCACGAACGAAATTTTCTCTCTTGTGTGTGCGACAAGACAAAGGGAAAATAATGACAACTTTTCAAAAAATTGCAAATAATGACAACATCGTGCTGCAGGTTTTTGAACATGCGGACGACTTACATGGTGAAAACATACAGTCAACTGCTCTAACTTGGGACAATTGGTC